>NC_061818.1:30324710-30657343 GCF_021462225.1 Girardinichthys multiradiatus
TTAAAATTTCTCAGAAAGCAACACATCATGTCTCAAACTAAATAAACTCAGGAACAGTCATTGACATTTATCAGTCTGGAAAAAGTCATTTCCAGCAAACCACAATGAGAGCCATTATCCAGAAATGGAGAAAACAAATAACTTCGGTAAACATATAATCCTGGCAAAATTATAACTGAAGTACATTAAGAGTAAATGTTAATTGCTCTAAAGTCACTTTTAAATCAGTATTGCTAAATGTACCGTCCACTTACACATTAGTATCTAATATTCATCTCTATAAAATAAAATGTTATTGTTGCAAGTGTGCGAGTGGATTTATGAAATCTTTTTGGTTTAGTGACAGAAATAAGGATCTTTTAAAGTTATCACTAAGCAGCAGTCCTACCCTGAGGCTCAGATGGAACATAGGCCAGTTAGCTTGTGAAAGTGTAATTTTACAGGATTTTTAACCTCTATATGTTAAGCTACGACCTGCATGTTGCGATAACGTTTCCCCTCAGATGCTTGCTTGGGTCCACATTGACAGACTGGGTTGACACAGCTGAGGTGGAAGGAGTGTGGTGAAAAATAAAAATGCAGCAAACTGTGCATGCTTTTTCAAGGTTTTGACAAATGTGCTGCATCTTCCTGGGTGCTAGGGCATGAGTCAATCATGAGTCTATAAGCACAGTACATCTCTGCATATCTTATCTTCTCTGAACTCCTTCAATACATCACAGTGACAGACATGTGTCAGGTGATGAGAAAAAAGTCAAGCGACTTACACCAATCTGCTGCCTGACATCTTGGCAGTTCGACGGCTTCATGTAAAAGGAAGGATATATTGAGGTAAAGTGCTGCTCGGGTTTTCTTGGAAAGGACAGACCTCTTCCCACAGATCAGCTGTTAAATTCACTGAACTGAAAATCATTTCTCCTTTTCCTCGAAGGCGTGTGCCTTGCTAGTATGTGTGAAAATATTCCATTTTTGATTAAGTGTTTCTTGCACTATATTCCTCTGGGTGCTCTTCACATTCGGAGAATGTTTTGTGTTCCACTGGTTTGTAGCTTGAGGCTTGAGTGTTCTGGCAATTTGTGCATCCTTTCAGTATAATCACAGACTGCGCTACAGCAGATGTTTTAGCTTAGGCAGAGTTGGCCTTGGAGGTGGCAACAAACATGAGTGCTAACATTCATCTTGAACTTTGAAGTTTAGACGAGCAGCATGCTTTTGTGAGACAGTGTTTATCATGTCTGTTATCCTTGTGGGAGGTATTTTGTGAGAAATTGTACAAACTTGCAACAGGATAATGTTAACAACGAATGTAAGACAATGAATGTTTCGATCCGCATATTGTCTTTATCCGCATATCCTTGTAGGTTTACAGGGGAGGGCCTTGCCCTTTCTCACCACTCCATCTCAGGGTTGGTAAATGTTTGTAGTGTTAAAAATTGTGTACTAATTAATCAAGATGTTAGACTATTTCTAACATCACTGGATTTTGTTTATTCTGCAAAACAAACATACACATCAAAAAGGATCAAACGTTTCTAATAGAAGTATAAATCTATCATTAAGAATTTAGGAGAATGAAATGATAACTTTTAAATTATTATGAGCAGCAGTCTTAAAAAGGAAAATTTCAAAGAGCTAACCGCAACATTTACACTGTCAAATGCTAAGCAAGTATTAATAAATAGCTAGTTTCATGTCAGAATCAGCATCACCTTTCTTGGGCAGGTTTGTGTGCACAAACATGGATTTTCACTTTGGTTTCACACACTGACAGTGTTCAGGCATTGAATATAAATATATAAAGTCTATGGCTGTGATTGAGAATGCTGACAAGTCTATTACCATCCAGACACTGATCGTCTTTCTGTATGCAACACTCACAACTATTATGAAAAGCTAATACCAACCAAGTGTTCAAAGGAACATTTTAGGCATATTTTCCGATTACACAAATGCATCATCATGGCAGCGAATGGGTGAGTCATTTTTTGAAGGTGGACTGTTACTGGCTTTATTACGTTTATAGATCCATTTATTTGGTATAACTCAACAAATAAGGCAGACTGATGAGAAGTTGCCATGAGGTTCAAAGTTAAGAAGTGTAACTATAGCTCTGAGATCCTTACCAAGGGCTTTAAAGGGAACTCTGCCTCATACTTCTGCATCTCTCAATTTTAAATCTGCATATTCAGTCAGGCAGGAGTATCCAAGTCAGTCCTCTGGGAGCAGCTTGAAAACACCACTTTGGTACAGTTTGTGTAGTGAAGTGCAACTCCAGAGCCCTCTGCCCTGACACTGGAGCAGTAACGAAATTATTTTCTGAAGTGGGTCCAATGCAACTTGCATTATTTAATCTCTAGTAACAGGTCAGCAACTGTGGTCTGTTTGTTCTAATATATCTTGATTCATAAACACATCACCTTTAAACCTAGGCCAGAAAAATACATAGGAGGCCAAAGAGGAACAAATCAGAACATCCTGATTTCTTATTTTGTTAGCGGATAAGTTAACCTAATTTTAAAAGGTTTTTGTGGCACTAGTGGCCTTTCTTCATCAGTAGCTGGACAAGAAGAAGGGCAGCAAGATGGCCCAGGGCCGGGAATTGAACCAGGGACAACTGTGTTGAGGACTAGGTTCTGCATATAGTGGACCTGCTTTACCATTGAGCTATGCGGCACCCCGAGTTAGCTTTTTTTTATGTATACACAAATCTTCTATGCTTTAATCAATTTTAACATGTTGAACTGATTTGCAACAATGGCAGTTTCTGAAAAAGTGACAGTAGTACTAACAAGTGAAGTAAAATTTGTCAAGAAATGGTTCTTGATCGGACCCTAGAATGCAGACAGGTAGGAAGCAGCACGATGAAATAAAAAAGAGGCTTTAATAAAAAAAAAAAAGGAAAAGCTCACAGAGGGCATGCTCTATCAGATGCAAGCATGAACATGGATAGGCTTGAGGACATGGACAGACTTGGTTTGGCATAAACAAACAGTATGTATCTGCAAGAGGTAAACAGAACAGCATAGTATATAAAGTGGGTGGCACCTGCGAGAACAAGGAGACTTATTAGCATGAAACAGGTGGACTGAATGAAGCTGATTATGGAGGCAGTGGCTAAGAGTGGAAACAAAACCTGAAAGGAACTGAACAGAGAGAAAAAAGACAATAAAACCAAAAGATAAATCAAAAAGTAACAGAACTAAAATGCACCATAAACAGACTGAATAGGAAACTAAAACAAAAGGAATGAAAAAAGCACCACCTCTAAAATATAGTCATAGGGGAGATCCTAAACAAAACTCACTACTAACAAATAATGACAAAAAAAATACATGCGGTAGTGTTTATTGTAGTCTACCTAACAATATATTTTAATCATGACTAATTTAGTGAATTAAACTGAAATTTCGGGACTCTTATGAACAATTTGGGAGATTGTTACTGATTTTTTTCAAAAGTCCTACTAGGATTCATATTTACAGTATTTTACCAATATGTTTTTCTCACAGTGAACCTTTATTATTCATGACAAAACTACTTCAACAATAAAACATTAAAGAGGGGCAGAGTAACATGAATATGGATTAGGACGGTATACCTTTCTATGAACTGTTTCATATAATGTATGGAGAGCCGTTTCATTCAAAATTAAATACATATATAAATAAATACTGCTATTGATAAATTATTAATAAATATTCCATGAAATGAATAAATATCCCCATGAAATAAAACAAAAAATAATTATGTTAAAATACATTTGTATCTTGTTTTATTTAATTCATTACAAGATTTTTTTAATTTACTTAAAGATTTATTTATTTATTTCATAATGCAGTTTTATTTTGTGACACTTTTATTTTGTAAAGCTACTTTACGTATTTCAATTACTTTTACTTTTTAACTCCGTTTTTCATTTTAAGCTGTTTTTATTTCATGTTCTTACATCCAAATGAGGGGGCAGAGTTTCATCTGTGGGGCGCGCTGGGACAGCAGGGCCGAGCTCAATTTGTGGCTGTGGGCAGCAGATGCATGCCGCTGCCTACCTGAAGACAGCATGCCAGAGAGAGGCAAAGGATTCTGCGAGGATGCCAGAAGGTGCCAGACCGGCCTTAAAAGCCTGCCACGGCGGTTGCCGCTGTTTTTGTGAAGGCTGTTTGTGCAATAAGTCTTTGTCATCCTTTCAGCACGTCATACACACATATATTGCTATTTATTTCTCATCTCAAGTAAATACAGTCACCTTATGTTATGGGTCTAACACTGTTTATTAAATAAAAACCAATAAAGACATCATCATTTAAAAATAACAGCCTATTACAATAATGATATCCCGTTTGCTAATAATCAGCATTGGTGTCCACAAAAACAGCAAAAACTGCCGTTGCAGGCTTTTACGGCCAGTCTGGCTCCCTCCGACATGCTGCGGCACTGGTGGCAGCAGCTTCGGGATGCTGTCTTCTGCCGGCCACTGCCACGAACTGAGCTCAGCCCTGCTGTCCCAGCGCAGGGCCGAGCTCAATTCAGCAGATGAAACTCCACCCCCTCATTTGATTATAAGAACATGAAATAAAAAGAGCTTAAAATGAAAAACGGGGTTAAAAAGTAAAAGTTACTGAAATACTTAAAGTAGCTTTACAAAATAAAAATGTCACAAGATAAAACTGTATTATGAAATAAATAAATAAATATTTAAGTAAATTAAATAAATCTTAAAATGAATTAAATAAAATTAGATGAAAATTTATTTTAACATAATTATTTTGTTTTATTTCATGGGGATATTTATTTATTTCATGGAATATTTATTAATAATTTATCAATAGCAGTATTTATTTATTTATTTAATTTTGAATGAAATGGCTCTCCATAATAACACGGTTAAAAAAATCTGGTGTAATTCTGCCCTCTGAGGTAATTTTACACGCTTCCTCCTGGGTAGGTGTTAATTTTTGCAAAGATTTCCTCCCTGTTGCACATTTATGTAAGGTTTTCAGCTGGGTAGTGTGTAACCAGGTGGCATATGGTAAGGAGGCAGGCATGAGTGATGGGCAGCAAATCACACTTAGGTGAACGCAATCTCTGCCTTGACTTTTGTGTTTCATAAATGATGCAGCACAGGCAGAGGAAAACACTTGGTTTCCCCTGGAGCAAAGACAAATACCTTTTTATACCCCACTTTCAAGTGCACCTAGGCACAATGTGAATATTCTTGTTGACTGTCAGAGTATAGGATTTTGTCCAAGCATTTACTAGAGTGGGTCAAAAACACCACTTGGCTTGTTTAACTTTGACCTGAAAAAAAAGCTTATCTATTTTAAAATGGGGCACAAATCCACCACAAGCAGTTCTACAGCTTTAGCTTTAGTAGAGCCATGTGGGGATAGAGCAACCAAGTTTGTACAGGAGGTCAAGGTTCCAACAGATTGTCAAAAATCTCATTTATGATGGCTTCTCTCACAAAAAATGTATTTCCACAGTAATTTGATGAAAATAATTTATAGAACATTAGGGAAAAAAATATAACAGCTTTATCATGAATGAAATTGGTAAAGTGGTGAAATATGCAGTTCTTACAACCTCTGTAAGAGTATAATGACATACATTTAGTAATTACATTTGGGACGTGATTTTCTTTTTTGCATGTGTGTGCGTATGTGTTCGTGTGGGAACTGGATGATTTATATTTTTACATAAAAATTACAATTAGAGTGTTGAAAGGGGAAACATCACTGTCCTTTTGTCAGTAAAGACTTTTTTTGTAGGTTTTATTTTAAATATAAAATAAAGAATTGACTGTGGTGTAAATGTGCTTTGGTGAGATATTAAATAGGCATCCTGTCAATATTGTACTTCCAAAGCCTTTAACTTTAACTTTTTACAAACCCTTTTACAGTTAAATAATGGTGACTGATGGTTTCAGGGTACAACAATGTATATTTGAAAGGTTTGTTAACATATACTAGGAATAAATACTACATAAGAAACGTTTTTTCTTTTTGCTGCATTATAGATTAAGCATTTTAATTTAATTTTTTCATATGAATACTCCTGACTGATATGTGCAAGCTCGCAGCTGAAGACGGATTTTTACATACACTCTGTAAGAACACACAATACACAACAATAACCATTTTTCTCATTGTCTGACACTAAACCAGATTAAACTTTGCCTGTTTTAGATCACTTGGGATTTCCAACAGTGCTTGTATTTGCTAAACAACAGAATAATGACAGAAAATATGTTATAACTTTCTTTAAATTGGAACGTTTAAATGGCCTTTGAACAATTTGGGGAAGACCATATAATGATGGCTTTATACACTTCTTACAGTTAACGTGAGACACACCTGTGGTGGTATTTGAGGGCAACTTCTCAAACATACTGCTTCACTGAGGAATGTCATGGAAAAATCAAAATATAGCAGAAACTATGGGACCTCCACAAGTCTCGTTCATCCTTGAGTACAATATCCAGACGCCAGAAGGTGCCATGTTCATCTTTAAACAACTATACACAAATATAAACACTGTGGAAATGTGCAGAAATCATATGGTTCAAGAAAAAAAAAAACATGTTTTGCATCCTAAAGATTAACTTACTCATGTTACTTTTTTTTTTTTTTGCAAGATGTGTATCAACATCACAGGAAAAGTAAAAAGTCTTGTGAAAATGTTGGTGGCTCAAGCTGGTAGGTTGTAAAATGTATCATGCATCAACATGGCCATTCAGCAATGAAGAAACCATTGCCCTAAAAGTTACCAAAATGCGAGATTAGAATTTGTAGAAGCACTGAGGGACAAAGATATTACTTTTTGAAGATCTGTCCTGAGGTCTGATGAAGCGTGTTTTTCCACAATGACCATTGCTACATGTAAGGGAGAAAGAGGGAACAAATCTGTGAACACTATCCCTGATATGGAGAATGGAGGGTGTTGTTTACAAACTGAATACCATCGCAAAGCCTTGACCTCAGTCCCATGGAAAATTTATGGGGTAGACCTAAAAAGGTGTGTGCAAAAAGGCAACCTACAAACCAGACTCAGGTGCATACATATTTTAAGAAGAATGTGTCAAAATTCCAGATAACTATTGTGAGAAGCTTGAATCAGAATCAGAATCAGCTTTATTGCCAAGTTTGTACATACAAACAAGGAATTTGCCTCCGGTACACTTTGATCTTTTGTTCTGTTTTACATTACAGAATATACAAATTTACAATATACAATGTACAATATACACATATTGTATATTACCAATAGCTTTGACCCAAGTTATACAGTTGAAAAAGGCAATTCTACCAAATACCAAGGAAATATATGTTAACTTCTAAATTTGAAGAATATAAAAAGATTTTTATAACTGTGGCACATTTCATATAAGCCCTAAGAGCTTTAAACTGGGCGGGGACTTGATGTGGAACATCCAGAATGGTATGGAGGGCATCAGTGAGCTATTGGAAATGCTATGTTATTTGCTAAGAATCTATATCCCACTATTGTTTAGTCTTCTGGGTGCCAGTCTTCCTAAATAGTTTAGGGGATTGATTTGGCTTGCATGTACATATATGAGATAAATGGATTTGGTTTAGCAGCAGAGGGGTATTTTCAAATCAGAAATGAATATTTCTGGTCATCATCAAGATCTTGTACAGGATTTTCTTTCTTGCCCTGCCGTGATAATGCTATTAAGCATTTACGTTTATAGCTCAATGATGCCTTTTGGCTGAACGTCCTTTATTTAAATGTTGTCTATTATGTAACACTGATAAAACTAAACTCTATCTCAAATAATTTAAGATGCTTATGTTTTAAATCCCTTGTAAGGATTTTATGAGACCTTTGCAGATTTAACTTTAGATTGTTAATGCAAAATGTTTCACACTATATTTCATGGGGTTTTATACAGAGTTGAAGCATGGGCAAAGCAATAGTCTGTCCATTATTCTTAAACACCTGATTTCTCCCAGTAAAATGAAAGAATTCAGCACTGGCCTTGGCAGTTTTCTCCCTGCCCCTTATTATTACTCCAGTGTTTTGGCAGTTTCAGAGACATCCTTGTGGTCAACACCTTGAATCCTTTAAACGCATAACCTGTGTGTTTTAGTGTCTTTAGAGACTGATGTAAGAACATCACGACTAAATACACAGATAGCCTATAACATGTGGTAGACACTAGAAGATGATGAACCGGAGAAAAATAATGCACGAATTATAAAATACATTTCCCTTTTTAATACCTACTGAAAGAATTTATGGAGGAAGAGACAAGGAAAATAGCCAACACAAACAGATACTAGCACAAAGGTAGGTGAATGGAAATGCCATGTTGGGACCTACAGCCATGGATTTCCACATTAAAACTCCGATACATACGTTTCTGGAACTTTTCAAAATAAAGTGCATTAACCTTCTTCCAGCACAGCCAGGAAAGGGGATAACTGCGGACTTCCTGTGGCGCCATTACCCAAAGTAAAGCGCAACTCCGAAGGGGGAAGGGGGGTAGCAGAGGACTTCCCCGTGATGCCACTGCCCGTATAAGACCCCCACCCTTCCCACATATCTTCCACACTGATGACCATCGGGATAGGAGGGAAACAAAGTGCGCTGATGTCTTTTGCTGGCAAAAGGACATAAATTCAACTGGATCCAAAGCCATACGATCATCGATTATATGCAAAGTTAAGTAGAATGAAATACTGTCTGTGTATCCGGTATTTTCATTCATGAACGGGGATAATTAAGGTACAAGCATTGCTGACTGTCTCTCCGAAGCCCCGCAGACGCAAACGGTGTTCGAGAAAAGCCCCGGCCTGAAGGAAGACGGCAGAAACCGCAGCGGACCGAACAAGCCGACCAGCTCTCCGGAGCTAACTCTTTTGTTCACAGAGCGAACGCTACCGAGCCAATCGCTTGTTGACTGGATACTTTCTTCGAACTTCATCGCCCTTGGACAACATTCCTTCGCCATAGGTCAGAGGTTAGGTTTGGGCAGATTAACAGATAGGTTTAGGATGAAATGATCTAAACGTTTTCATGTTATGAAGTTTTGTTTTGTGGAACCTGGCTATCTTTAGTGCTAGTAGGCTAGCTACGGCACGTGCCGGTTCTGTGTTCTTTGTATGTTTTAAAGTTAAGATAAACTTTATTTAAAGGGTGGTTTTAACCAGAACATTGCTCATAACGTGTCGTCCGCGCTTATGCATTTTAACCCTTTTATTAACCCTGGTATTTTAAAGTTATGTGTTGATTCTGGTGCTAAGCTCTCTGCTTCTTTGTTAGCTCAACGGCTAGCCGGTAAGGACACATGGTAGCACTAAGACTATTAAACAGAAAGGTTGTTAGTTTTCAAGCTAGTGAATAATCGTCCCTGAACATCATTTACTAGATTTGATAACTAAGTAAACACCATTAAGCCCCATTTCTTCAGAAAGATTTGGCTCTTTTCCAAAATACCCCTTTTATAATCTTTCTTCGAATATTATTTCAATAACTAAAGGCAGCTAATTAGACACCGTTGTAAAATGGTCATCCAGAAGGTTGGTTTTATTCAGTAGATCATTATTTAAAACATTATTTTATTAAAATAAATATTTTATCTGATCTTGCATTGTGAAGGGTGGTCTAAACGTTTGCTGATTATTGCCTAAGTTAGTTCCAAGACTAACTTAACTTCACTTCCAGATTCTTCAAGATAATCCTTGGTTCTCAAGCATAAACATTGCATGGTAATGTTGCATCACTCTTTTTGGTCATGATTTCTAATCATCTTTAATCAACTTGTTTATATTGTACATAGCCCATTAGTCTTCATGATTCTTTCATTCTGCTTGGTAGTTTAGTTGAATTGTTTTAGCATGGTAAAGAGTTTGTTGATTGAAATATGTTTGACTTTGAGTTGACTTATTTTTGTCAATAAATTCTTGTATTTTAAGAAATTGCGTGAATTCGTTCCATATATGTGCAGAGTTTATGCTGTTCAATAATGCCAGAGCTCATCTCACACCTTTCTATTTTGTCCTAATACCATCGCCTTAATGGGCTGGTATTCACAGGACAATCCTTAACAGACCGAAATATTATTTGATAAAATATTAAAATATTAATATTAAAATATTAATATTAAATTTTAAATAATATTCTCAGATTCATATTTACAACAGCCAACATGTTGCTTACGCAAATTAAATAATTCAAACCATGACCATGCAGCATATGAGAATCAAAGGAGAAGAGTTGTCTATTTAATTTAAAGGTCAGGTTGGGCTCTTGGACTGGACCTATGGTGACCAGATATGAGGGACATTGTGGGACACATCACCAACACTATAATGATGTCATGAATTTGAATTTAACAAAGACCTCACATTACATTCATCAATCTCCGCTATGCCTGTTAGTGCAAAACAATGAATTGGCACAAGTTTGAAAAACACTTTAACAGCTTTTAAAGTTTAACACAGGTAATCTCGGCTGCTGTTACCTTGCTGTCTGGCAGTCATCTCTGGGTTTGAGTTAAAATGAGTCCATTGATCAGCAGGCGGCTTTTTCAGCTGCGCATTTATTGTGCCACTCACTTTTACAGTGTTGCTTCACATTGTGCTCCCCTCTTTGTGAAACTGAAAAATAACTTTGGCAAACTTGATTAAAATCCCTCAGAGATCACCTTTCACTGGCCCCACTCAGTAATACGTTTCCCATTCTTTGTTGAAGCTGCATTATCTTTTCCGTGACATGCTTTCCATTATATTCTGTATAGTCTACTGATGTAAGCTATAGAAGAAAATCCTTTTCTTGTTTTATTTTACTAACATCATGGTACGCAGGTTGGTCATGATGTGGGACGCTGCTGCGTATTTTGATTGACAGCTGATGCTGCTCTGTGATGATGACTGCAGCTCTGCTTTCTTTACATTTCAGAAAAGCTCCAGTCGAATAGTTGTTAGACCTATCAGAATTTGACCCAGTCAAATGCAAGACATTGTATCTGTTTGAGGGACACCGTGACAGGAGTGAAAAATGCAGCACAGTCCCACACCAATCAGGACATCTGGTCACCCTAACTGGACCCCAGAACGTAGACAGGCAGGAAGCAGCATGGCGTGGAGAGTAGAAAATAATTTCATTTACAAAAGAAAACTCACAGCAGGCGTGAATATAGGCATGCTTGGCGTGGCAAACAGGCATCAACAGACTTGGCATAACAACAGTATGTATCTGTGAAGAGTAAATGGAACAGCAGTGTATATAAAGGGCATGGCACAGGTGAAAAAAGAGACACTGATTGGCATAAAACAGGTGGACCAGATGAAGCTGATAATAGGTTGACCGTGGCAGGGAGTGGTAACCAAAACATAAATGAGGAGAACAGAGATGCAGGGAAACAATCTGACCAAAGGAAAATCTTACAAATTTAACGTAACATAAAATGCATCATAAACAGAAAAAGTAGAAAACCCAAAGGAATGAATGAAAGAACCACCTGGAAAACATAAACAGTGATAAGAGGGAAGACTTCAAACAAAATTCAACACCTTCAAATCATGACAAAAGGTGATGCATGCAGACAAAACCTGAATGATATCAGCTAATAATTCCTATATATACCTAACAGCAGCATTGAAAACTTGCATTTAGCTTTTATATTTCTCAGACAGACGTACATTAAGTCCAGCTATTTTTAGCACTCCTCTCATCCCTTTGAACTGTCCAAATCCGGGTGCATTAACAGAGCTAAATATAATGCGCTCTCTGATGCTGATTGACTTTATTTTCAAACTTTATCCTATCGAGCTAGGTAAAGACATGTGGAGTAAAAATATTACTTGTTGTTAGTGCTCTGACACCAAACAGATGAGTATTTCATTAGACACAGGTGACAAAATCTTTACCAACAGCTTTGCCTAATATCACAAAGCAACCTTAGAAAGCAACTGCAGTAGACCTTTTAGGTTTCATATTTTATCAGCTAAAGTTATAGCATGTCACTAAACCCCTTACTTCTGTCCCCCTTTGCCGTGGCAGCTCAAGTTCTATTAGACATTAAACCCTCTTGAGAGAAAATAAGATCAAGAGAAGATGAGAGAAAGAGGCAATGGGGAGGAAATGGGTCTGTCTATGCCTCAGGATTACTATTGAGATGGTGTGTGCATGGAGCTGTCAGGAGGCCAAAAAAACAGTCATATGTTGATAATGATTGATCTCACAATGATGTCCTGCATGCATAGTACATAATAAACTCATGAAATATGTTGCTTTATTTTTGACCTAAGTATAGATATTAATATGAATTTATTTAAATGGCTCTTTATGAAATGATTACCCTGTTTAGTTCTTATTGCAATTAAGATCTCAATTTTGTTGGGTTCTAGCTGCAACATACAGAGTTTGACTACTCGATATCTATAAGCTAGATTCATCTGGTTTTCTAAGGATAAGATATTTCCTAGATGAGATAAACAACCACTGAGCTCACACAATGCTAACGGGGCAAAAATCTATGTTAAAATTATTAGTATCACTGTGATCTGCACCAGTTGAACAATGTTAGTGCTTCTTCAGACTTTATAATGATCACACATGTAGAAACACTGTTTGGTGCAATTAAGAGTCATGTAAATTAATAAATTAATCCGAAATTGAGTATAAAAGTTTAATCACTCATCATCACTTAATCTTCACTACAGTCATGTTCAGCAGCCCAATGAAATAAATAAACAAAATGGCAAGAAAGAAATCAAAACTTTAGCTGAATTATGGACATCCCCATCAGAAAAATGTCAGGTTTGCAGTGAAATTGGAAGTCACTGATGTTTCATGTCTACCTATTCGAGTTTTAAGTTTGTGTATTTAATTAATTCCAACTCAGATTTGCCTCTTTCAGTTTGTAAAGTGTACATTAAAATGCCTTTTGAGTCTCTGACCTTACATTTGTAAATTAATACTCAATCAGTCAGTAAATATGTTCCTCATTGTCAGCGGTATCCTGATTCTTTATTACAGGATTTCATGGATATTTTCTTTTTTAGATTTTATTGCTCTTCAAAACATCATACACTTGCATTAATCTCATCTGTCTGTCTATTAGTGTATTTAAAAAAAAAAAAGTTTTAGGTGTACACATATATGCACGAATCTGCTGTTTTTATTTTTAACACCTCTAAAGTTTATATATTTAAGGTCTGTATGCTGTAAGCGTAAAGCAGATACTAAAACTAACAACATACGGTTGTGACACATAGTGGATGACATTGCTATTTGCTGAATCCGGGACACTATGATTGTTACAGCAGAAGATTAGTGGTTTAATTTAAGACTGAGCAGAAACTGTCACAAAGCCTGAGACATACAAAATTAGCTGACTTATTTGCCTTTTATATAAAAAGTTTTAGGTAAAAACACAACAAACTGGTGTTTTGTACAGATTTCATTATTAAATAAAGATTAAAAAAAACAATTGTAAATTGAAAATGTTTTGAGGAGTACTTAAGCTTTAACAATGAGATGATAACTATGAAATATTTATATTTTATGTATGCCTTTTTTAACCCATAAATAGCTCATTGAGATCAAAGATCTTGCCTGCAAGAGCCTCCTGGCCAAGACAAGCTGCGCTACAAAAACACAATTGAAGATGTAAAATAGTGAACATATAACAATCAAAATTGGGGATAAAAGAGATAGGAAAATTTAACAGACGCACCTTCAGTCAGATGAGGCTGCTTGTTACTTTGTTTCATCCAACCGAAAATGTAGCAATTATAAGATGTTCCCCATTTATGCATCAAAGAATGTGCCACTCACCCCAAAACAAGGCACTCCAAACAACATATATTATTAATGCATTTACGGACCAAAAAAGTAAAAGTAAAAAATTCAAATTATCAGTACAGACTGTACCTGCTAATTACTGGTCAGAACCGACAGTGAGATAATTACTTAATTTTACTAGATTTTCGAAAGCATTCTACCTTTTGAAGAAAGATTGGGCTGAAATAGCAAACACTGAAATGTATTTTCTAACAATTTTAAAATAGATTAAATGATGGTTAGGGACAAACTTGTTTTCTCTATAATTAGCTTAAATTTGAATTGTGTAAACTTTACTATCATAATTATACCAGCTAAGCTATACATGGTAGGATAAAAGACTGCGTTTTGGTATTGTTATTGTTTGTATACATTTATCAATCTAACATACTCCATTAAAAACAAGGTTTACACATCAAATACATTTTGTTTTAACATTAACCTGAATATGTCTGACCAATAAATTGGCAACTGTTCGGGATTTAATAAACCAAATCCCACGGTGAGTCAGTTTCTGTAGATAATTCAAGTCAAACCCATTTTAGTTTTATTACTGCTTCCTCTTCAGTGATCCGCTGTAATTGTTAAACAAAATAAAAATCCCAAATCAATGACTCACACTCACTGCCTGTAGCTTCATCAGACTTCAAAGTGCATTACCAGTCGCACTGAAACTCTTTAATGAATCAACACTGGCAAGACTCATCAATATGAAGACACTGAATAATGCCTTTAGTGCAGGCTCTTAGCTTGTTACCGCATTCATTCTTTCAGTGCTGACTGAAGAAACAGGGGAGTGTGCAGCCTATATAGGTGAAGTACCCTCATTCATAACATCAATCTAATTGAAGTCTTTGTAATATATCAATTTGATTAATTATACATATAGATATTAACACCATTCTAATAATCTGGTGATACTTATATAATGCTGGAATAATACAGCATGAAATGCTTCATTAAATAATTTCCCTCTAGAGGCACACTGTAAATGGAACCATGAAATGCAACACCAGTTTCTGAGCAGTTCTTTCACAGACAACAATACCTGAACATGCACGTATCTCAGGTTGCTTTCTACTCCTTGTATTATAGATGATCTTTGTTCATTTTCCCTTTTTAATAATTCAGATTGTTTAAAGGAGCAAATTACACTAATCATCCCTCAAGTTGCAGTAAAAGTCACGAAGCCAAAATGACCCTTTGTTGTAGTTTTCAGTTTGAAGTTTGGAAGTATTTTTGAATATTCTGCTTCAATTCTTGAAATAAAAAGCAATAGCAAACTTTTTTCAGCCAAGAGTTTGCTGACTCATGATAATTCACCCACACAGCCAGTGACATTGGTGTCTTAGCTGCAGAGTAAAGGCAGCGCTTTGCACTGTGATTTATTGAGTGGATCTGCTGCAGCGGGAAGCGGGGAGAATAAAGTGCTCTTACCTGAAAAGTATGACTGACTGTGGTCTGAGCAGGATTTTTTTCCCCTGAGGTTTCACTGCTCACATTACTGTAAAGAGAGCCAATGAGGTCTGAATGATTCCATATTCATGAGTGAATTAATGAACAGTTGCAAGAATTGTGTCTTCTGAGGCAATTTAATTCTTAACCAGTGTGAATATGTGAATGAGGAAAGAAAGAGTAAAGTAGCAGCTCCGACAGCTTGTTCTCAATAGTGATCATAATGGGTTGAGAATGCTTGCTTCTTTGTTAAGCATGCTCCGCTAAAAATACCTGACATGTAAACTGCTGGCACACAGTTAACAGCTAAAAGGTGCTTTGCATGCTGTGTCTTTCCTGCTATTCGGCCTCGTTTAACATGTGCATTGTGAGACCCCCATGGGTCTTACATGGGGGGCTCTGCTTGCTGAGCTAGGTGAGTTGAGCAGAGAGGGATATCTTCTGCAATTTTTCATGTCAGATCATGTCCAAGATATGCATCACCTTGGCAGGATATGTTTTGTGTGTCCTCCTTCTCATTCTTATGTCTGGCACTGTAACAAATCTTTTAACTGGGCTGGTCGATGCATAATAATACACTTCAAAATGAGGACTGCATCACAATTTGTCACCCTGTAACCTATGCAAACAACTGAAAGGCTTAAAGATGCTAACTGAGGATATTCACACTCTAAGTCTCCTGTGATCCTAACAATTAAACTTCGAGCTTCTTTATAGAGAAGGCATATGCCTTTTGTCTTTAAGATTGCATACAAAGGCTGCCTTAAAGCTGTCCACATAACCTACATGCTGGCTTTGCCAGTCTCAGCCAACTGACACAATTGTATTCATTTGAATAGCATAATAGTGACTGTCCTACATATTCTGTATAAAAATATGAACTAAAATATTTGTTTTAGGTGTAAAGCAGACTGATGAATTCAGTACTTTAACAAACACAAATGAAAACCTTCATACTTTGAAGCAACAACTGCACCATGCTTTCTCTGCAATGAAAGTGCATGTTTGACATATATTTGCTATATTTAATATTAAACTAATAAAGCATATTGTTAATTAATGCAAGCAGTATAATTGTGGGAGGATGTTTAATTGGGGTTAATGCATGATATAAAATTCTCAAATTAGGCCAAAAAAACAGTTTTTTTCTTTTTGTATTGTCATTATAGACATGTGTAAAATTTGAAATTAGACAGCATAACAAAAATAATCAAACAAGTGACTTACAAAACAAAAAAGTGATTTCAAAGAAGTACAAGAAAAAAGCTTTTTATCACACAGCATGTTTTTTTGTCTCTTTTTAGGCACTGAGTGTGAGTGGGATTTTGCTCTTGTTGCTCGTTTTGATGTTGCGTTCCTGCCCTCCCTACTTTGTTATTCTGTTGGGGTTTTGTGTAAGACTGAGCCACAAGTCATTTGGCACTGCAGGTTTTTCTGCTTTGATGAGTGTGTGAAACATTGAGTTGCAAATGGTTGAACAAGAGGCAAGAAGACAGGAAGGCTGTTATTATTCTGATTTCGCTGACATGTCTTCTTTGTTTTTCAGTATTATTCAGGTTTTGTAAATGAGTCTGTGTGCAATAAATCCAATTCAGATGTTAATCAGCAAATTTGATAACAAGTAAGCACACTTGTGCAAGGACAGTGCAGCAGTATTAGCAACTTTCGAGGGGGATGCTACGGTGATTTAAGCCGTGATCTGCCTCTACAGCCGAAGAAAATGTTGTTTCAGTCTTATCAACTAAGCTCTGTTAAACTAAATTACAAGTTTAATAAAATGTCTCCATATTTTTGTCCATTTTATTATTCTTTTGGCCTAAATCTTAATATTCCACTTATTAAATTCATTAATTCCATGGTTAATTGCCCAGGATTAGGCACTGCATACATTGTACACTTGTTTGTCTCTGAATCATGGCTTGAAAGTAGGTTTAATAATGGCACTAATGCATGGATTTATCCTAAATTATTGCTGAGGCTGTCTATTTGCTCTGCAAGTGACTTTACCAGCTATATATGAGCTATATCTAGGAACAGCTTTGTCTAGAAAATGTAGGGTTGTCACAGCAAAATCAGTGATCATAGCACCAAGTTTTACCCACGATGACTTCGGCATTTACTGTGATGTTGTTGCAATTGTCATAAATTCATATTTAGTCATGCTGGCACAAATCTTAAAGATGGTGTTGAATCCAGTGTTCAGAGATACTGAATATCTGTGATTTAAGCAGAACCCATGTATGTGTTTGAGTGTACTAGTACATCTTTTCTTTTCCTGAAAGAAGAATCTGTGCATTAGTCTGTTTTTCACATGCACGTCTCTTACTGTTTCAGGCTGTTCTAGAGTAGCGAAGCAAAATGCCTGTTTGCAGATCTTACCCTGAAGATAGTCTGCAGAAAATATTAAAGCCAAGGTTTAGTACCATACAGAGCCCCTGATACCACTGGTCAACCTTGACATTCCACCCTACTTAATCCAGAGAATAACAAATAATTGCCCATGCCACTCAAGAAATCAGTCTTTGAGTTCACAAGATGTGTGCATTAATGTTTTTGTAACCAATATGTTAGCTATAAGTCTCTCCAAGTCGGACACATGGTCATGTTTTTAATATTCATCATAGCTCATAGCAGTCCTGGATGCAAAGAAGAAACTAAGAGACAGAGATCAGTTATTAAACAAATTCTAAAACAAAATTGCAGCGGAATTTGTGTAACTCAATAGCTTTGCAGCTATTGCGCCCAAGGGTCCAGTCTGCTCAGAAAGCACAGAATGGCTTTAACAAAAGCACACAAATGCACCTCTGACATAAAGCATCAACAGCTAAGGTCCTTTCAACTTCGTACATTTATAAAAGGTTTAACTTTAAAATGCTAAAATAATGTCACTTGAACTACATAACTTTTAAATTCGTACATAAAACTGCGAATTTAAATACTGATTAGAAGTCTGGAACTCTACTGCACTACTGCAAAGTTATGCAAAACATCTTCCTGCTCAAAATCCTTCTTCTAAACGTAAAAATAGCCCATAAAAGCTATTAACTTATATATCCTTATTGATTTGCTCTCGAGCTCCATGTCTGACTTTTATGTTTGAGCAGCATGATGATATTGGCATTGAATGCGACAATCACTGTATCTTGGCTTTGCAAAAATGGTTCAGCTGTTGCTAAATTAGATTTTAACCAGCCAGTTTATTGACAAAAAATATCTTATTAGAATAAATCTCACAATGCCTTACCCATCTGTATATTAGAATACTGTCATGAACTCTTTCTGCTGTATATTCTGTTTATAATTTAGTAGCAAAGAAATGTCGTATTCTGTTTTAAACCATGACATCATCTTTTGTACTCTAGACAGAATACTGTCCCAGTTTAATATTGAATGACTCTAGGAACGGCACAGCAGTATCTTGCTTTCAAGAACCTATAAAGAAACCTGTTCTGTCTGGAAATACGTGTGTTTCGCTGTGGACTGCATTCACTGTAGTTAAGGATACAGAAGACATACTTTATTATCTGCATATACATACTCATGGATAAATATCTAGATATTTGATTGTGTGTTACTTGTTCAAGGCTTATTTCTACATTTTACAGATAACTATGCTTTTATATTTTACATTAGAGAAAGAAGATGCAATGTCTTCTCGTCTTTAATGTGAGAAACAGTCGCTCAAATATTAAATCAGGAATTTCCTCTTCAAAGTATCGAGAAAGCGGCATGTGAATCTAATTACTTTAGTTCAGACATTTTATTGGCAGTTGGAAAATCGCATTTTCCAACTGAAGCCTCATTTCCTTTTTTCCTCAATTAAATCCTTGTCAGACACCAGCACAGGTTGAGTTTGCAAGTCTAACACAATGAGCCCACCTAGCAGCGTTCATGAGACACATCCAGTCACATAGCCAGCCTCTCCACATCCGTGTGAACCTTTCAGAGAAACACTTAGCCTGCCTGCAACTGCATTGGGCTTAAAAGGTTCATTGCGCTTTTGTACTCCCTCCTCCTTACCATTTGTCATGCTTTTAAGGACAGCTAGGTACTTCTTGATTGACTGCTCCAATGAAGTGAATAACAGGAAACATTCTCACCAGCATAACCTCGTCATAGCCTTGCCAAAATGAAAAATGTGCAAATTTATTACAAATTTCACAAGTGGTTGTGATTCATGCAATCAAAGAAACAGCACTGTCACATTCTGTGAACACATACTGAACTCAAAGTTGTAATTTCATTTTTGAATGCTGCTGCTGTTGATTCTTCTAACAATAGTGTTTTCATCTGAGTGGTGCCATATAACTTGGCACAGTAAGGGATTTTGTGACAGTTGTACAGGGCTAGGTTTGCCCTATTTTGTTGCTTTAAAGCCTCAACCTTCAATTAATTTTTGGGGGTTGTATTTTATAGCTCAACACAAGGTAGTATAAACCTAAGAAGAGGAAGGATGTCTTTGGGTTGAATTTTTTATTCAAAATAAAATTCTGAAAGGCATGGTTTGCATTCCCTCAAACTTTATTCTAACAACCCTAAATAAAACCCAGTGCAACCAAATGCCAAAACTAATACAACTGTTCTGTGAGGGCCTCAAAAGTTTGTTAGGGAACATTATTGAACAAAAGACTAAGACTAAGGAACACACCAGGCAATTCAGGGGTAACATTGTGGAGAAGTTTGTTAAACAATACTGAACATCTCACAAGACCTGACTGTCCACTTAAACTGACAGGTTGAGCAAGGAGAATATGAATCTGAGAAGCAGCCAAGAGGCTCACTCTGGAGGAGGAGCAGAGATCTACAATTCAGATGGGAGAATGTTGACACAACAGCTATTAGTATTGCACTCCAGAAATCTGGCCTGTGTTGGACAGTGGTAAAAAGAAAGCAACTGTTGAAAAATAGCCATAAAAAATATTGTTTGCAGCATGCCCTAAGCCAATCAGGGGACACAGCAAACATACAGAAGAGGTTATTTTGGACGGATGAGTCAGACCTTTTCGACCTACATGCAAAACACTATGTATGTTCGAAATTTATCGCTGCACATCAAACTGAACACACTATGCCTACCGTTAAACATTGTAGTGGCAGCATCATGCTGTGGGGATGCTTTTCTTTAAAAGGGACAGAGAAGCTGGTAAGAGTTCATGAGAAGACGAATGGAGCTAAATACATTTCAAACCTGCTGCAAAAGAAATAGGACTACAGAACTGTTCCTATTGAAATAACATAATTTTAAACATGCAACCAAATCTGAAATGCAATGGTTTAAATCAATGCCTAAACAGGTGTTACAACGGCCAAGTGAAAGGGCAGGCCTTCATCCAACTAAGGATTTGTTTTAAGACCCTAAAAATGTTGTTCACAGAAGGTCTACGTCAAACCTGATGGATCTTGAGATCTTGAAATTATTTTGTAAAGACAAATGGTCAAAACCTTTATTCTTTAGATGAGTAAATGTTGAAAGTCCTTTACACAAGATTTTAATACAATACACTGATGTTTGTGGGTGAAATGTGATGGGAATGAATACTTTTGTACATTTGTAGACACTTTTATTTCCTAGACAGACAAAAGCTTCCCCTAGTTAATGTACAGTGTTACAATCTTTAGGAGAACATGACACCTTAGTCAGAAATGATGAGGTCAGTGTTTGATAAAGCGAGGTAGATGAGTTATAAGTCAGCTGTAGTAGAGAGACCCATCCTCCCTGCTTGTTGAAAAATAATCATTCCTAGGTATAGCTGCACTATCAAAAGTGGTATCACCTAGCAATACCATCCAAAGGAAAAACCAACATGTCAGGTGGGTTCTGGGCAACATTCTATGCACATGCCACCAAAAGCATATTTATTCCACAGGAAACCACTTCAAGGATTAAAATCAAAAATTTGATCCCTATATTCTAAGCGTGCAAAACACTGATAAAAAAAGCAAATTCAAGACCCACTTAAGTGGGTCTTAAAAGAAAAAGGGAGTCTAAAAGCTTGCTCTTCACTGCAACTGTCTCATTCCAGGAATTGATTGCTATGGCCTTTATGTTACCTGGGAATACTTACAGGTCCTTCTCAAAATATTAGCTTATTGTGATAAAGTTCATTATTTTCCATGATGTAATGATGAAAATTTAACATTCATATATTTTAGATTCATTGCACACTAACTGAAATATTTCAGGTCTTTTATTGTCTTAATACAGATTGATTTTGGCATACAGCTCATGAAAACCCAAAATTCCTATCTCACACAATTAGCATATTTCATCCGACCAATAAAAGAAAAGTGTTTTTAATACAAAAAACGTCAACCTTCAAATAATCATGTACAATTATGCACTCAATACTTGGTCGGGAATCCTTTTGCAGAAATGACTGCTTCAATGCGGCGTTGCATGGAGGCAATCAGCCTGTGGCACTGCTGAGATCTTATGGAGGCCCAGGATGCTTCGATAGCTGCCTTTAGCTCATCCAGAGTGTTGGGCCTTGAGTCTCTCAACGTTCTCTTCACAATATCCCACAGATTCTCTATGGGGTTCAGGTCAGGAGAGTTGGCAGGCCAATTGAGCACAGTGATACCATGGTCAGTAAACCATTTACCAGTGGTTTTGGCACTGTGAGCAGGTGCCAGGTCGTGCTGAAAAATGAAATCTTCATCTCCATAAAGCTTTTTAGCAGATGGAAGCATGAAGTGCTCCACAATCTCCTGATAGCTAGCTGCATTGACCCTGCCCTTGATAAAACACAGTGGACCAACACCAGCAGCTGACACGGCACCCCAGACCATCACTGACTGTGGGTACTTGACACTGGAGTTCTGGCATTTTGGCATTTCCTTCTCCCCAGTCTTCCTCCAGACTCTGGCACCTTGATTTCCGAATGACATGCAGAATTTGCTTTCATCCGAAAAAAGTACTTTGGACCACAGAGCAACAGTCCAGTGCTGATTCTCTGTAGCCCAGGTCAGGCGCTTCTGCCGCTGTTTCTGGTTCAAAAGTGGCTTGACCTGGGGAATGCGGCACCTGTAGCCCATTTCCTGCACATGCCTGTGCACGGTGGCTCTGGATGTTTCTACTCCAGACTCAGTCCACTGCTTCCGCAGGTCCCCCAAGGTCTGGAATCAGCCCTTCTCCACAATCTTCCTCAGGGTCCGGTCACCTCTTCTCGTTGTGCAGCGTTTTCTGCCACACTTTTTCCTTCCCACAGACTTCCCACTGAGGTGCCTTGATACAGCACTCTGGGAACAGCCTATTTGTTCAGAAATTTCTTTCTGTGTCTTACCCTCTTGCTTGAGGGTGTCAATAGTGGCCTTCTGGACAGCAGTCAGGTCGGCAGTCTTACCCATGATTGGGGTTTTGAGTGATGAACCAGGCTGGGAGTTTTAAAGGCCTCAGGAATCTTTTGCAGGTGTTTAGAGTTAACTCGTTGATTCAGATGATTAGGTTCATAGCTCGTTTAGAGACCCTTTTAATGATATGCTAATTTTGTGAGATAGGAATTTTGGGTTTTCATGAGCTGTATGCCAAAATCATCCGTATTAAGACAATAAAAGACCTGAAATATTTCAGTTAGTGT
Organism: Girardinichthys multiradiatus; assembly: GCF_021462225.1. Lineage (NCBI taxonomy): Eukaryota > Metazoa > Chordata > Actinopteri > Cyprinodontiformes > Goodeidae > Girardinichthys > Girardinichthys multiradiatus. Next base: position 30,347,552 of record NC_061818.1, read on the forward strand.
GCAATGAATCTAAAATATATGAATGTTAAATTTTCATCATTACATCATGGAAAATAATGAACTTTATCACAATATGCTAATATTTTGAGAAGGACCTGTATATAAAGTGCAATAGCAAAGCTGAAGTAAGGTTTTTTATTTAAAATAGTACTTGGAATGTCCTTTTTGTTTGCCTAAGGCAGTTTAGTAGGAGGGAAAGGTGTCACCAAAACATAATTTTGCAGTTTGATCTAAAGCTATGCCATAAGGTGATGGTCATCTGGCAAAACCATGAATACTATTGATCTATGATGAAAGAGAAAAATGAAAAAAAAAAGGAACTGCAATTTGTGTAACAAGTGTTGTCCCAACATTTTTGTTATTTATCAAATCTATTTATGTGCTAATATGCCAGAAACATTGCCTTGCCCACGGGTTGCCCCTCAGAGAAAAAAAGGCACTAATTAAAAAGTCTTTTAGCGTTTTTTTCTCTTAAGACAAACTTATCAGGGAACTTCATAAAGTTGCTGAACAGATTGTGGAACAACATGTGGAACAGAATGCTGGCATCACAAACACATTATGTAACATTTTCAAGTAATATTCATTTTTGGAAATTTCAGTCTCTTTGTGAACTATTAACATCAGCATATCAACATTCTTAAGTCTGACAAAATGAACAAAAATCTATTTTGTACATGTTTGTGCTTTACCTTTTATAGAACAGCTGTCCGCTGTCATCCTAAATTACCTCATTAAAAGTTAGCATGGGACAGAATCACCTGACAGTGATTTAAATTCTAAACACCAGCATCAAGCTGTGGACCGCAACAATCTATTTTTGTCCCCATATCTACGTGCACTTCTCTGCACCTCAGCAGCTGTGCAGAATCAGTCGGATCAGTGCCAAAGCTCAACCTTTGAATGCTCCAGGTCAGCATTATGGATGTGATCCAGAAACCCCCTGCTCCTTGAGACCATATTTGGTTTGCTGCTCCTCACCACCTTGACCACCATGATCCAGCCCCCACCTTCCCAACAACACCACCACCAATACCTCTCTTCATGCACATCTTCCTCCAGAGCTGCATTCTAATCCTTGCCTTTCTAATGCCTTGTGAAAAGCAATGAAAGGATAAAAAGACATAACAAGAACAGGGTGTCTTTTGAGAAGAAGGATGCATTCTAAAGTGCACAGCATCTTCATAGTATACCCGCTGTAAGCAGAGCCCGCCAGAGGCATAAGTAAACAAAGCTGCTGCTTATGGCCCCCTAATAGGTGCTCCCATTAGGGCTTGAATTTAATTAGGAACCATAAATGTATTTTTTTTTTTTTTTGAGATTTGAAATAATATTAAATTTGATTTGATGTTTTTAGCATGGAGTAACAAAAATATTGTAAAATGGTTTGGCAAGTAAAAGGAATTGGCAAGTTTTCAAACTAAAGCGTAACTCACTGGTGTTGACATATTATATGTGTTTACAATCTGATGCTACGAGTTTAATGCTTTCCTTGTGTTTGAGCTCAGTTTGTTCACAAAAACATCTAGACAAATAATAACCAATTATCTGTGATTGCTTTTAAGCTCAACTAATTAAACTTGGCTCCCTCTACCAGGTTCCACCAAATTTCTTCTGAATTGATGGTGGTTATGTTCTTAACAGGAATGGGGGACCCAAACTTAATTTTGTATGAGGCCCAATACAACCTTGGGCTGGCCCTGGCTCTAAATGGCAGAGAAGGTGTTTTAAACATTTATTAGTTTTTGAATTATTTCCAGAAGAGAACACACATACAGGTCATATAATGTGTATCATAAGCATATACTTTTGAAAAAGAAATGTGTGAAGTTTAAATGAATAATATGAATCAGAAACCTGGAAAAATATTACATTCGATTTCTAATAGTGTCACCTCTTTGGATGCTCAAATGAATTGGCATAAATAGTAGAAAACACCTAATGTTGCCCTTAATATATATGTTTTGACTTTATCAAAACATGGCTTGGGATATGAATGTATAAGACTCAAGATCCGATGGGGAGATTTTTAGTGCAGAAAAAGTCTTGGACTAGGGAGCATTAAGCAGATGGGTGCCCAGGAGCAGGACAAAGTTCCCCCATTTTCATCTACAACACTGTGAGTGGTGGGAACCACTCTGAATATAAAAAACACTGGTGTTTCCAGAATCAATAACATTGTAGGATAACAAGGTAGCAGTGGAGACATAAACTTGACCTCTTCAGCTAAACTAATGCTGGTATGCTGTCGTACCCTCACGAGGATAATAAAAGGGTTTTTACACAGGCAGATGATGCAAAACAGTTTATCATAACACAAAAATCTATTTGCACTCATGCAATTTTTCACAGTTGCCAACAGATTCTCACCTGTCTGTCATCACATACCAAAGCTTTCTTACACCCTTTGGTCATAAATGTTAATGAACAGACAGTCCATGTCATTTTCCTACATGTAAGCTGTTAAGTCTATTCAGACTGTATGCTAAAGACGTACAAAAATTTTAAAATAATTCTACATGAGAACAGTGGATTGGTTATGGCTGAATAAAACAAACAGGACACTGAGGCTTGATACCTAGTACCTGAGTTAGCGTCCATAGTTGAATAAATTGCTTTTTTAATCAGCCCACATTCAGGTAGGCTAAGTTACATTAAAAGTCTGAGTTTCAAATCAAAAGATGAGGGTTTGAGGTAAACCACATATTTTGAATATAATTGTCAGAGAACTTAACTGCAGTTTAGCAATTGTCTTCTCTTTAGCAACGTCTCTCAAGTGATAAAATCAACTCATTCTTCGGGTTCTCATTTCCAGGCCAAATGCGTTGTATGGTCCCTCAATGTGTTCTTTGTTTTCCCTTGGTCTCCTCCCAGTAGAATGTGTGCAGAAAAAGAGATATCTGAATCATCGTAGAGCACTCCTTTGAGTGTGGAGGAGCAGGGGCTCTACTCCTATGGCATTATATTTGTGCCACCAACCTGAGAGCACAGTAAGACTGATGTGGGCATGTACTGTATATGTCAGGGGTTGACATTTTGGACTCTGTTTGGCTTTGTGTTTTGCTTTTCAGTTAACAAAACTGCTAAGGCCAAAGAATAAAGATATATTCTTTGGCCTTAGCAGTTTTGTTAGTTTATTTCTCCAGTCAATTTGATGTTAGATTTGTTTTCTTTCCAGCTCCTCCTTATAAGTTAGCTTTAGTTTGTAGATATTCTGGTTCTCTCGTTCTGTTCCCTTTCCTGTCAATTCAGTCAGTGTGGTTAGGTTTGCTTACTTTTGTAATCAGGTTCTCTTTATGGGCTCTTTGTTTGTTCTTAGGTTGGTGTTCCTATGTTCCCTCTAGTTTCTCTGTTTACTTTAGTTCATGGTTATTCTACTTTTCTTATGCTTCACTTGATTATTTATCTTTGTTTATGGGTATGCTTGGTCTGTGTTTCTCTTTATTGTTTTTTTTTAGTCACTTCGTCCTTGCTCGGTTTTTGTATTTGTTTCACCTGTTCCTTCTGTCTCCCTGCCTCCTTGTCACACCTGTTCTTAGTTCCTTTGATTATCTGCCTTTGTCTCCCTCTGTATATTAGTTGGTTTTGTTTCATTGTGCTTTGCTGGTTCCTTCTGTTACTCCCCTGATTCTGTTTTACTACGTTCCTGCAAAGAATACTTATGTAAGTTTTGGTCTCGACACCTGTTAATTCCTGCAGTGAATGTTGCTAGGTTTGTTGTAAAAACCTCTAAACTGAAGACTTCTTACAACATGCAGCTGCCCAGCTCTTGTCTGCACTTTGGTCCTGTCCAAAGTTGATGGCACAAAACTAATGCCAAATACTCTAATGTAACCCCAGGACAGAGCTTTTTTCCTTATCTCTAAGGCCATGCCCAACCACCCTAAGAGGTTAAGTTATTTCAGCTGCTTGGATGCAGGATCTTATTTTTTTGAGTCATAATCAGTTTCTCATGATAAATGAGGGTTGGAACATTGAAAAAACCGTTAAACCCCAGTAGATTTGTTTTTTGGTTGTTTTTTCCTCACAACAGAGCAGAGCAGCATCTGTCTTACTGGAGATGAGACCCCAATCTCCCCCACTTAAGTAAGAAGCATACCCTATACTTGGAAAGAGCAGTCCACATTTTTCTGGTTGAGAACCTGAGCTGACTTGTATCCTTTACACTTGGATGCAAACTGACTGAAGTTGCCAGGCGAACCACATTATCTGCAAAAAGCAAAGATGAGACCCAGAGGTTTCCAGACCAAAAACTCTGGCACGACTTCCACAACCCCACAAAATGTCTTAAAAATGACTGTCTAAAAATCTCTCAAGATGCACAAAAGGCATCTGAATTAGACAATTCACCAGAATTGTCCTGTGAGATTGAATAGGTGTCCTGTGGTCTCAAGCAAAACCATTACCAAATGCAACTTTTTGACTTCAGGGAATCCGTTTTCTTGATAGTGCTTTTTTCCATTTTTTTATGGGAAGGGGGATTAAATAAAGGAAAACTACCTAGTTAAGTTTTGGAAAATCATGTCTTGTAATAAAAGAGGCCCCTAGTCACTAGAAATGTCCTTCTCTTCAGCTGCAGGACAACTAAATTGTTGTTTGTATTTTTAACTTATCACAAACTAAAAGCTTATTCTAGACCATGCTCAATTTTAGGGTGATTTTCTAAATGTGTTTTGGGGTCATATTCCTCTGTCTTAGTATAACTGGACAGAACATACAATGAAGAGAAACATGCTAACATTCCATCATGTATGTTTTTAGAGTGTTTCTATTAAAAATGTTTGGGATTGCTATGCTAATGTTTACAAGCAAAGTCAAATTTGTGTCATACTGTAAAAAAATTGCTTAGGAAAAATATTTGTTTTTGTTAAAAGCCAGTATCTACTTATCTGTTAATATCTTAACTGTCTGTAGTGATCATTTGCATACTAAGATTCAACATTCAGGAAGATCTATCCAACATTCAGGAAGAATAATTACATTTTCTCTATATAATGAGCACCTTTCTGAACTGAAGCTCCTCGTAGAGAGGCAATTATATCATACCTAATTTGTGGTGAGGATTTTGGTGTGCAAGTGTGAATGCGTTTAAGAATATAACAGAGGAACCAGGAACCTGCCACCCAAAGCCCAGTAGGGAAAAAAAAAAACATGTCAGCAGGGGCAGCTGCAGAACTGACCCTGCCAAGGACGGAGAGCTTCCCATGTCTCTTCAATGCTGTGAAATGGGTCATTGAACAGCTAAATGGTGTCATTATGATGAGTAATTAAAATAATATAGCTGAAGACTCCCAGACTACCCTTTTCTCTCGGTTCAGCTGTGTTGTGTTGTCATGGGTGTTTGCAGAAAGGCAGCTGCCATAGGCCACTTTAACTATCACCCCTTTCACTAAAATGCAGATAGCAGTCGTGGTAGCTAATTGAATTGTATTATCTATTGTCCTCCAATTTAGTTAAAATCAGCAGATTCCCATTACTGATTGTTGAAGATTGGGTTTTACCCATGATTTCATCTGATACAATGTTTCACAGACTGAATCACAAGGGATGAGAGCACCAAACTGTTTGAAAGAGGCACATTGTAAATACTTTGTGTGCTAGACTGTGTTTTCAAGACATTAATATGTATGTGGGTTGGAAAATTGCAGTATTCTGTAAAGAGTCTGTAAAGAGATACATAACAAAGGGATAAAAGATGGTCAAGCAATAAAGAAATTATCTTGCATCTCCATTTAGCTTATCTTGGGGATACAAAGCCTCCATATTTCTTTGTGCAAAGCTTTTTCGTTGCTGTTACTTCAGCTTCTAATAAAAATGCATGAAAGATGTTCTCTAGCTTTCCCCTGGGCAGTGTATGCATTCTTACCTGCTTTGTAGGGATGTCATTAAGATGATGGAGAGATGAGGGGGAGGGCCCATGTTTGATTAATTAGTAAAACTAACTACGGCAAGACCAAGAAGTGAAACAGAGGATTTCATTAGCTAACGTTTGTTAGATAAGGTTAATGAGGTGGCTCCCATTGCTAAAAAAACACAGTACTAAATCCATTTTTGACACTGCAGAGACCGAAAGGTTAGCCTCTGTACAAAGAGCTTTTTTTTGAAAATCATTCAGCTATATATCTGTGGAGTTAAATCGGCAACCCTTCCAATGATGATTTATTTTAGGAAAAGGAACATTTACACGTCTTTATCAATCTTTGTTCACAAAACTCAATGAGAGGAATCGGGAAAGATCTTCCATCCTGCAGGCTTTCATGTGTTCTCTAACTAAGGAGTCCAACCCAGATTCCAGGAGTAAGAGTACAGGTGTTTAGCACAGCTGTGCATGTAACTTGACTCAGCTGTGGTTCTGCATGAGCAAACGCACCTCTAAGAGGATCAAATCGCTAATCTGCTGGTCAATATACGATGAGAACAGTACAGCGCCAAAGCCAAGTCACTCAAAGAACGTGTCATCCTGTGTTTGTGAACACTATGACTATCCCTCTGTGGGAGTTAAGCTGTGTTCAAGTTCAAAGTTTTGTGTTTTTCAGATACTGTTTTAAAATAAATTTCGTCAAATTAACTATTTTACCTAATTTACTTTCTCTAATTAAAAAGTTTTCAAGTGAACTTAAAATACACTTTTCCTTTCTAAATAGTTCATTTGTTCTCACTTTAACTTAATTTAAAACTATCTCAGTGTTGTTCTGCCTATAAAAGTGAAGAGTAAGTAAATGAACGAATAAAACACTAGACTATGTTAATTACTTTTATTAATTTGGAACTAATTAGTCTATAATTAAGTTTTAATTCACTAAAATAATTTTTATGATGATGATTGTTGAGTCACAGAAATCTGAGTCATATATATCTACACCACCACTGTTGCCTTTTCAGCCCATTGATCAAGATTCCTTCAAAAAATTTTAATTAGTAATTTTTGTTATATCGAGAGGGACTTTCTAATGTAGCTTGTGTTTTTTCATTACCAAAAAGATTTTGCATTTAATTTGTGCACAATACTCAACTAAATACTGATTATTTAAAAAGATTCTGGGGAATAAATGAATAATTGTGGCAGCTGTGACAGGAGCCTGTGCACACTTAAAAGCTAGCACTAATTAAGTGGGCCTTATGGAAGGGATTTGACCCTGTGAATCACCACAGATTAATTTTCTTGCAATACATTTTCCTAACTGATACAACCTTTCACCTCAGCTGACTCACATGTCACTCAGGTGTCGTGTAACAAAAAGCAAAGGGAGTTGCCCCTTGGGCTTCATTAGAGCATTTGTCATTTGGTTCCACAGAAATCAAAGAGGGATTTTCTTTTCTCCAATCAATGATTTCCTTGTGCATTTAACTTTTCCAATGACTCTAAAGTGCAAAGAAAATTACAAATAGAAAAAATGTTTTGGTGGTACAACATGATTAATGTGTTCTTTAGTCACAAAAATAGACAAAAGAAAAATAATAATTCCTATCAATTAGAAATGAATTTTTACTTGAAGGTAGCAGTTTCAGTACATTGTTTCATTTTTATTAAGAAGTCAAAGTTTCCAAGATGAAAAACTAACACTAAATGGGAAATTCAGATGTTTTTAACCAACCCAGGACCCAGGGCTTATTTGCAGTTCTGATTGTTTTCTATTTAAATAAATGCTCTTCAGATATAGTATTTAATATATGTATGTAGACATGTTCTCAAGTGTATGAACGCAAGTCAAGTTTGCCTTTTTATTAATCAAATCAGTTGGCTATCTCACGCTGATATGTATATAGGGTTTAGTTAAGTTAAGTTTGAGTTAATTCCTAGATCCAGGTGTTGATTTAAGGGCAAAATCTCCATTTTGTTGATTCTCATAAAAATCAACTCTATTGATCACTCTTAACATCTGACTATTGTTTTGTTAGTAAATATGCATTAAATAGTATCAAAGACAGGATGTGAATTGGACCATACAATAGCAATTTTCATTTAGAAGAAAGCGTTTTTTTTTTTTTTTTAATATCCTGAAAAGTAACATTTTTGGAGATCCCAAGTTGTTGTCTGTCAGAGACAATATGTATCCACCAAGACTTGTACCTAAGACACTGTTGTCCGCTTCAGTTCTTACCAAACACTTTCAACTGTGATGGACAGATGAACTGATTCAACATAAGCTGAAAAATATGTTTTGGGTAATTTTATAATAAACTAAGGGAATAACATTCATATATGCCTTACTTGCTAAATTTTATATCAAAGTTGTTTTCTTTTTTACCTACACAATAGTACAATTTGAGTCACAACCAGAAGTCCAATCCCAGTTGGGTTACATTAATTTATCTTAGCTATACTGAGTAAATTTTATTTTTCCTCAGATTGAGAGGTGGAATATTAATAATAATATATAATATATAATAATAAGATATCATAATTAATAACCAAGCACAACCAGCAACTCAAGATCTTGGAAACATTGTGTGCATTTATACTGCTTAACTTGCTGTCCATTATTATGAGTAGTTTTACTTTTGTATTTTAATTATACAATCAGAATAAAACTTAAAACTGATTTCAGAATATTATCAGGTCAACCGTCATTAGAATGGACGTTTTTCAATTTGAGTTACAACCATTTTAGCCCCATCATGCTGTATAGCCCCAGCTCCTCTATCAACCTGGATTTCTAATCGATGACACTAGAGAAGAGTTATTTGAATGGATTACCGTAAAGAGCACCATGGATTAGCCTCAGAAAGACATAGATCCTGAGGGAGTTTTAAATTGCTCACATCAAGTTCTTATAAAACATCTGTATGGTTGGCAATTATAGGGCTCCGTTCTCATCAAAGCAATGCCGGCCTTCATCATTATTTTCTCGGTGCGTTTATAATACTATTGTATTATAAAAGCTTGTTAAACCTATTCTTGGCTGGGCATGTTGGTACCTGAAGGATGGAAACACAACAGCTTTGGTTTATTTGGCATCACTGACAGATTGGTTATGTGGATAACAGTACACAGAGTGAAAGCATGTAAAACCAAATTAGTTACATTTTTATTCAAAACTGATGCAGCACACCTTGTCTTCCATGACTGGATCACTCGTATTTAATATTGCAGGGGATATTTGGGCTTCAGAAATAATGATACATGCTATGAAAAACTGCCAACTGTTTCAAGTCTAAAAAAGTTAAAACTGCCTGGAATATGTAATAATTGATTAATAGTAGGCATAAGCAGCCTTTCCACATGCTTATCATTTTATGTGCTCTGACCGAAGCACATTTTTCAGGTAAAGTCTGAGTAGAGTTGAACAAATTTCACACCTTTACACTTGCTGGTAGGACAGAAAAGGCTTCTTCCTGGTATTTATCCTACCCCTCATTGTATGATGGCAACATAAATATGGGTAAAGATAGAACCTTTAGTCATTTACCCCTAATAGGAAGTCTCTTGAAACATTTTGAAGCTCAAAAAAGGACATTTTAAATAAACAAAATTATTTGGTTACTTTTATTTTAAGAGATTGATTGGAGTATCAATAGGTGTGTCACTGGGCACTTTGATAATGTTAGAAAAGTAACTTCATCACACAAAAAAAAGCCAATGTTAGGAAAGGAACAAAAGACTCATTCAGCAATGGTGCTTTTAAAAGGATGGCTTCAAACCATTCACTTTTTATTGGCTAACACACATTAGTATTTGGTTTCATTAAACAAAGCCCCTTTTTATTAATATAACAGAAAAGTGGCAGAAATTTCAATCACGCTTGAATTTGTGCAGACTGAAACTTGATGATGTAACTCTGAGGGTGTTTTGCTAGTCTGTAATTAGACATCTGTGCCAATGCTGCAACCACAACCAAGCATCGTTTTTTTAGAGCTGAATTCTTTACAGACTTGCTACAGCTGTGGTTTTGCTTGATTCTTGAGAAAAAAAAAAACATTAAGTGTGTTTTTGAAAATGAATGCACCTATGTTTTAATATCCAATTGTTCAGTAAAACAATAAGTCTTGACTGCTTATACAAATATATCAAATGGGGATTGCTTCTTAAACTCATTTGTTTAAATTATGTCCACAATTATTTAATATTGCAATGAGAAAGCCATTCATGTAAAAAAAATAATAAAAGATGTTACAAAAAATGGCCCTACACTTTTAACAGACAGCTGTCAGCCTTTTATTACACACTCCCTAATGACTTTTTCTCCACACGGCTGATAAAACGCTGTGGCACCTTTTTTCTATATGACAGGATGCTTCTCTCATATCATGATACCTCAGTTCTCCTCTCTTATTACCTGTCATTTATTTGGTGAGGCAGCACAAAACAAAGTCTCTAGTCTCAGTTGGATCTTAGCCACTATAAGCAACATAATATTTAACATGCCTATTTCAAACAGGTATAGGATTTATATCTTAGCTTACAATGCAAGTTATATTTTTTATCTATGGCTACTCAGACATAAGAATTTGTTAAGTAAATGTGGGCAACCATATGGAAATTGATTAAAAAACCAAGAAAGAAATACCTGTTACAAAATTATTTAGAATTAAAGAATAACAATTTGGTGAAAGAATAAAACTGTGGAAGAGGTTGGAAATATTTGCCTATTAGACCCTGCCATATGTCCATATGATAGTGACTTATATATGGACCACTTGAAAACATTAAAGCCTACATCCATAGATGGCATTGTTACAAACATAGAATAACAGAGATCCCCGAGGCTTTGGTTTATTGCCTACAAAGTAGGATTAAAAACCAGAGGACTCTCATCTTTAAAGTAAATTCTTTGGCCATCTGCATTTATTTCTTCCTGTTAAAAGCTGCCCCTCAGGTTTATACCGATTGTTTTTTTGTTTCATTTTGATTTATTTTTGTAAGGCTCATTTTGACATCCAATAATGCAATTCACCAAATTCTTATTAAAACTAGCCAAAATATGTTGATAAATCAGTCTTTAGAACCATTAATGTGTTTTTGTTTCTGAAACTATGATACTTTTGCAAATCAATGCTAAATAACTCATTGTTTATAATAAATTGTAATGAAAACTGTCAGGTGTATAAGCCTCCCTTGGCATCATCACTATTGTGTAGTGTCTTTCATAAGTCTTTTTGTGGTGTGAAAGATGACAAGACTGCAGGATATGAGACAGCAGGCCGCTGAAATGAGAAAACTGTCACAGCATCATTAGATAAACTATTTGCTAAGCGCCCATGTTATTAGATCTCATAGTGTGGTATTCTATTCCCCTTTTTGTCAACATTCTCCAAATACTGGGAAAAAATGGACATTAATTGTTATTTCTATCATAGATAGCTGGGTTTGTTTCTATTTAAGGAGTGGCCTTACTATTTTCAAACTAATTGTTTTTAGCCTTATTGTCTGCTTCCTTTGGAGAATAGTACTGACGCGTATAATTGTACCTTAGAGGGAATAAACAATCTGTATCAATGTCTGGCTCTTGAACTGTTTGGTTATTTGTCAGGGTTGTGGTGTGCTTTGAAAAACTATGGTGGTTGGTGGCATTGTTAGTCTATTATGTCAAAAAAATGTGCCGGTGATGTCAGCTGTCATTGATTAGAAAAGGTCTAGTTTGACATATATCCAGCTTTACTGTAAAGTAGTTATATTTAATTTTTTGACTGACCTTGGAGGCATCTGTGGCTCAGCAGGTAGAGTAGTTGTCCTGCAATCTGAAAGTTGAGGATTGATTCCAGCTTCCTCCTGCCACATGTCAATGTTCCCCTGGGCAAGGCACTTAATTTCAAGTAGCCTACTGATTGGTGTATGAATGTGTGCACGTTAGTGAGTCAGATTGGGTGAATTTGGCTCTAGTGTACAGAGCTTTGAGTAGTCGGTATGACTGGAAAAGCATTATATAAATACAGACCATTCACCTTGGACAGCACCAAAGACAGGTATTAAATCAAGGACTGCAATAAGTAAAATATTTTGACCCACTATGTAATAAGTGGTAGAAAATGACTGACTGACTGACTGCATAAAAAGTAACATAGAAAATTATTTTGTAAGAGAATATATTAAGGAGAGATGCTATGGTTGCAAATAAAAATAATTTTGAGTCTAAATAGCAAGTTGATTTTTGGTTAGTGCCATAGATGATTATTAGGCCAATAAATGGATAAATGCTAAATGGATTGAATTTAAATATTACTTTTCTAGTCATACCAACCATTGGAAGCACATTACACTAGCCACATTCATCGAATCACGCTCACAAACATGCACACAAATGCCTTGGCCAGGGCCACATAAACATGTGGCAGGAGGAAGCTGGAATCAAGCCAGTTAAACCTTCTCTCCTTCTAATATCCTACCTTAAATCCCAGTTGCATCCCCAGCTCCATATTAGGCTCTGACAAAGTTGTCCTGTCAGAAAAAAATGCCTCTTTTTTTTCAAGACACTGTTTTATTTCTGAGTTGAAGCTATCACATAGGGCGATTGTTTCCATTTTCCACCATAGAGTTCTCCATCACTTCTTAGCTTACTGTAGATGGATCAAACTGCTATTCAAGCCAGGCTTTCCTAATATCCTTGCTAGAACCAATTAATTTTTCATCTGGTCACCTTGCCCAGTTGTAATAGCCTTTTCTTTAAAGCAAGAGTATGTTCAGGTTGGAATATGATGATGTTATCGACCCCGAAAAAACTTATCTGCACTTGAATTCTACACCTGTGTATAAACGATGCATCTGTTTAATTAATGTAACTGAAGTTGCTCTTTGCCTTCAGGAACTACCATCTGCTGAAATGTTTCATTCACTGAGGGATTATTAAACAAGTCCAATACAACACAACATATTTGTTTGTATGATTAACTCAAATCTGACTAAAGTTAAAAATGCTAAATAGTAAACAAAACTTGCTCTTTCAAATCTAATTTATTCAACATAAACTTGCCTCACATTTTCTCTGGGGCCACTAATCTGAAAGTGATAATGCTCTCTTCCTAAATGTGTCAGGTAGCCAAGGCTGGGTCAGACAGATCTACACATAAATGCTTCTATTCACAGCTTTCAGTCAGAACATGCAGGGCTGCTGAGCTGTCAGTCAGATGCATGGCCCTGATGTCCTGTATAATTGAATTAGCACCTGTCTCTCCCTGAAGGTTAATTGGTGGTGAAACCTTGCCTAAACGTGGCAAAGTAATTGACAAAGATAAGGATGGCTGTCTTATCGCAACTTTTTGTCAGCATGCATGAACTTTATCACTTTGCTAACAATTAGACATTGAAACTATAGAGGAAGTACTGCCTTCACATTGTTCGCAGTTCAGTTTAAATACTCCCAGACTGAGGTTTCTACAACTTTCCAGCATGGTCAGGCCTATGCAGGAGATCCCACTTTTCTTCAATATGTCATGAGTCAGCAGCTGTCATGGCTGGAAGACGCTTTGGCTCGGAGGGCGATATAACGTGGCCCGTTTATATTCAGTTGATGGCCTGGAAAATTGCATTTAAACCTTCAGGTGTTATTCTAAGTTGTAGCTTACTTTCAAATATGCCAAATTAAATTAAACTCCACTTTGTTCCTGTCCCTTTGATAAATGCTCTCCATATTCCAGCCGCCACCCCACCCCACACCTGTTCAGTATACATTCTGCAAATCTGAACTGTTATGCTTTTATTATAGAATGTCATTCTTTAAGTCAACAGCACAGAGATCGCAGCTGAAATGCTAATAAGATGCTATAGAAGGCCGTGCAGGATATACTTATGCTCTTTCTGGTTTTTGCTAACGACTGCAATGAGCTCCTTTAATTCTCCTTCAGGGTTTCACTGATGCATCTTTTTCAATCACTGCACCATGATTCAGTATCATTCTCCATGGCTTATCATCTTCATAAGAGGTGTCACCTAAAGTCGAGCCTTTAGTTTGTAATGAGATTTTCTAGCTCTCGTCTAAGCTTAAATCATACTAGGTTGTGAGCCTGCTGAAGGACTCTTGATACAATGAAGAACAATAAAGGCAGATAAAGCAGATTTACAAGAGATGGCAGGGCAGTAAGTCATTTAAAGTTTTACAACGTATGACACCTGCATGGAATACCAACTAAACTAAAACAGACCAAGAGACAATTTCAATTTTAGACTGCCTAAGGATATATTTGTATCACCCAAAGCCTCACATGGTCTCAAATATCCAAAAGTGTGTGTTATCTGACATTTAACACTAATGTATCATCAGCATTAATTAAGATCGGCCAACTCTTCAGCAATACTTATTATACTGATGCTAATGTGATGTTGATTGCCATGGACATGACACTAATTGGCAGCACAATATATTATTTAAAAATAAAAGAAATGACATTTTCATTTTGAGCAGATTGTGCTCTATTAAAGTTCCATAAATTACATAAACATTACGTGATATAATAAAGTAAATCTGAATCCAATACACAATTTAGCAACTCAGAAAAACAAGCACAGGTCTTTTTTCAATCAACTTTTACAGTCCTACATTTAGAAAAGAAATGTTATCTAAACTGGCTAAAAAGTAAGGAACAGAGATCAAGTTTTAGAGTGACAAAAACATGTAAAGAATCACCATGTAGAGGTTAAATGTGATGTCAGAGGTGGTGGAGAAAAACAGTAACTTAAAAGCTGAGAGCACAGAGGTAAAACTCTTTTCTGACAATATTTGGTGGTTCATCACCGCAGCAGGAACTCAGAAGGAAGCCAAACTGAAACTAAGTTGCCAACAGAGGTGGCAATGCCAGACAATACTTCAAAAAACTGAGTAGTTGAAAAGAGGCATAGCCCTGTGTGATTGAGTTTAGATTGCAAGGTACAAGACCAGATGTCACTCTCATGGCAAGCAATAGTGACTTGAATTTGAAACAGGGGTCAAACAAAGGTTGATGAGCAGTGGAGTGAAATACCTTGGACCACCTGTAAGTGTAACTTCATGCTAGCAGACAGACAGAAGGAACATTGCAATAGTTATAAAGAGAAAACACAATGCTTTGCAACAGAAGTTTGGTGGTGTGTTGAGTCTGTAATGAGTTGATTTTTCCTAGTTTCTAGAGTGCATGACTGAGAAACAGATATAAAAAGATCAGAGTTGTAAAGTGATCATCAGTCATGAAATGCTATTCAGGGACCCAGTGTCACTTTATGTGTGGAACTGTACAATGAACTGTCACATTCTGACTGTCTAAACTAAATGCAATGTGACAGATGCTTTTCTTAGTTTTGACTTTATTCTTGTTTTGTTTGATAGAAAGATTATTAAATTATCATCATTGTGAAGTGAAAGGAAAATTATTAATAAATTATAACATAAATAAAAATTTGACAAATGTGGCGTTTATTTGTATTCACCTTCCCTGAGTCAACACTCTGTGGAGCCGTCTCTCAGTTCAATTACAGCTACAAGTCTTTTGGAGTATGTCTTTTCCAGCCTTTGCAATCTAAATAATTACATCTTTAGCCAATGTTCTTTGCAAAATCCCTTAAGCACTTTCACATTGGATGGAGGGCTTTTTATTTTTAAGTCTGAACTTTGACTAGGCCATTTTAATGCATGAATTTACTTAGATCCCAACATTGAATTGGAGTTCTGGCCTTATGTTTTAAGTCTTTTCAGTTTCCAGTGTTTTCAAGCACCTAACCTTTCCATCTTCCCATCAACTTTGACCAGCTTTCCTGTCCCTACTAAAGAAAAGCACCACTACAGCACAATGCTGCAACCACCAATGTTTCCTCATGACGATGTGCAGTGTTAGTTGTTCTCTTAACCTTAGCCAAAAAGTTACATTCTGATCTCATCTAGTCATAGCACCTTATTCTACCTTTTTGCAGAACATTGCTAGACCAGCACTATTCTAAAGTCCTAAAACACTGGGATATGTATTATAAACATTAAAATCAATACCCTACACTTTGGGTTGGGAAGAAAGGATAGATAAGTGCAGTAAGGATTTTGGTCACAAATTTAATCTACTGAGCAAATCAGTAGACATTTGATGAAAGAAATATTCATGTTAATACAGATTGGCTGTTGGCTGTTCGGTAACTTTGCTTAAGATGCATCTCGTTTAAAACCATCAAAATAGAAAAGAAATGTGCATTGAAGGTAGGATTTGTAACATACAAATAGTAACCTCTATGATCACACAGTTTTAAAGCAAACCATATGTAACACTCACTGTAGGTGGTAGCGAGGTAAGACCATAGTCTTCCCTATAACTAGCAGAGCTCTATTTCTAAATAACATTCCCAACTTTCAAAGAAAGTTATTTGGTGTTTGATTTAAAATCCTCACCCAATGTGATCAAGAAATACATCGTAATTATGTACCCCATCTATCAAAATGTAACAGAAAGGTCAACTTATTGAGTGTGCAGGACTCGGAAGCAGGAAATATCCTTCACAAAAACTGACTAGGGATAGCAAAATTAATACAACAAAGAGACTGATTCAAACTTTATTTTTTCACGGGTCCTGTTGCAGCATTTCAGGTATACCATATACCTACAGCGCAGATTTGCTCTACAAAATGGACCCAGCAATCTTGTTTTACACAAGCAGAAAGTTATCAGTTATTTTATGTATAAAAATGAAGGATTCCAATAGGAAACACAAAGCTCGTGTCTTAATATGGCATTAATTTTAATTTTAAAATAAGATCATTACAAAGTAAAAGTTAAAAAAATGAATGAAATGTATAGACAAGATATATCGTCAAAGCAATATGAAGTGCTTCATCTTCAGTAAATATTATTCAGAGAAGAAATAACTATTAATTTATTCTTTAAATATATATTTCCAGTGTAATTAAAGCATACGTTTTATATCATCCAGTATCCCCTCACACATATTTGACCCTGTTCCTCCACTCCTCAAAGCAATTCAACACCTCTATGAGCACAATGTTTTCTTCCCCCAAGAGAAATCCTTCCATTTCAACTCAATTGATTCCTCTATTCCAGTTTCCCATCTCTAACTTTTTTCATTCCAAGCAAGAAGTGCATGCAATGTCAATGACATCAAATAAAGGGCAGTCATTGGTATGGATGAGGGGGATCCTTGGAGATTGAGGCACCTTCACTGTCACAAAAGCACAAGATAGGAAGCGAAGGGAGAAACAAGAAAAAGCAGAGCCTTTAACAGTGAAAACAGATTCTTTAATATAATACTTTGTAGACACTTGGAGACTGAAAAGAAGAGTGGTGGTTGGGACGCAGAGTGAAGGACTTCTGGACAGGCTCTTTGACAAAAAATAGAAAGAGACTGACAGGCAGAGATAGCTAGAGAGTGCAGTGCTTTTTATTTATGTACAAAACTTTGGTGGGAGAATGGGCAGAGTTTTCAATCTGTTTCCACAGGTGGTGTTCTTGGGCATCTGTCAAAGTTGCCTTGAAGACATGACTTGATCAGCAATGCAGAGGTTCTGAGGAAGAGAGGACACACATTATGTTCCAGATGTTGGACAGGTTGCCAGATGACAGGGCAACACAGACACATACACGAGTAACAACCATGCGTTCACACTTACTCCTAAAAGCAACTGTGCCACTGTGTAACCAATATGACTCACGTTGCATCCTGAAATTTTAATCCTTTAATCTGCAATACAACTCAATATGAAGTTGTACTACAACAGAAATCTACAAAGCTGTGTTAGAATCTCTTTTTTTTCAAGAGGAAGGCTTGTCTCTGCTCTGTTCTCTCAAACCCCCAGTTGGTTGTGGCAGATGGCTGCTCACACTGAGCCTGGTTCTGCTGGAGGTTTCTTCCGGTTAGAAGGGAGTTTTTCCTCTCCGCTGTCGCTACATGCATGCTCAGTATGAGGGATTGCTGCAAAGTCAAAGCCAGGGACTGTCCACTGTCTCTACATGCTCATCCGGGAGGAGGGAATGCTGCAAGTCACTGACTGGATGCAATCTGCTGGGTTTCCTTAGACAGAAAAACCTTTTATCCAATTTGAATAAATAACTAACTTTGACTGCACTGTTCAATGGTTAGGATTAATTGGAATGTATGTACCTGACTGTTGTGAAGTGCCTTGAGACAACATGTGTTGTGAATTGGCGCTATATAAATAAAACTGAATTGAATTGAATTGAATAGGATATCTACAGAAGGGGGAAGGAAAAGAAAAGGCTTCATTAGTGAGCCCATAAAACCTAAATGGAAACAGGTCTGGAATGGCTGCCTGTGTGTGATAGTGGCATACACTCAGCTCTGATGCCTTGGGTGTTCTGGCCTGCTGCACTAAGGCCTCACACTGGACCATACAGATTGCTGCTATTATGGAAAGTAGGTCTGTGGTGGCAAATAGACCCAAGCTTTCACAAAGCAACATGCACACTAGGTGCCTCTGGCTCATTTTGTGATGTGACTACAGACTTTGGTGTAATTTCCATGAAACTGACGCTCTGAAAATTAATTTTATGTAGCTAGTTGTTTTGTTTCTCCCTTAACAACTTAGGACTGCAGGCAAGGTTTTTGTTGCTATTTGCTGTGTATTCATTAGATCTCATTAGTTGGAGGAGTTAAATATTTTATCATATCTAACAGCAAATTCCATGTTTTGCCACCCAAAACTTATAGTTTTAGCAATCAGTGGTGGCATGGTGGTGTGTTTTAGTCTAACCTTACATAGGGGGAATTATTCTCTGCCTAATTTGTGCAACAGTTTCAGCGGTAATACAGTGAGTCACTTAAGAGTGAGTCACTGTGGACAAACAAAACATAGCCAATGCATTCTAAATGAGGGGGAGGTGGGAATCTTCTCAGGTTTAACTTAAACTTCCATTTAATGGCTAAAAGCATGTTGTCATGCTGTGAGCAAGCGAAGGCCAGGTCAAATGAGCTCAATCTCTGCCATGCGGTATTTGCAATATAGGTCATAGACTTGGGAACAGTAACAAGGCCCTTTTTTTTCTTTAAAATATCTTTTGCTTGGCTAGGTATTCTGCAGTGTTGTATTTTTCATATCCATTTCATGGAACATTTGATTTGGAACCTCTTTCCTCTCAGGGGTTTTCAGAGGTTTTTTTTTCTTCAGTGCCCATGTGCCACTGCTCTTTTGTCATCATGAAGGTGGTTTTATAATGGCAGCCTTTGGCAGCCTGTTGCAGTATTCACGACACCATTTATTCCTGCACTGTAACTGTACTTGAAAAGCTGACCAGTGCTTTTACTTGATTACCTAAGCATCATTCCTGATAATTTAGAAGCACTATGTGAACTGAGGAGAACTGGACGTTAAAATTGTTTGTAAGCATGACTTGTCTTTTTTGGCATTTTGAATATTAATTGGGACACACACTTATCAACAGTTAGAGGAAGCCTTGTATACAATATTACTAGGTGTGAACCAAGAATTTACATCTGAAACAGATGAAGTACAAGTGAACGCTGGCACTAAAGAACATATCTAAGGTTTGCAAATATATGTTGCTCTCGCCACACATTGAAATGAGTTATGGTTATTTGCAAGATTTGCAAATGACTACAACCCCTAAACCTTGCAAGAAAATAACCTCTACTTATCATGTGACCATCAATGATATGCTTTCAAGGTGTTTGCAATTCAAATTAGCAGAACATAATTGTGTGTAACTAAGTCTGATGTGACATCATGACCACCTGCTAAATATTAGTTTGTTTCCACTTTTGCTGCCCAATCAGGCCTGACCAATCGAGGCATGGTTTACATTATACTAGAGGCTGACTGATACAGATTTTTCTGTTCTGGTACCAATACCAATATTAAAAATTCAGGGCAACTGATTGCTGATAATTTAGGCCGATAGTGTTTATTATATTGAGACAATGTGTCGTTTTTTAATTACTTTTGACATGTGGTCAGAATTTTTTGATTCTCTTTCAAATTACACAAGTGAAAGTGAGGCTGAAGTGAACTGAATTAAGCAGGAACGTCTTTTTCCTCGGGAATTCCAATCTGTCGGTGGAGACATTTAGCTTGTTGGTTTTTGCAGCTCCCATTCTAAAATGTTAGAAGCTTTTCAGAAGAGATTTGCTTGTTTTCAGTCAGTTTATTTACAAATGAAGCCAATTCATGTCCTTGTATTCTTGCTGTAACAATTTTCTTACATGTTTAGCTCATATTTGCACTACAGAAGCCATAATAAGAACATGAACGATGAGACGACTCTGATTAGGACTCACATAGATGTAATTAAAGTATAAAGTTCAGTGCACACAGTTAATATCACAAAGGACGCATTTTGCTAACACATACTACATTGTGAAGACCTACAGCTCCGTATGGGGCCCAAAGCTTGGGGTTAGGGGTAAGGTTATGGATTAAGGTGTGAATTGAGTTTAGGGTTTTTTGCTTCATGGCTAAGATCATAGCCATTAAGGAATGTAGTTTCTATTAAATGATCTACACAGTCTGCAAAAATGGTTAGGTGGGTGGTATGTGTTAAAGTAACAGGGGTTCCAAAGAGAACATTTCCCCAAAGCAACACATACCATTGCTTCATGGTCCAATTCTGATGCTAACGGGCCCATTGTTGGTTCTTTCTGTAGAGGACAGGGCTCAGTATGGGCAAATTGACACACTTACTCAGTCTATCTGTCTGCTTATATATGTACATCTCAAAACATTTAATATTGTAAAAAGTTTAATATTTCTCGCCACTCACGTCAGAAAGTTAAAAAATATATATATTAAGTAGATTAATTACATGTAGAATTAAATATTTCAAGTCTTGTGATTTTGATGATAATAGCTTACAGACAATGAACACCTGAAATCATTGTCTTAGAAAATTACAATATTGCCAATAAGTAATAATAGAAACTCATCCTATCACACTCTAATCAGTTAATTAACTGAAAACACCTGCAAAGGTTTCCTGAGTCTCATTTTTGAATGTTATGTAATATTCTAATTACAAGAACTGGAAAGCTTGAAGTATTTCACTCCGTGTTTAATTAATTATCATTTATTAGTTTCACTTTCTGAAATAAGTGACTGAAAATACAGAAATGTTTTTAACAAATTCTAATTTTCTGATATGTACCTGTATGCCCCACCGACTAACAGGAGCATTGATGAAGTGAACAGTGTACTTCGCTGAGCCTGTCTATGGTGATAATGTAATGCCTGATTGGTGTACGTATGCTATTTTCAGTAAATATAAAATTCAGGGTTTGGAAAAAAACATTACTGCAATTTCCCTTAACCAAGGCATCAACAACTGAATACTATATTGAGCCAAATATTAGACAATTAAAGATTACAATCAATAGTAGAAATGAAAAACGTCACCTTTTAGAGGTTCACAAGCAGATCTAAAAAAAGTTCTCTAAGTTTAAAAGGCTCAAGGTTTCTCAAATGTCAGATGACAGAATATTTGGATCCTCATTGGCAATTCTGTCATTAACTTGAAACATGTTGTCTCTGCCATGAACTGTAACAAGAGCTCTTTTAGCTCGGTTCTCACTAAAAGTGCCTTTGCACTATTACATCTAACAGCATTCACAATGAAACTACGTAAACAAATAAGACTTGCTTTAATTTTCTTTACAAATCCCCAAAAAATATTTATGTGGGCCACATTCGAATGCCACTAAAGATGACAGGAAATAATCTGCCCAGGCTGTAACCACTTAAACAACGAATAGTCTTCCAATTATACAACTATATTTTGAACACATCTGGATTATCTTAATAATTTATTTTGGTTTCATCAGTAGAAATGCATTTCCTGTCATAACAAAATCCAGAAAACTCCTTTGACACTCCAACAATTAAATAAATCAGCTTTTACACAGAAAAGTTTGTCTACAATTACGTATAAACATCCCCTCCAGCATGATGAAATCAATGCAGCAGATTGCCTTAACTGGCATGTTATTATTGGTGATTGTAGTCTTTCAACCATAGCTGGATATCTGTGCTACAAGAAGTTGTTTCCCAATAAACAACACTGTGATGACCCTTGAGCAATTTAATGCTGTTATGAAGGCTGCGATTATAACTACACTGGGATGTAACAGAGCAAGGTTGGTGTCAGAATTCAGCACTATACTTTTGAGCACTGACAGTTGAACATTAGTCACAAAACACACCTTTCAGTATAGTTAGACTTTTTCCTGCTGGCTATTCAAAGAACGATGGTAATGGTCATGACTGATAGCATCTGACACAGCTACATATTGCTGCACAGCAGAAATTGATATGTTGACACTGTGGCTTCCAAAGATAATTTGTTCATACTGCTGCTCAATATTTTAGCTGACTGTACGCAGTCAGTTATCAACTATGTCAACAATCAACAATTTAACAATCAACATGATTAGAAAGCACGCACTCATTAAAGCTGTCATTACTAGATTTGAAAAGTCTAGGAAAAAAGGGTGAGGTGAATGAATCCAGGCATGCAATGGATAGGCCGATGATAATGGGTGAGAGGTGGGGTACAGCCAGAATGGGTAACCGGTCCATCAATGGGGTAACACTTACAAATACAAACAACTGTTGACACACTCATCTATGAAATTGAAAATATCTAAAAGGACCAATGCACAAGCTTTTGGACAGTCAGACCAAGCTGGAGTACTCCGAAAAAACCATTACATGCACAGGAAGAGCTTACAAATTCCAACCTATAACGGCCTTCTTGTGGTGAAGCAATAGTGCTAAACATTAAAAGAAAGACAACAATAATACCAGGTCACCTGCAGCTGCAATCACATAGTAAAATTTGACATGGGAATATTTTATATGGCCATATGTTGTTTGTCATTCAGTTGTACTGTTCAACCACATACTACTGATTGAAGTTCATTACCAGAGGTTTTGTTTTGTTTTTCCACAACAAATAATGTGTGCATATGCCAAAACTTGTGTGAACTATTATTCAATGTAGCATTCTACTCCTTTACCTTCAAACCCTTCCAAAAAAAAAAAAGAATCTCTAATTTTGCTTAAAATATTTGATATTTGAATGTTTTTACTTATTCAAATACTCAAAAATACTTTCATACCTACAGTGCTGTGAAAACTGTACTTGCCCCCTTTTATATTTATTTATTTTTTCCTCTGTGGTGACATTTAAATATATAACATCAACTACATTTCAATCTCAGAAAGGAAAAACAAGAGTGAACATAAAATTTAGTTTTCAAATGATGACAAAGCTTTTCAAACCTGACTGGCCCTGTGTGAATTAGGTAACACCCCCATTGTTACATCATGAATTAACTGTTGTTAGCCACATTTGAGTTCATTTTCATTTGAAAACACCCAGGCCTGATAATTCCCTAACATGTAGGCTCAAAAACACACTTACCTGTCTGACAACACGAAGTTGGTGAAAAGATTTCAAAAAATAATATAATACAGCATGTTATATTCTGAAGAAACTCAGGAACAGTTGAAAAACAAAATCATGACATCTATTAGGAATCCGTAACAAAGCTATTACTGTTCCTAAGGGACTCCAGCGAGCCACAGTCTGAGCCTTACCCACAAATGAAGAAAACATGGAACAGTGAACCTTCCCAGGAGTTGCCAGCCTCCAAGTGCCAATTGACAGCTCAACTACTAGTTCACCAACGAAAACAGAATAATGTATAAAGCACAGGAGGCCTCACTTAGAGCAGTTGTTGCTGCCAAGGGTGGCATTAGGTTTAGGGTAATTTACATAAAATTCACATAGGGCCAGGTTGGTTTGGATTGTTTTTTTTCTCTTAATACCATCACCATTTATAAACTGCTTTTTGTATTTACTCAGGTCATTTCAGTATAATATTAAAAGTTGTTTAATTATCTGAAACATTTAGGTTAACAAAAAAGCAAAAACAGAAAAAATCTGTAGGGGACAAATACTTGTTTTTGCATTGTTTTGTTTGGTTATGTAACCACTGCTTGAACAGGCTGAATTCATGGGTTTTTAAATGTATTTTTTGATCAAATTCATTATCTTTGTACATGATTTTTCTCTTTTATATAATCCAATCCTTTAGGAGATTTTAATTTATGCATAGGTTTCTCAGTGAAAAAGCCTAAATACATTGATCCAAACTGTCACTTCACATGACGCTGTGTATGCAATTTAGCACGGCTTCTTAACATGGACCTCCCGCCTGACAGTCCTCAGGTTAATGGTGTGAAAACAGGGACCCTGCTTTCCCCAACCTGTCAAGTGGTAATTGGCCAGCAGTTTCCCTTAATAGCAGTGTGCCACAGAGACTGCAAACACTTCTTAAACTGTGTACAAAGTAATTGGTGAAGAGCAAATACAAAGGGCACACATAAACATGAATCCCCTTTTTATGTAACATTTTATTATCAATATAAATATGGTACAAATCTTATGATCGAGGCTTATTATCCACTTTGTGCTTTTGTTTTTATATTGCAGGTTATTCATCTGTACACATGAGAGAGACAGAAAAAGAAGAGAACTGTCAGAATCACCAAGATGAAACACTTTAATGATGGTAGCCTCTGAGGACAAAAGCTCAAGACAAGCTGAGGTGGTGAAGTCTCCTTTTGAACATTGCCTCAAGTTTGCCACAAGCATATATCAATGAGAAGAAACTGAAAGAAGACAGCCAACATTTTTTTCTGATTGGTACATGGGGACAATATGCATCATCACACATCCATCAATAAAAGCAAGACATGTAATAGCAATTATTTTGGCTCTGAAAACAGTTGAACATCCTGCTGATTCCCTAATAGGATCACATCAAGGTACTAAAACAGTTGTAGTATTGAGCCATTTTGATTTTTTTGTCCCTATACATAACTTTCAGAAAAGCACAAATGGCCTGCAGATCAGGCATGGTAATGAGTGCCTTGTTTTGGTCTGTAACTATTTTAAGTTTGACTCACATTGGCAGAGTAAGTGGCGATTGCTGGTTAATTGAAGGCGAAAAGGGCTTTGTGTGGCTTGCAATTTGCAGCCAAAATCAACCACCTTATGAGGCCATCCCACAGCATATCAATAACACCATTGTTGACCTTCGTCTGAATGAAAACAAAATCAAGAGTATCCATTATTCTTCTCTCAGTCGCTTTGCCAACTTGACCTACCTGAACCTAACCAAGAATGAGATCTCATACATAGAGGATGGAGCCTTCTCTGCTCAGTTTAACTTGCAAGTTCTCCAAATGGGCTTCAACAAGTTACGAAACCTGACAGAAGGGATTCTCCGGGGTTTAGGAAAGCTGCAGTACCTCTACCTCCAGGCGAACTTGATTGAAACTGTGACACCTAATGCCTTTTGGGAATGCCCCAACATAGAAAACATTGATCTGTCCATGAACCGAATCCAGCAGTTAGATGGGTCCACGTTTGCAAGTCTTACTAAGCTTACCACCTGCGAGCTGTACACAAACCCTTTTAATTGCTCGTGTGAGTTGCTGGGGTTTGTGAAATGGCTTTCAACTTTCCCAAACCGGACAAATGAGCGGATGGTCTGTGACTCTCCACGTGGTGTCGCGGGTTACAGCTTATTGAGCCAGAATCCTCACAACCCTGCGTACCGAAATGCACTTCACATGCTAACTACTGTGTGTACCGATGACTACGTGACACCATTTATTACTGTGTCTATGGAGTCCACAACGCTACCACCTGACTCAACACTTTGTGGGCTGGAAGACTGTCCCTCAGGCACAGAACCAGAGGACATAACAGTCAGTACAACTGAAAATGATGTGCAAGGAACCCCTCTGATGAAAGTAAAGGAAGTAACAAACACAGGTGCCACCATTACGGTTCAGATTCCTCATCCCTACAAGAAGATGTACATTCTGGTTCTTTACAACAACAGCTTTTTCACAGACATTCAAAACCTGAAAGACATAAAAGAAGACATTGAGCTTAAAAACCTTAAACCCCATACCAACTACACATACTGTGTTGCTTCAATACGTAATTCTCTTAGACACAACCACACATGTCTAATAGTCTCCACCAGCCCTCGGATTGGAAATGACCCAGTTGTAAACAACGCAACCGCTACTCACTATATAATGACTATTTTGGGCTGCCTTTTTAGCATGGTGATTTTTCTGGGAATTGTTTATTATTGCTTACGAAGGAAGCGTCAACAAGATGAAAAGCGAAGGAAATCTGGCAGTCTTAAGAAAAATATAATGGAACTCAAGTATGGACAAGAACTAGAAGGTGGGACTATTTCTCGAATGTCACAGAAGCAGCTGCTGGCCGGAGAGAGTATGGCCCGTATGCCGTACCTACCATCTGAAATGGAGCAGTACAAGTTTCAGGAGATAAGTGAGACTCCCAAAATGATGAAGGGGAACTACATGGATGTCCGGAGCATGGATCATCATGAGCGCAGGGAGTGTGATATGGGAATGGCTGGAAACAGTCAAGGATCAGTGGCAGAGATTTCCACAATTGCAAAAGAAGTTGATAAAGTCAATCAGATAATTAATAACTGTATAGATGCCCTAAAGTCAGAATCAACTTCTTTTCAAGGGGTTAAATCTGGAGCAGTGTCGACAGCAGAGCCTCAACTGGTGCTAATATCAGAGCACCCCCAAAGTAAATCTGGCCTTCTTTCTCCAGTGTACAAGGACAGCTACCATCACTCTCTTCAGAGGCATAGAAGCTCTGATGTCTCGCCAAAGAGGCCCAGCACTGCCACAAGCGGGCCCATGCGAAGCCCAAGGCCTTATCGTTCTGACTCCAAGTACATAGAGAAAACCTCTCCAACAGGAGAGAGCATCATTACAGTAACACCTGCCACAGCTATCTTGAGGGCTGAGGCAGATAAGATCCTCCAATACAGTGACCACCGGCATTCATATCCCGATGCTCAGATTGAGGAGCTAGAAGGGCCTGATAGCCACAAGCTGTTGGAACCCCTTACCCACTCCCACTCCAGAGACTTAGCCTATTCCCAGATGTCCTCTCATTATCACAATCTAAGCTACTCATCTAGTCCTGAATACTACTGCAAACCTTCACACAGCATCTGGGAGAGATTCAGACTCCACCGCAAGCGACATAAAGATGAGGAGTACATGGCTGCTGGCCATGCACTGCGTAAGAAAGTTCAGTTTGCAAAGGATGAGGACCTGCATGATATTTTAGACTACTGGAAAGGCGTTTCAGCCCAAAATAAATCATAATCCATCTAGGTGTTTTTAAATTGGATCTTCTGTCGCTAAAATGACACAAGAACATCATTTGACATCTGAATCAATGGATACTTCACCATAATTAACTAATATTTCATGTATATCACACACTCTTTTGACTGTAAAGAAGATGAAGTGAGGATTCGTCAAGCGTCTCTTATTATCTAAAGCATTCATCTGGAAAAAAATATATTGCAAATTAATTATATATATGTTACAATGGATATTAGGTTTTTTGGGTATCGCATGGCCAAGTCCTGTGACAGTGGATTTGCTGTTGTGTAATATGAAACTACTATATGAAGAAACTGAAACTTTATACATTTTTCGAGGAACTATCGGGACCCACGCAAACAGAACACTTTTCCTTCTCCTTGCATATATTTAATTGAAAACTGTGTACAGATATGGGTTTCTATATTTGAAATGTTTGCTGTGTAAATGGTGAAGTATTAGCAGATGAATCAGGTTTCTCAAATTGACCACTTTCTATTTGGAAAACATTTATGTTGAAATCTAACTTTAGCGCTAGAACCGCAATCATTACAGTATTCCCTTTAGAACTGCCACAGTTTTTATCCCCATTTCTTGGAGCCTTAAAAATGAAAAAGATTTAATTTAAAAATACTGTATTTTGGTCATTTGTAACAGTTTTATAAACTATAGGGAGAATAAGACTTGAGCAGTGGAGAAAAGCTATTTGGACAATATGTTTCTGCATTAAATTACATCAGTTACATGTTTTAGAATTTGCAAAGTACTAATTGACAACTCACAAATAAATATGCTTTTTTTATATTATACATAGCAAATATTTCTAATGTCATGCTCAAAATCTCTTTTGTTATTTTATTAATTTGGCAACAAAAATGAAGGCAACAATAAAAACAAAGAAACAAACAAAAAAAAAGAATAGAAATGCTGAAGAACATTTGAAGAGTCATTTAATTCAGCCCACAGACATTCACACTTATTCAAAACCCTAGAAGATATGGGTCCACAAGCTGTGCTATAGATGCAGGTTCTACATTTATATAAATCTGTCTTAACAGCACAAAACACACACAATTCCACTATGTTTCATTATTTTTAAAACAAAAATGAAGCCAAAATAGAACTGTTTTATATGAACTCTTATTTGGTTTGATTTTTTACCCACTTGGTGCTTTATTGCACAGTTCTTGTTCTTTTATTTGCAAATGACAGAAGGCATTTTGTGGTGGTCCAAAGATGTACGCAATGCAGTCAAGTAATCTGCGGAGCTCAAAGACAAAATTCTAAATGGAAATCATACATTCAGCTCCAGAAGAAGACTCAGAAGATGTATTTGCTGCAGTGGTTTTTAATACTTATGGTAGTGAACACCATAAGATTTCAAAGCTCTCCATAATCCAAAGTTGACGACTTTTTAATTCAAGTCATGCATTCAGATTTTCGAGAGCAGTAATAAAACCTTTTGCACCTTTTTACACTTCTTGTTCTAGTTTCGAGCCTTTATATAGTATGAACAAAACTACAGCAAAATGTTTATGGGCAATGGCAATTTGTCCTGGCCTGTACTCACACATGGGTAATAGTGTTTTATTGTCAGTGAGACAAATATAATTATCAATGTGTATTTAATATTGTTTCCGTGGAAACAAATTACTTACTTGGCAATTATTGGTCTAAAAGGTCAAATGTTTTTTCTTTTATGTCACAAATATCCCATAGCTGATGTAATGTTAAAGAGAGACATTTTGGCAAAAGTCATAAAGTATCAAATACAGTGGGTTCATTTTAAGTGTCAGAGATGAGAATGTGTAAGGAGTAAAAATGATCTCTTTGTGGTTCTAGTGTTAAAGTCATTTCAAAGAACTCCATCTGTAATATTTTTATTATTGTTCTTTAATTTTTTTTTGAGCTTTTTCATATTTCAGATGGATTCAGTTTTTAAATGACCTGAATAACACAGTGCAGTATTCATTGGTTAGATCCTGAAAGACTCCCTGCTGGCAAAAATGCAGTATAGACCATGCTTTTCTGAATACCTGTGTTTCCGTTACATGAACCGCTATTTGTATCTTTTGTACCAAAGTAGAAAAAGCTAATAATGTTTACAACTTTCCTTGCCTAGTTTGTAGATCAAGCAGTAGTTCAATATCATTTTATTTATTTCATTTTACAAGCTTCTCCCTTAAAATAAAAAATTGGCAAACTGTTGTATCCAGAAACAGGATTTTGTTTGAAAACCTGCTATTAATCACTAAAACCCCAATGGGAAGGCAGCTGTACATTGTCATTATTTAGGTAGACAGAAAGCTGCCCTGCAGGGGAGCCCGATAGATGAATGTAACAGATACATATTCTGATCTGTCTAAGGCAGCTTTTTCCATATATCTTCAAGAGGATTTTTAAATCATGCTATTAACAATGGTGGGTTTTACATTTGTTTTTCTTTTGCTTCAATATTTCTTCCAACCTTCTATATTGCATAATGTGTGATCATAAAGATGAATGAACATA
This sequence comes from Girardinichthys multiradiatus, assembly GCF_021462225.1. Classification (NCBI taxonomy): domain Eukaryota; kingdom Metazoa; phylum Chordata; class Actinopteri; order Cyprinodontiformes; family Goodeidae; genus Girardinichthys; species Girardinichthys multiradiatus. The sequence continues at coordinate 30,377,176 of NC_061818.1, forward strand.
GTTTGTTGTTCAGATGGGCCTTGTTGCTTGCTGAGAGGTTTAATGTGAATTTTATCTGCTTAGGCTGTTAACTCATTTTGTATATTATGAAAGACAAGTACCAGGCAAACATCAACATGCTAAAATATAATTTTCGAATGTGAAACTGAATCCTCTGACTTAATGGCTGTGAACTTATAAATAATGTTTTATTCTTTTTTTTTAAGTAAATATATTATTTCAAGCTTTTTATTTGTAAGATGTTTATATATTTTATTCCAATAAGGCTCATGATGATTCGTCACATATGCTTGTGGCATAACATAAGCATAGTTAACAAGTAATGAACATATATTTTTTGTCTCTCACATGATTTGTGAGTGACATTCTTACGGTCTCACGGCCCTTAATTATATTGACTATTCTCATTTAAAAATATATTTATATTCCAACCACTTCTTTAGTCTGGAACATTTCAGTCGAGGAGGATAGAATCATGTATAGAAAAACTTTACAACATACATTTAGGAAAGGCATGCAGCAATTATTTTAATAACTAGAAATCTTTGGCAAAGTCACTGCATCCTTTTTAAATGTTATGCATTATAAATATTATTTTTTACATTCAGTTTTAACTCATCCTCCTTTCATCCAACATGAGTCAGTGTTCTTCCTGATCCAAAAGTAAAAAACCTTTTTTACCTATTTTATTTAGTAAAGGATTGTGGGTTTAAAGTATGTTCCATTTGTAATGGTGCAAGAGGTAGGAGAAAACTGTGGTAGGTCAAATCAGGCCATTCAGAACCAACCCAACCCAACATGCAATGTTTTCAGTGGATGAAAGCAGGGCCTATTTTTGGTACTTGGCCACATTGTTAAAACGTGCAACACAATGACACCAAAGTAAAAAGCTAATTTGTTTCAACAAAATTTATTAGATTTTTATAGCTCTATTTATTTTGATTTTGATCAGATTCTCTTGACTAGATTTTCTTCTTTGAGACTAGAAAAAAACATGGATTGGAGTTTTAACTTGCATTTTTACTCCAACTGCCCTCTTATCTATAGGCTGGAGAAACATTATTATGTAGTGACCTCAGCTTTGTCTGGATTAATAAATGATAAACATTCTAACTGTAATAGATTAGAAAACATAACAGCATGGGAGATGTATTCATATGTGTTAAGTGTAAATCCCAGAATTGAGTATAATAATTTATCAGGAAACATCTTTAAGTTGACTTCCCTTTGTAAGCCTGATTGCATGTTTTTATATTTCAAACCCATGTGTACTTTTCTCTTTCCATCTAATTTAACTGTTTCTCTATGTTATTATTTTACTCTGTAATGAAACATTCATGAGCCTGATGTGAATGTCTTATGTAAGCACCTTGTTATCTGTTAACTGGGTTTTCTGACCTAATATTTCAACCGCCTTAAATTTTTTGAGATTTGAGTAAAAGTGTAAATTGTTGTTTTATTTCTAATGTTTATACTGTTGTTAAAGCTCCATTTATTATTTTTATAAAATGCATTTCAGTATCTCTCGAGAGCTGTCAAGGTTCTAGTTTATTTAGCCACTTAGAACCATGTTTTTTATATTGCATATTGTAGAACTTCTGTGTCTAATAAGAGTTCAAAGTGACAAGGGAACTCAAACAGTTGTTTGAGTGCATCAAAACAAACAAGAGCACAAAATGTGTTTTTTTTTATTTTCAATTCTTAAAACTATGTTATCTGCTTTCAGACAAAGTACTGTGAAATAAAGTTAAGGGTGCACATACAGCAAAGTCAGTATCTTTATTATGACTTAATTGTTTTATTTTTTTTTTTTTTTTTACCAGTTATGAGAGCTTAGTTTCAAGGTTATGTTAAATGACTTCTTGTACAAACAGCATGTGCATATTGAATGATTAGCAAAAAGTAGATATAACAGAAAGAGGGTGTTATAATACATTGAGAAATTGACTAAGCTATGGTTTAGCAATTATGATTGTAGAAATCACGTACAAAATGTTTGGAAATAATATATAGCCTACAACCTTGGCCAGTTGCTGATGAAAAGATATGTTTACATGATATAAAAATACACAAAATAACATTTTGATATAAAATCTGATAAAAAATTGCCCTGTTTAGGTCAGTTAGAATGACCAGAATTTGGCCTATTTGCTAAATGCCAAAATAATGAGGGAGATCATCTTTTATTACTTTCTTCAAAAAAAAAAAAAACAAATCATTCACTAATACTACTACGCCAATAAACAATTTAGGAAAGTCAGAATGATGATGATGTCAGGGCTTGCATGGTTCTGATTCACGAATCTAAACATTTGTGAACCTGTATTTTAAGGAACATCTTATTAGGGTGACAGTGGTAGGGGTTCGTCCTGTAACCAGTGGGTTGCCAGTTCAAACCCCTGCTCTGTCTGTTTCAGTTGTTGTGTCCTTGGGCAAGACACTTCACATGCCTTGCCTGCTAATGGTGGTCAGAGGGTTCAGTTGGGCTGATTGTATGGCAGCCTTACTTTATTCAGCATGCCCCAGGGCAGCTGAGGCTACAATGTAGTTCACCACTATCAGTGTGTGAATGTGTGTATGAATGGGTTGATGACTGATTGTAGTGTAAAGCACATTACAAATGCAGGCCATCACCATTTACCATCTCAGAAAACAATGTTTCATTGTGTGTTTTTATTGCAAAAGAAACCTCTAGCAGTCTGGTTCATCCTTGGGTACAATTTTCAGATGCCCAAAGGTGCAAGCCATTCAACACAAGTAAAAACACCAAGGCAATGACCAACCATCCTACCATTCAAGCAGGAGACAAGTTTTTTTTTTGTAGAGATTAATGTGTTTAGGTGTACAATGTGTCTATCAACCTCAAAACAAAAGCTCCTGGCTAAAGCTGATGGAGCCATTATCCACAGTGAAACCAGTCATGCACCTGATATGGACTAAAACGCCACTCAGAATGGAAGAAGCCATATGTCCAAGAGAGCACCATCCCAACTCCAAAATACAGCATCATGTTCAATGTGTGTTTTTCTGATGCACTTCTCAAAATAGAGGGTATAATAATAAAAGGCCATTCTGTGAATATATTGAAGCAACATTTTCAGGCATCTGCCAGGAAATTTAAGCTTGGGAAGAAGTGGGATATTCAAATGGACAATAAACATATGTCTAGCACCAAATTAGTTACAAAGGGGCATAAGGACAACAGAGTAAATGTTTTTAGTAGCCATCATAAAACCCTGAACTCTTTGTCATAGAAAATAGTTTGAAGAGCTGAAACGGTAACTGTGAGCAAGGTGGGCCACTCAGTTATACCAGTTCTGTGAGGAGAAATTCAATTCAATTCAGTTTTATTTATATAGCGCCAGTTCACAACACATGTTGTCTCAAGGCTTGGAAGGAGGAGGGAAGGCTTGCAGCATTCCCTCCTCCTGGATGAGTATGTAGAGACAGTGGACAGTCACTGGCGTTGACTTTGCAGCAATCCCTCATACTGAGCATGCATGTAGCGACAGCGGAGAGGAAAAACTCCCTTTTAACAGGAAGAAACCTCCAGCAGAACCAGGCTCAATGTGAGCGGCCATCTGCCACGACCGACTGGGGGCTTGAGAGAACAGAGCAGAGACACAAAGAGAACAAAGAAGCACTGATCCAGGAGTACGTTCTATGGGAAGGAAAAATAAATGTTAATGGATGTAGCTCCTTTAGTGGTTTCACCTAGAAAGAAATAATAGATAAACTCTGAGCCAGTTTTCAAGGTAAGAGAGCACATAGAGTTAGTTACAGTAAAGGTTCAGTCAGTAGCTATGTCTAGGAGAGAGAAAGGGTTAAACACTAAAAGACAGAGCCATGTGGATCATCGGTAGAGGGTGAGCATTAAGTTGTTGCCAGCAGAAGCTTGGACAATGCCCCTCTCCAGAAAGGTGTCACAGGTAGACACAGAGCCAGGCCAGGTGTAGCTTCTAGGAAGAGAATAGAGAGAACAAGGTTAAAACTGAAATAACAGCAAATAATGCAAAATTGGAGAGTAGTGTGAGAATGTAGCGAAGAGGGTGAAACTGGTCATTATGTCCTCCAGCATCCTAAGCCTATAGCAGCATAACTGCACAGATAGTTTCAGTTCAGATTATTTAGTTAAACAGCGCTTATTTACAACAACGTCGTCTCAAGGAACCCCACAAAGGGTCCCGCTGATGGTCATTGTTATACTAAAAACCACAAGGATTGGGATACCTCTCTCTGTCAGACTGATTATAACCATTGGAAAACAGAAGGGGTCATACATGTAGCAGAAATGGAGGGTGTGTTTGCACCTCAAGAAATGTGTCAAAACCCCAGCCAACTGTTGTGGGAAGCTTCTGGAAGGACACTGGACCTGTTGGACCAAAGTCATACAGTTTAAAAAGCAGTTATACCAACTACAAAGGAATGTAACCTATGTATGTAACCTTCTGAATTTGAGCAAAGTTAAACAATTCTATAAACAAATATCTCTCCAATTATTGTAATTTAGCCAATAGATATTTTAGTAATCAGCAGTGACCTATAACAGGAAACAACTAGTCAGATTTTATGTCAGAAGGTAAGAAAAATTGTGTTGGGTCTTCATATAATGCATAAAAATATTTGGTTTCAGTTGTACTTCAAGATAGAAATCAAAAATGTTTACCAGTGAATACATTTCTAAACGTCTGTCCTCCAGAGAACTTGGAAGACACTGCAAATGTAATTGTGTTCACTCACTGTAGGATCTCAGCTCCTCTCCTCCTGGTTGGTTCTGGCAGCTCGGTAGGTTCCCCGTTCTCACATCCTTGATCCTGCTCTCATCACGACCTTCTACAAACGCCATCCTGAAAGACGTTCTGGATTGCCTGGGGGCAATCGTTGAGAGGAGGGTACTGTAGGATCTCAGCTCCTCTCCTCCTGGTTGGTTCTGGCAGCTCGGTAGGTTCCCCGTTCTCACATCCTTGATCCTGCTCTCATCACGACCTTCTACAAACGCCATCCTGAAAGACGTTCTGGATTGCCTGGGGGCAATCGTTGAGAGGAGGGTACTGTAGGATCTCAGCTCCTCTCCTCCTGGTTGGTTCTGGCAGCTCGTTATCAGCAGCTGCAGCTCATCTCCTGATGAGCTCACTGGGCTTCTTAAGGCAGCTGCTGGAACAGGTCTTCGCTGGAACATAACCTCAGTTATGTGGACTCCCTGTCTGCCTACCTGCCCGGCTACCTACCTGCCTGTCTACCTGTCGACCTGCCTATCTGCCTGCCTGCACCTGGTAAATACTCACCTAAGGACTGCTCTGTAAATATACTCACCATCAGCACTCTCACCTTGGATTCCTGGATTCCGTCCTCCTCCCCTGGTTCCTGGACAACACCAACTTATTATCCTAGGCAAGCCTACACTAGGAATAAACTTCACTTACCGTCTACAGTATGTGTTTTGAGTCTGTTTTCATCTTCTGGTTTGTTCTACTTCGACTACTTTAGTGATTCATGATACTCACACGTCTAAACACACATTTATGACCAACACTCACTCAACTGGGGTACTGAAACTGGCATATGAGAACTCACTTACTCATGTTCAAATGCATTGACTTTATGATTAATGAGAGGAGTTGAATGCAATTGCTCCATAAAAAAGAGCCTGTGGTCATCTGTGGGTATTCTTTAAAGGTGGTTACTGGAGAAACATAAATTACCATTTGTGACACTGGCAAACAAAAGTTCAAGCAAAGCTGATTAAGCACATCTGCAGAAGGTCATATTTATATACATATAAATTTTACAGCGTTACTTATTTTGGTATACCACATCAGCTTTCTTCTCTAAACTGGCTTTCACATATGCTGCCTTCTCTGAGGGAGTATGCTATTGTATCAGCAAAAAAACTAAGAATGTTTTGAAAATAAAACTTGCATTTTATATTTTTATCTGTTATACTTTGCCTCAAATGAGGCAAAACTGATTATCTTGCAAACTTGAAAATTTCTTAGTCTTTTTTTTCTTACCTATTAACACCCAACATCTTCTTTGCTTTGCTAAAGTATTAAAAACCTTACATTTTTTATCTTTGACATGTTGCAACCACAAACCTTAATATATAAGTATTTTTTCAAGGACGGCTAGGTTATAAAACAGTATTCCAAGCTTTGAGTATTTAACAGAGTGGTTTTTAATCCAAGATTCAAAAATGGAAAAAGTCTGGCACAACTGGAAATGTAACAAAGCTTTCTACTTACAGCATTCTGCCCCTGGAAAGGAGAACATTAATCAGAGCCACCGAAAATCCACAACTCAGGTGGCAGAATATGTTTACAGGACAACAATTAGTTCACAAATCTGATTTTTATGGAAGAGTGGCAAAACGAGAAATGCAAAGTGGTGCATTCTGCATTTTCACACCTGAAAAGTATGGCTTATATATGTTTATATCCCCATTTGAGTGAATACTTTCGAGGATAACGTTTTGCTGCATTTAGAGATGAAAGTCTTTTGGGGGTGTATCTCTACTGGCTTCGCACAGCTAGAGACTGACATATTCTCTCAGCAGAATACAGGAGACTATACGATGGAGAGTGTCTGAACATCAACTATCAAGTCTTTTCAATTGGATTTAGGTATTGGCCATTCTACCACATGAATATGCTTTAAACTAAACCATTTTATTGCAACTCAGACTGTATGATTGGGGTCATCTGGAAGGTAAACCTCCGTCCGAGTCTCAAGTGGTGTAGCCTCGAGCAAGATTTCCTGCAGGATTGCCCTGTATTTGGCTTCATCCATCTTTCCTCCTACTCTGACCAGCTTTCCTGCTCCTGCTGTAGAAAAGTGTCTCCAGAGTACGATGGTCCTACCACCACGTCTCACCATTGAGATAATGCTTTTGGGCTCATATGCAGAATTTCGCACGTAATGTTTTACATCCAGACTAAACAGTAAGATTTTGGCCAACATGTAAAACATTTTAACTGTCCAGCCACCGTTCTTCCCCGTTTGCAAACAAACAGGACTTCTTTTGGCTGTCTTTCAACAATTGTCTCTTTTCGCCACCAGATATGTGGAGTTCATAATTAAGAGCTGCTATGTGAAACGGATTCTCATACTTGAGCTATGGAGCTCTGCTCCGCCGCCGGAGGAACAGTGCTCTGGGAGTTTAAGAAATTGTACTATGAATACATATGAAAACCACTTTTCAGATTTTTATTTGTAAATTATTTTGAGCATTCTGAATCACTTTCCTTCCTTGACAAAACAAAACAAAAATCTAGGCTGACAGTATCTGTTTTAGAGTAGCCACAGTGTAAATAAAATGCCTGATGTCAGACATAAGTAAAAATGCGACAAGGCTTTGTATCTCACATTTATATTAATTTTAAATATACGTTTATCATTGGCTATATCTGAAGATGCAAATTAATGTAAAGCTCAAAAGTATATTAGCTATTGTAGGTAAAGAAGAAAAAGCATAATTTTGGAAGCATTTCCAGCAAACTGACACCATGCTGGAGTAATCAAGGAGCCAAATAACAGCTGAATGTGTTGTAGCAATGCCAGATTGATGCCAGAGAGAGTATGTGATTATTTTCCCCATCCATCATTGCCTTTTTTACAAAAAATACAGACCTGAAAACACGCAACATATGCCAAGGCATATCATGCTATTCTAAATCATTAACTGAGAAATTCATGCTTTAATATAATTAAATCTAATTAGAAAATTACATCACAAATCAAACACTAATGTATAGCTCCTATTGATGTATTTTTTTCCAAGAATTGGGTTTTTCTTTTTCTTTCACCAAAACTCCATAAATGGCTTATCATACTAAATATGTTAATTATTACATTCTGATGTTTATTTAGTGCACAGTATTATGTTCCTTATTATATACATCAGGTTGACAGCTGTTAATGGTGGACTAATGGAAGCCTTACCACAGACTTCACCTTTCCTTCTATGATGGTCATACTTGTCAGACTCATTTGGATATTAATTTTTCATCCAGCAGATGTCTCATCATGCACACCTAGTCACCAATTCTAATACAGTGAAGGTAGAAAAGACACCAATGACTGAGTGATTAATTGATCTCATTTAGGACAAAATTATATAAGTTGTAGGTTTTACCTTAATGTAGCCTCATTACCAGAGAACAATATTTAGTACTCAACTGGTTCCTTTCCTAGCAGTCAACGGTGACCAGGTACTCTGGTCCGTGGACAGGTTTCCAGCCTCTCGCTTGGAGACACCATTACCCATACATAAACACACACACTCACACCGACGAGGGATTTACATTTGGCAAATAATATGAATGTTTTTTGATTGTGGGAGAAAACCAGAGTAGTCCAGGAAACAATTTGCAAATTATGCACAGAGTGCTTCCAGCCAACATTTAAACAGGGAATCATCAAGTTGGGAGGCAATGCTGAAATTCACTGAAGACCCGTCCAGCCAGTTTTATCAAAATCTAATGAAGTTAAATCCTATAATTGCCTGTGAAATGTTTAGTACTTAATTCAATCATCCAGTATTGTTTGTCTTTTTTTCTACTTGATCCCCCTCATCTATTCTCTTTCTTTTCCATTCACCAGTCCTTTATGGATTCTTCTGAACCTTTGATCCTTTCAAAGTTTCCTCTTCATCATGCAATCTATCCACTTAATTCCATCTGTCAACACATGGGTAGCTGTTTATCCATTTTTTATGTCAGTCATCCTCCAAACCTTTGTCACACTTATCCAAAATGTGAGGCTATTTTATCCTTTCAGGAGAGTTCTTATACTTGTCATTCACAAGAAAGGCTTTTCCAAAAAGTATTTGATCCATTTCTGTAAGTGTGTACTTATTTCTTGTTTCATTCCATTTTTAACCTATTACTCCATTTGTAGACTACTTGTCTTTTATTTCTTTGTATATGTGGATTACTTGGATTGTTGTCAGCATCTGTTGGAACAAATGGTCACATTAGAAATATTTAAACTGAGAAAAACATTGATCTTTATAATACTTATTCTCCCCGCTGTATTTGACTAAGGCACCAGAAACATTTACATTAACATTTTTAGTGTCCTCTCGAGAGTTTTATTCCATATATTTGTACACAATTTTGGATAATTTTACAGAAACAGAATGGAAATTACAGTAGCCTAAATAAACCAGGACAGGGGTTATGCAGAAACATCACATACAATTTGAATTATGTTTTGTTACTTTTTGCATCTTTGTAAAAGTAAAACATAAGAAGTCATAATTGGCAGCGGCTGAATACAGGTAAGTGAACAGGTGCATTGGACTACATCCAAAAACCTTTAGGGGGCCAGATATTGTGTTTGACGAACTGCTGAGAATTTTTCTAAGTGGCATAAAAATCCTCAGTGAGTCTTCTTTATAGTGAACACCATCTGTGAACCTGTCAAAAGTTATTTTTCTCAAAAATGCACCAAACTACATCCACAATTCATCAACCATATCTACACTTTGTTGTGCTTAATGCAGTCATCAGTAGGTTATATAATGTGAAACTCTTGCTTCCTTTCCTTTGCAATTTATTTGCATGGAGGAAAATGAAGGGAAGAAACTATGAACATATAAGATTTGATTTGTTGCTTTGATGAACATTGTCACCAAATGTCACCAAACTAAAATCATTCAGTCTCTAAATGGTACAAAAGTATGGACAATAGAGCATCATTTGAACTTTCAGTGATGGTTCTTGTGCTTGAAATATTATGTAAGATGTCACTTATGACATAAGCTTTGGAGCCACTAGCTAACCTTTTAGTCAATTGATTCCTCTCAAACACACTAGCATGACCAAGAACTTACCTTTGGTTTGTTAAGGGAAACAAAACATAGATACTGTACAAACAGCATCACTAAGCTCTGTGGACTTTATGTTAAAAATAAAACTCAAACACACAAAGGCAAAAGCAGCAGTAGCATCATCAATGGCTTCATCCAGAAAGGAGACAGTTAAGCATTGGGGTAGAAGTACTTTCTATAGAACAGAAAATCAAGGAGAGTAGAGCAGGTAAATGGCAGCAAAAACTGCCAATGGCTTAGTCCATGAAAAAGACAGCTAAACAAAGGAGCACCAGGCCAAGAATGTTTTCTATGAGAAAAATTAACAAGAAGACAACACAAAGTTAATAGAAATAATAGTGCAATCAATGGCTTCATCCACGAGAGAAAGAGCTATGCACAGAACCACTTACCCTATAGTACTTTCTATGGGAAAGAAAAACAAGGAAAGTTAGAGCCAGGGGTACCCCCTATTAAAATGAGAACAGAGGGAACACAGTTAGTGGCAGCAATAACCACAAATAATGCATTATATAAACAGCACAGAACGTTTTGCACCATCAACAAAAATGTTGCAATAACATAGATGACTAAAACATGTAATTGTGACCTCACCAGCCATAATGTACTGTAGATGTTGGTTAGCTGGGACTTAACTGCTAAATGAAATCTATGACATCTTAAAGTTTAGGACTGTATTATTATTAGAAGACAATTCAGGAGCATTGAAATTATCAAAAAATGTATTTGATCTTATGTAAAATTCAACTTGTTTTGTTGACGGCAGCAAAGAAGCTTCATATTAACATTGGGAAAGAAAATAAAGTGTGTTAAATCCCTAACGATTTTTTTTTATCTCTCCTCCTGACTTTGTTATAACATAAAATCTGTGTGAGATCACTTGCTGTTTGCCTGTAAGTGCTCCTTCTGGCATCTTTTCAGCAAAGTTCAGTAAAGAAGGTCCTCCATTTCAGGACATGGCAGAGTGCAATAATCAGCCGTCTGCAGGGCTTGCAGACTCTAAATTTAAAGTACTTGAAAAGAGCAAACACTAAAGTTCCTCAGCCCTTGTCAAATTCAGTCCCTAATTGGATATGGGCGATCGACTTAGGAGAAGACAGTATCTACAGTTGGCTCCAAAATGGGATCAGCTCCAAAGATCAAAGCTCAAATAGCTGGTATAATTAACAGACTGAGCTCAAATGAAGCTGCAATTCTTTATGTTGGGAGGCAACTCTGGAACACACACACATATATACATACATGTATATATATATATATATATATATATACATACATACATACATGCATATATATATATATATATATACAGGGGTTGGACAATGAAACTGAAACACCTTGTTTTAGACCACAATCATTTATTCATTTATTAGTATGGTGCATTGTCATCCTGATACACAGCACCGCCTTCAGGATACAATGTTTGAACCATTGGATGCACATGGTCCTCAAGAATGGTTCGGTAGTCCTTGGCAGTGACGCGCCCATCTAGCACAAGTATTGGGCCAAGGGAATGCCATGATATGGCAGCCCAAACCATCACTGATCCACCCCCATGCTTCACTCTGTGCATGCAATAGTCTGGGTGGTACGCTTCTTTGGGGCTTCTCCACACCGTAACTCTCCCGCATGTGGGGAAAACAATAAAGGTGGACTCATCAGAGAATAATACATGTTTCACATTGTCCACAGCCCAAGATTTGCGCTCCTTGCCACATTGAAACCGACGTTTGGCATTGGCATGAGTGACCAAAGGTTTTGCTATAGCAGCCCGGCTGTGTATATTGACCCTGTGGAGCTCCCGACGGACAGTTCTGGTGGAAACAGGAGAGTTGAGGTGCACATTTAATTCTGCCGTGATTTGGGCAGCCGTGGTTTTATGTTTTTTGGATACAATCCGGGTTAGCACCCGAACATCCCTTTCAGACAGCTTCCTCTTGCGTCCACAGTTAGTCCTGTTGGATGTGGTTCGTCCTTCTTGGTGGTATGCTGACATTACCCTGGATACCGTGGCTCTCGATACATCACAAAGACTTGCTGTCTTGGTCACAGATGCACCAGCAAGACGTGCACCAACAATTTGTCCTCTTTTGAACTCTGGTATGTCTCCCATAATGTTGTGTGCATTTCAATATTTTGAGCAAAACTGTGCTCTTACCCTGCTAATTAAACCTTCACACTCTGCTCTTACTGGTGCAATGTGCAATCAATGAAGACTGGCTACCAGGCTGGTCCAATTTAGCCATGAAACCTCCCACACTAAAGCGACAGGTGTTTCAGTTTCATTGTCTAACCCCTGTACATATATATATATATATATATATATATATATATATATATATATATATATATTGTTGTCCGATGAGCTAACCCCTCCCTCCTACTTCCCTATGTCTAAATGTCTAAAGGGATTGCTCAAACCAGCTCTCCATCCAACGGTCCGGACTTCCCCAACCCTGAAAGGTCTTACTAAGCAGGTTTAATGAAGGTTCTGTTGAAGCTGGTGTCGGGAAATGACTCGCCTAGCCTCTGACAGCGTTCAAACAAAAGTCTCGCCCTTCTTCAGCTGGAGGTCTGGACAACTGAGTAGCCTATCGCAGTCATCCACACTTTCAACAGTCACTTTTGTTCACGGCTGCTCATTCCCTAATTTTACAACTGGCTCTTGGTATATGGGCTAGGTTGATTTTAGTGGCTCGGCACGAGCCCCAAGGGCGCTGTTTTAACAAACTTGGTTAAGGCAACCTATAAAAACCTCCTAAAATATCTTGGAACCAGGCAACAAGACTTTTTACCACCAATGAAAAACGAAAAAAATACGGTGACTCAAATAATGGAATGTCCAGGATTTAACTAGAATTTTATATGCTTTCTTTAATTAGTAACGCTTTTGCAGGGGTCAGTAACAGCTTAAATTCGGCAACACAAAATAATTTCAATAATAGAAATGAATCAATCAACTCAACCTGTCTTTCCCTGATGCTGAAACTAGTGAGTTTGGGGAGGCTTTGAAGACGGAGGCTCATCCATGCACCTGATGGAGAAGATTCTTCTGGCAACGAGTGGTTTCTTGAAGGGAAAACGACTTAATCTTCAGTTTTCTTCCTTTAAGTGGCAAGCACTGATGCTCCAGGCTTTGATGGTTAAACAGGATCTTTGTTGTTATATGTCTCCGAAGACAGTAGTTTCCAGAGGCTGAAGGAAACCCGGAGACATAAATTGATTCAGGACTTCCAGAAGCCTGAAACTTACAGGTCCTTCTCAAAAAATTAGCATATTGTGATAAAGTTCATTATTTTCTATAATGTAATGATGAAAATTTAACATTCATGTATTTTAGATTCATTGCACACTAACTGAAATATTTCAGGTCTTTTATTGTCTTAATATGGATGATTTTGGCATACAGCTCATGAAAACCCAAAATTCCTATCTCACAAAATTAGCATATTTCATCCGACCAATAAAAGAAAAGTGTTTTTAATACAAAAAACGTCAACCTTCAAATAATCATGTACAGTTATGCACTCAATACTTGGTCGGGAATCCTTTTGCAGAAATGACTGCTTCAATGTGGCGTGGCATGGAGGCAATCAGCCTGTGGCACTGAGGTCTTATGGAGGCCCAGGATGCTTCGATAGCGGCCTTTAGCTCATCCAGAGAGTTGGGTCTTGAGTCTCTCAACGTTCTCTTCACAATATCCCACAGATTCTCTATGGGGTTCAGGTCAGGAGAGTTGGCAGGCCAATTGAGCACAGTGATACCATGGTCAGTAAACCATTTACCAGTGGTTTTGGCACTGTGAGCAGGTGCCAGGTCGTGCTGAAAAATGAAATCTTCATCTCCATAAAGCTTTTCAGCAGATGGAAGCATGAAGTGCTCCAAAATCTCCTGATAGCTAGCTGCATTGACCCTGCCCTTGATAAAACACAGTGGACCAACACCAGCAGCTGACACGGCACCCCAGACCATCACTGACTGTGGGTACTTGACACTGGACTTCTGGCATTTTGGCATTTCCTTCTCCCCAGTCTTCCTCCAGACTCTGGCACCTTGATTTCCGAATGACATGCAGAATTTGCTTTCATCCGAAAAAAGTACTTTGGACCACTGAGCAACAGTCCAGTGCTGCTTCTCTGTAGCCCAGGTCTGGGGAATGCGGCACCTGTAGCCCATTTCCTGCACACGCCTGTGCACGGTGGCTCTGGATGTTTCTACTCCAGACTCAGTCCACTGCTTCCGCAGGTCCCCCAAGGTCTGGAATCGGCCCTTCTCCACAATCTTTCTCAGGGTCCGGTCACCTCTTATCGTTGTGCAGCGTTTTCTGCCACACTTTTTCCTTCCCACAGACTTCCCACTGAGGTGCCTTGATACAGCACTCTGGGAACAGCCTATTCGTTCAGAAATTTCTTTCTGTGTCTTACCCTCTTGCTTGAGGGTGTCAATAGTGGCCTTCTGGACAGCAGTCAGGTCGGCAATCTTACCCATGATTGGGGTTTGGAGTGATGAACCAGGCTGGGAGTTTTAAAGGCCTCAGGAATCTTTTGCAGGTGTTTAGAGTTAACTCGTTGATTCAGATGATGAGGTTCATAGCTCGTTTAGAGACCCTTTTAATGATATGCTAATTTTGTGAGATAGGAATTTTGGGTTTTCATGAGCTGTATGCCAAAATCATCCGTATTAAGACAATGAAAGACCTGAAATATTTCAGTTAGTGTGCAATGAATCTAAAATATATGAATGTTAAATTTTCATCATGACATTATGGAAAATAATGAACTTTATCACAATATGCTAATTTTTTGAGAAGGACCTGTAGAGCAATCAGCTGTTCACCGATCAAGTTCACTTCTGTTGTCTGGATAAAAAGGCTTTAGATGAAATCAGTTTCTTAATCTTGAGGCACAGTCCTTTCTGGGCTCACGGGTTGATCCTCTTTTTTAATGCAGTCAATCAGTTGGGCTGTGTCTCTGTTCCTTTTCCATCTAAGCTTCTTTTCTCCGTCTGATCTTGTTCGCTGGACTTCTGCAAGGAAACAACCCCGTTCCCTCCTTCAGCATTGCTTTTATGGTGCTTGATGCTTTCACCAGTGAGCCCCTTATTAGGCTTCTCAGTTATTGCACAACCTATTCAGCTCAGCTTCTTGATTATTGCTCAATACTTTAGTCATGGTCATCGTGACCTACTGTTTCTGTTTCTCAGCCTTGGAGATGCAGATAATAGCCACGCAGCTGGTCTGTAGTTGCATCCTCCCTTCCTCCCATCGCTGTCAGCATGCAGCTGGCTCTCGTCACTCCCAGTCATCCTACAGTTCTTTCCTTGATCTGCTCTGTTTTAAACTTTACACAGTATTACACATTCCATTCTTCAGCTTTCAGCATTTACTTTAAAACACACACAGCAAATCTGAAATCGCAAATTTAACACCCTCAGAGTTAAAATGAACACTTTCCCAGGGTTTATATGGGAACCACAGGCAAAGTGTTAAATTTACACTTTTTATTTAGTTAAAATTATTAACACTAGGCAGTGTTGCTTAACAAACTCTTACAGTGTTAAATATTAACACTACAGGATGACTTAAAATTATTAACACTGTGACAGTGTTGTCTAATAAACTCTTACAGTGTTAAATATTAACCCTAACCCCAAACCCTAACACTCACCCTAACCCCTAATTCAATTCAATTCAATTCAATTCAAAGATACTTTATTGATCCCCGAGGGGAAATTAGAATTCCAGTACAACCCATCCAAACATACATCATGACACAAGACAAGGGGGGGACGGGTCACCGAGGCTTTGCTGCCCACTCACAGGCGCTGCCCTTGTTAGATGAGAAAAGAGGCCACATTAGGTAAGTAGAGGAAAAAAATCATATTTCACACTTTATCTTTAGCAGGATACAGTTTGAGATTGCAATAAACCTCAGCACAAAGAAGCAACAAGTTTACAAAACAACATCAAGCCGGGAACGGTGAAGGCGATGTGAGGGGGTGCATATGTTTATCTTGAGCATGTGTGTGTGTGCAAGTAAGTCCATGAAGCACTGTCACAGAGGCCATTGTCCTTGATGGTATGTTGGAATGTTCATCAACAGGCCACAAAGTTCTGAGCAGGTCCACAGATGTCCTCAGAGAAGGGAGGGTGCAGAGGGAGCAGAGCGTCATGTTTACATAACTTCCAGGAGAAGTTGAAGATAGCCAGCCATCAAGGCCGTGCAGGGGAGCCAGATTCAAGAAAAAAAAAACCTAACCCCTAACCCTAACACCCGCTACACGACCGAGGACGTTTAGAAAAAACTTTTAAATTTAATTGGCTACTTAACCTATATTGTTCAAAACTATATTTTAGAGAGGAATTTAGTTTAACGTTAACCCACGATGTCTTAACATGACATGAAATAAACACTAACGTTCGGGCAGGTCTGCTTAAAGTTAGCAAAAAACGGCGACAAAAACTTGTTATAAATGCCAATAAATTTTAATCTGTCTCTAAATTTAGAAACGAGTCAGCGTAAACTCATTTTAATAAAAGTAGCAAGGGCACGATGACTAATTTGTGAAATTTTACTCACCACTCTCTCCTTCTCATGTGCCATGTGAGTGTGAGAAAATGGCTGCTGACAAATTCCTTCACGGGGGGTACCTGTCCAAGTACCCGGATGTTCAAAGTGTCACTCATTAGTGTTAAATACCGTCAACTCCGGGATTTGACACCAACACTCTTATGTTTCACTAGTGGAGAGTTGATACTACCAAAATCAACACCAATACATCAACACTTCACTCTGAAAAAGCCAAACACAGAAGAAGAGGTGAACGGATGGACTCTACATACCTGGTTCCCACCGTGAAGCATGGAGGAGGAGGTGTGATGGTGTGGGGGTGCTTTGCTGGTGACACTGTTGGGGATTTATTCAATATTGAAGGCATACTGAACCAGCATGGCTACCACAGCATCTTGCAGCGGCATGCTATTCCATCCGGTTTGCGTTTAGTTGGACCATCATTTATTTTTCAACAGGACAATGACCTCAAACACACCTCCAGGCTGTGTAAGGGCTATTTGACCAAGAAGGAGAGTGATGGGTGCTGCGCCAGATGACCTGGCCTCCACAGTCACTGGACCTGAACCCAATGGAGATGGTTTGGGGTGAGCTGGACCACAGAGTGAAGGCAAAAGGGCCAACAAGTGCTAAGCATCTCTGGGAACTCCTTCAAGACTGTTGGAAAACCATTTCAGGTGACTACCTCTTGAAGCTCATCAACAGAATGCCAAGAGTGTGCGGAGCAGTAATCAAAGCCAAAGGTGGCTACTTTGAAGAACCTAGAATATAAGACATATTTTCAGTTGTTTCACACTTTTTTGTTCAGTATATAATTCCACATGTGTTCATTCACAGTTTTGATGCCTTCAGTGTGAAGCTACAATATTCATAGTCATGAAAATAAAGAAAACTACTTGAATGAGAAGGTGTGTCCAAACTTTTGGTCTGTACTGTATACTGTATATAGAAAATCAGTTATTGTAAATGAACAAGTTTGTTTGTTGCAATTGGGCACGGTCTAAGGAAGACCAATGTGTGTTTCTATCTTGTTTCTAATAAGGGATTTGAAACCTGTGATTTATGAGTACCTCTAAGTTGATGGGCTGCAACTCTTCAGCCTTGTTGTAGATGTATGCTGATAGATTACTCTGGAGCCTGAGGGAACCCAAAACTAACTCATTAATACAGAGCAAAGCCCAGGTGATCTCCAAGCAGACCAAGGGAATGATCCTTCAAATGACCAATGTCCAGAGGCAAATCACAGGGACCACCTGTCAACAACACTGCCAGTGAAGAGGAGGGGGAACTGCTGAGCATACTACATATAGAACCATAGATATTGAACAGTTCATTATTATTCTAGACCAAGTGAAAGAGCTTGTATGCAGGCTGTATCTCCAGAAAATACATAAGTCAGGTGCCCACACAGGCCACATAGCTTTTGTTCATAAAACTCTTCCTTCTGGCGATTAATGAGTCAATCTGTCTCTTTCCCATGTTTCCTTCCCTTTTTCTGCCAAACACAGACTCGTGATCATGCAAGAGTAGACTGAAGTCCAAAAATTATTTTTTTTCATTCTTTTGACAGATAAAAAGCGCTTAGGCTTTTAGTAGTTCCTCCTTGACACCATACAAATGTGCTTATTGCTCATTTCAGAAGTAAGAAACTCTTGAATATACAATAAACTAGATTAATGTGTTCCACCATCTTAAAAATGTTAAAGTTAGAACATTTTGAAAGAGCTTTGTCATAAACACATTACATTAGTGTTGATTAAGTTACCATGTATAGTATATAGACAGTCATATACAGTCTTAATTAATAAATAATAATATGTGTTCCCATGAGATTGGGTTTTCAAATTAAAATTACCTTTTAAAATAGACACTTTTATTACACATACTTAAGCCCACTTTACTTTATTAAAGATCTTTTTTTTTGTCTACAAGGGCAAGCAGGTATACAATAGATGGATGGATGTTATAATCTAGACTTAAATGTTGTGTTTTCATTGGCTGTAAGCAGAAAATAAACACAATTGACAAAAATAAAGGCTGTCATCTGTCTATGTGGACTGATATAATGACTGTATATATATATATATATATATATATATATATATATAAATATATATATATATATATATATATATAAATATATATATATATATATATATATATATATAAATATATATATATATATATATATATATATATATATATATATATATATATTTAAAGCTTGTCCTTCACAGTAAACACTCTTTCACTCCCAGGAGTAGGAGAAGCTCTACAATTTGCTTTATCTTGTTTAACCTGCAGAAGGGAGCTTGACCTTCAATGATTGTTTATGCTCCACCCTGCTCTGGGAGGCTTCATCTCCAGAGCTGAGGAAGGTAAGCTCCCGTGTGACCTTTGAATCTGTTTAAAAAGTTTAGCTCTGACTGCCATAAATGTTTAACTTAAAATGTGCCATACAGTGCTTTCTAAACCTCTGGTCCTACAGTGTTATTTACATACACTCATTCAATACTTCACTGTAGTGTGCTGGCACCCTATGTGGTGCCACAAGGCCACTTGAAAGCAACATCACCAAACCTTTGATTTATTAGTTTTGGTTTCTGACTTGAAACATAAATAAATAAATGCTAACATGAAAAGTGTGGCATGCATGTGTCTTGTCTTCAGCCCTCTTTTCTCTGATACCCTTGAAATAAAATTCAATGCAACCATTGCCTTCAGAGGTCACCTATTAGTAAATAATAAAGTTCATCCTTGTGTAATTTAGTCTTAGTCTAAATGCAGCCATTCTGTGAAGACCTCAGAGATTTTTTAGAGAACATCACTGAACCACTACCATCATGAAGACCAGGAAACTAACAAGACGAGCAAGTAAGGAAGTTATGAAGAGCATGAAAGCATGGTTAGGTTATAAAACAATATCCCATGTTTTGGCCATTCTACTCGGTGCTGTTTAATCTATCATTCAAAAATTGAAAAGGACATGGTACAACAGCTAGCATACCAAGGTGGTCATGATTTGAGGGTGTTAGGGTCTTTGTTTGCGTTGAAGTTATTCTTATTTTCGGTTTACGTTTTGGATCTTGTTTCTGTTTATTATTTTCCTGGCTGTGCTCAAGTTTCTCGTGTTCTAGTTCATGTTCTGTACGTTATGTTTTCCTGATTAGTTTGTATCCTTGAATTTCTGTTTTGCTCCAATCACATTTTGTTCTCTCCTGTCTGTTTACAATTAGCCCCTCATTCTGTCCACCTGTAATCAGTTTAGTTTTTCACCTGTACCTTGCTCCATTTATACACCTTTGTTCTGTTCATTTCTCACAGAAACATTTTGGATCACATCTCTCTTTATGTCATGTCCTGCGTTCATGCCAAGCATGTCTTGCCTGTCTGTTTTATTAATTAAATCAGTTACTCACCACCGATGCCTCCTGCTTGTCTGCATTCCGGGGCCCTCCGCTACACCATACCTTACAAAGGTGTGGTTGTCCAGTGAAACAACCAAGAGGCTCATCGTAACTTTAAGGGAGCAAAAGATATCCTAAGCTCAGGTGGACATCAGGTGGACCTTTATAGGAGAGTGGCAAAAAGAAGGCTGTTGTTTAAAGAACAACATGGAAAGTCCTGTAACATGGTTGTGGAAACATCATACTTTTGGGAAGCTTTCCCTAAGAAACAACAGGGTCAGGGTTGATGGGAAGATTAATGGAGTTCAACATCATAGCTGATAGAAACATATACCCCAAAAGACTGTAATTGCAGTAAGAAGATTGGCTCATGGGGGCTGAATACACACAACACATAGTTGATTTTGATCTGTATGATGAACTACTGTAAACTACTCTTCATAACTATTACCATTATGATTTTACCAGTTTTTAGTTTAATGAGCCCAGCCTTGGGAACCACAGCCCCATAGCATTAAATGGTTTTCCATTTAGCTACTTACCAGAACAGATCCTCCTTATGGGATCAGGAGAGCTCAGGGTGGTCTGGTCTGGCGGTAAGCTTTTGTAGACAATCCAGTTTGTGGTTTACACCACAAACAACTTAAACCTTTTGCAGGTTATGAATCTACTAAGATGACATTGCTGACACATAAATGGTTGAATTATAGGTACGTATTTTCTGTTCACTTTGTTTTGAACTACATCCTTCATGTTCCAAGCATCATTATTTAAAAGTTTTCAATGTCAAATTGATCTCATTGGTTTAATAATGGATTTCAGTCAGGATACAGAAAAGCTGTTTGACTTTGACCTTGATTTATCACAAGCTATAAATGTGATAAATTGTGCTTTACAATTAATGTACTCTAAAATAGTAGGTAAATAAGGCTTAATCCGTCTATTTAATGTTTTGCAACTTGGAAGAGTCAGCCTTATGAACACCAGAGCTGCTCCACCTGACTCCTGGTAATTGAGCTGGGTATGGAGAGGTATGTTTAATGTTTTGCTTGCAAACAGTGAGAGACAAGAGTAGCTTAGTCCCCCTCTAAAGCTTTTGAAGCCAGTCGTCTATAACAGGACACTGCTCAATGCCATTCTGAAAAGATAGCTTGATGCTTGACCTCTTCGTATCCTATAGTGATACAAAAAATTTCAAGAACAGACAGATTAGGAACAGGGTAAGCCAAGCTAAGAATGGATTGAGCCTATTTTAACTAGCCAAGACAATTGGATAGAAAGGGCTTACAGCAACTAACTAGGAAGATAAGGTGATCATGGCTCATGGCTTAGATAGTGAAAACTCTGGATTTAGATGAAGTGATGGTAGAAGATCATAGTAAATGTGCACTGCTTTCACAAATAATGTGTTTTTCAGAATTACAGAGTTCAGTGTTCCAATAGTAAATATTTATGGTTAATGTTGCATTATTATGCAGTTCCTGTTAAATTAATTTGTGTACACTTTAAATATACATTTTATTTTTTGCACTTTCTTAATATTTCTTATAGGAAGTTAAGGTATGAGACTTTGGTCAAATTAAATTATGTCTCATTTTAGGCATAAGCAGAGAAAAAAAGATTTAATTTTAATCATTTTTCTTATCAGTAGTATAATAAATGATATTTCACTTCCCATACCTAGCTCAGTGTTAACCTCAGTTGCCAGTATGATGCTACTCTGACACAGCTTACTTACACATTGTTGCAGACTAAGTACCTCTGCCCATGGCAATGGTGCTCTTATTGGGAGCAACGTCCCTCTAAAAAGACAATGAGCCCTATCACACAACAACTGTTCTGTTCACTTTGTATTTTGGTAGTAAATAGATATTGTTGATCCTGTCAAGATAGATCCAATTTTGCGAACTTGATGAGAATCCAGCTGCCCTGAAAGGTAAGTGGAAAGAAGACTGACAGCTAAACACTCGTACACCTTGGAGTGCTTTGTCTTGTTTGTACAGGGTACTGCGATGAGACTGAAGAAGCCAAAAAAAAACTAATATATCAATCAGATTCAGATTATGTGGATGCTATCATGAAGAGTCAAAAGGATTTACATGTAGGAGCATGTAACCTCTGTTTCTCTGTGTTTCACGCTATTTGACTGATTCACAAGTGGTAACATGCAAGAAAAGTCCACAAAGCAAAATATATTGTATATATTTGCAGATGCCTAGTAAAATAAATGTGAACAAAAAAGGTTTAGATTATCAAATTGTAATTTGCAATAATTCTGCATTGGCTACTTTAACTTGTCTTTGCAAACTGCAATTTTTTTTAAATGAAGTCCCACTGTTTTGCTGTACAGTGGTGTGTCAATTCATAATCATAAGAAACAGTATCTCATCAAGGAAAACTGTTCTGTCTTAGCAGAGAATCATTTTTTAAAGCTGAAAATAGTGTTAGGATTGTAAGAATAGTACTTACGCATGAAGAAAAATTGCTATTGTATATACATTACATCCACAATTTTGTGACAAGGCTTGTAGGTGAGACTTAATTGAGTCACATTTCAATCAAGTGGGCCACAAAGCTCCACTACTACAATACAGCTTTTATTACTTACATGCATACAACAAACAGTGGACCTCAATAAACAGAACACACACTTAACTCATGGTGCAGAATTGTCTCCATCTAACTCCGCCTCTCCAGCACCTCTACACCAAAAAAAAAAGATAGGAAAAGGAACAACAGGTTAAACTGTCTAGTGAACTACATTGCTGTAATATAAGCAGCCTTAAAAAAAAGCTGATGGACCCAAACAGAACATCTGGACACAGACTCTTTGTGGGTGGTTTTCTATTTCCACCTGATATGTGGACTGATTCATAATAAATCTTAATCAGTTATTTCCCATAATTGCTAACAAAAATTAGGTGTAAGAATATATTATATTTGCAATATATTAACACTAATAACATTGATGGTCTCATTTGTCTGCAATAATCAAGTATATGTAAAAAGATTAATGTACTAATTTCAATGCTCTGCTGTTATGCTTACAGAGCGCAAACAACTGCCGGACATTGTCACATTTTGACATAACAAAATGGTGGAACATGTTACAAAACCCGACCGTATAATCAAAGGTCGGCGTAAAATACTGTGCACAAGTTTACATACACACATACTGATTACATATAGCACCTGTGTATTTTGTAACCAATGTCTTTATATGTTATTTATTGTTTTGAGAATTACATTGAATGAAATACTTGCACAAAAAGAAATAGACTGAATTATTTTATTGTTACTATTTGTGGTTGTGGTTTGCAAGCTTCCTCTCAGCTCACTGATGAAGGCCTTCCTGTGAACAAAACAAACAATCAAATGGATACTTGTGTAAAGCTAACAAGTATTGCTTGATCTAATCATTTCTAAAATCTGATGTTTTAAAGTATTTGTTTTGGGGAGATGGCTTACTTCTGTCTTTTCCTCTGCAGTGTTCAGACAGAAACATTCCCTAGGGGCCAAACCATCGTTCCTGAAGGGTCTATTTGTTAAATAAGAGGGGAGATATATGTTGCACTTTGGGGTTTAATATTGTAAATTTTAATTCAGAAACAGAAGTGGCATTTTAAATATGTTCTAATGCTAGTTTATATCTGGTAAATAAAGTGCTTAGATATTTTAGTCACATTTATAGATGTGTATTAGTGCATATACAGTATATACTTTCACTCAGGTTTCATGGGAGGTTTGTGAAACAGAGGGAGCAGTTGGTTGTAAAACGTTACCTGTCAAGATGTTCCTGAGCTGCTGCTGAGACCTCATGGGATCTGCTGAACAGGATTTTCCATGTTTGTGAACCTGTTTAGTGTTGGTAAATAAACACCTGGTTGCTCTGCACCTTATGTCTACATCATGCCCCCTGCTTAAACCAGCCACCCAAGACCATTCTGACATTTATCTAGCTAAATAATGAAATTGTATCTAAACATTTTCATCTGAAAAATAAAGTGTTACTTAGACGTTCATTTAAAATTTAAGATAATTCAAGGGGTAAATATTTTGCCACCAATGATGCATTTTTGCAGAGAAGCTCTGTATTCCCCTTAAAAGAGCAATTGTGGTAAATAACAAATGACATGCATCATACTGGAATAGACTGTTAATATAGGTATTGACTGAAATCAAGCATTCTCGACTTTACTTTCCTTGCATGCACGGCTATCAGAACTACATGGAGACAGCTCCTGTAGGTGGCTGTGAACAAATTCATTGTCTGGCATTAAGTGTTAAAAAAGTACAAAAATGCAAAATTCATAAAAATCAATGGTGGAACGTTCAGTTATCTAAAGATCCTTAAATGTCTGAGTAAAGGAGTTCTCTACATTATATCTGGCTTAGCATTAGCTGAGTTTAACTGGGAATGTTGTAGATTCATCCCACAGCTCAAAGAAATGCAGTTCAGGTGATTCAATTACCTGTAGACATACATGTGAGTGTGAGGATGCTTGTGTGCTTCTTTGTATTACCTCCATAATGATCTGGCAGCTTCTGCAGCCGTAAACAAACACATGCTGGGAGAGACTCATGGACCATTGCAGCCCTCAGCAGGAAGCTGGACAGAGGATGAGAACCACCTAAAATCCCTGTAAATTTGTCAGCTGCAACAAGACAGTTTTGATCTTGATTTTATAAGGTTAATAGAATATGATTTAGCCAATTCTTCCCATAATGTCAAGTACTATTTTGATTTTAGTTTTTATTTCACATTTATTTATGCAGGTAAGCCTCCTTGAGGCACAAGACCTCATTTTCAAAAGTGACCTGATTATATTCAGTACAGTTTATACAACAGATTAACTGAAAAATACAACTGAAAATAAAAAAGGCAATGGCTAAAAAAAACAAAAAAACATTAATAATAGGAACAACCAGTGGTGCGTTCTCGTTTGACCTTCAGGCTCCAGAGTAGTGGAATTGGGTAGTTTAAAGCAAGCATACAAAAAGGTTCATGAGCCATACAAGAATATTTATATATTTGGCATCTCTGTGTCTGTGTCAGTGTTTATGTCTGGACTGAAAAAGCTTCTGTAAAAAGAAAGGAGCTTGGTATAAATAATCCATGACTACAAGGCCAAGCTTTATAGAGGCACTTGCTGAGGCCCAGATGGTTGTAAAGTGCTCAAAATAGTTAAATTTTCAAAACACGTTATTGTTATGTAAAACTCATGTCATATGGGCCTCCTTTGAAGATTTATCTATAAGTAATATTGTTATAACAATCTAAAATACGTTAGTGGAGCATTAAGAGGTACAATTAGACACAATCAAACCAATGAGTGTTAAATTACATAAAACTGATTATCTTGCTAAAAGGAAAGTCTGTGCAAGGACACATGGAATTTGTCTGAATATTACTCAGAAATGTGCCACACTTAAACCTTTTCTGCAGGCTAATTGCTCTCAACTATGGCAGAAGCAGCAGGGCCATGAATTTGTTGCATCGCAAAAACTGTTAAGGAACACCTCGAGGAACACAAAAAGGACCCCAGTAAGATTTACTCACTCACCCTGCTCTCATTCAAACACAAACCCAATGTAATGTGGACACACTCTGCAAATTCCCAAGTCCTATAGGATCAACCAAGCTGGTGTCGTGCCAGCTAAGAAAGGACACCCCAGGACTCTTCTGATCCAGTTATTAAATAAATGGTTTTGCTTGTATCTTCTCTGTTATTAAAATAATGGTTTAGACAGCAAAACCATTAAAATATATTAAAAAAAGTTTGGGATTAAAATGAAAGGAGATACTTGATCCATATTGTCTTCTGCAAACTGTCTTCTGAGGTCCAGTCTTAAAAACACCTGAACCTAAATTTTGTAAAATATTAGTTTTAGTTAAAGTTGCCATTAAACTCAAGATCCAACAAGCTATTGACATTTTCAAGGTAATTTATAATAACAAACACAGTTGCCTCAAAGCAAACAAGACCAAAGAGAATCAACAAGGCTCAGTTTCATAGCAGCTGCAGATCGATCTGCCACGCAAGCTTTTTAAGGATTCCTAAATCATGTCATTAATAATGCAATTATGAGTTTCAGACCTAGTTATGAAAGAATATATTTTTTAGCAAGACACAAACTTTTAATTTTCCCTGCTGCCAGGATGGTACAGCATGTGATAAAGATGATTCAAATCTACCTGCTCTCTGCTGACCTTCATGTCCTGATTGTTTCCCAATTAAACTGTGCAGTGTAGTCGGAGGAATGTTTAATAAGTGAGAAGGGGATCACTCATTTTGTTGTATATTGTCTTTTTTGTATAGATTTGCTCTGCCCCCTCCATCTGAGAGGGTCAAGCATCCATCTGTTGTGAGGTATTTTCATCAGAAGTCTGTCTGTACTGCATGCTATGTTTGACTTTATTAATATTGATTTGCTTTTTGTTCATGTGGGAAAAAATGTTTTCAAAGCCAGCAGGAAATCTTTTTCAGTCATCTTCATGCTGTTTTGTATCATCTGGTAATTTTAACTTTTAAACAAGCCTTGATGGCTTGATGGCTTGTTGACTTAAAACTGAAAAAGTAAATCAAAAAGAGCTATTTACCAGTATTTGGTAAACTTTTAGTGATGAATACAACTGAGTTTTATAATTGCACTATGTCAGTTCTACGTGCATATAACTGGATCTACAAAGGTGATAATGTTAGCTACACTGGACACTATGGAAAAAAATGGGGTAATTTAAAATCTGACACATTTTGCACAAGTAAATTTTATGTTCTGGAAACATAATGAGTAACATTACAATTTAATGTTGGTTTGCGGTAATTACCAATAGCATACAAAATGTCCATAAACATGCTGAGAAATGTTCTGCTGTATTCTGAATTTATTATTGAAATTAATAGTTCGATCAATATTTCATAACCTCATACTCATGTCATTTAAAGGCCAATGTTTATTCCAACAGAATTTGTATGTATATGAATCCCATGATAAAAACAATTTTACTGTTTTTGGAGCTACAAGCTATGAAGCCCTGATGACACCCAAGCAGAATTTTCTGTACTGAGGCACAAAGTGCATTTATATAGACATTTTGCTGAATTTTCAGGACTGGCAATACCCAATTCTGCCTGAATCTGTCTGAATCCACAATTTATTTCTGCTCTTGGCAAAAGACAGATACCCCCCAGAACATTAAATGATTTCCATCCATTTTTTTATTTGGTGGTGGATACACTTAACAACCTTGTCGTCTCTGCTTAGGAGCTTGTTTCTGCCAGACAAAGCAGAGTGAGGTCTGCATTCTGCTCCTTGTGGTTGTGCTCACTGTGTGGTAACACTGGATAAAATCCAACTATCATGAAGCCAATAAAACGTAATGGATACAAGATCAGTACACAATATTAAAGCTATATTGTCTTCTTTAGATCCTGGAAGAATATGCTAATACTCTACAAGCCAACTTTACTTTCACATTTCTGTTAACAACTGGTTGTATCTTTAGTGTAACTTTGATTTTCTTTAAAGCATTCATAGTGTCTATTTTTTCCATAAGTGATATTGTGTCATACAGAAAGCTGTCATATAGAAAGAATACATTGTTTTTTAAGTCCTCTCAAAAAACAATAATGCTAAGTTGGGATAATATAAGCATATGACCCTAACAATACTAAACTGCTCTGACCTGGCCCCAAAAAGTAACACATGCACACTCAGACAACATGAAGTGGGAATCACAATGGAAATATTTTCCTTCCCACATTCAGCATGAAAGATATCAAGGCATTTTTGACGTAACGTTATGAAAAGGATTGTGCATTTCAATCCACAAATTGTTTGCATAAACTCAGCAACTGTGATTAAAAGAGCAAAGCAGCATTACCATGGCCAAAACTTCAAAACTGCACTTTATTAGACCCTCGTTACAGTTCAAAATTATTACTATTAATAGAATTTTCTGATTTTTTTTTTTTTTTTTTACTGTAATTACTTTGAATAATTAGCACTGGGAACATTAGACAGCCACAAGCAGTAACATCTAAAGCCTAAAACCATTAGGTAAAGTTATAGATAAAACACAGTATTTTAACGTGATTTCCCAAACAATGTTTTGCAACCTTAATAAAAAGAACAAGGGCCATTTTTAAGCACAACCCTCACTAAACTTTTAGTGCTAATTAACATCAACAAAACTAAGAGTGAAACTTTATTTATGTTAACTGTTCACAGCACAGTACAATGGAAAACCAATTGCCTGTTAATTAATTGTTTAGGTCAGCCTGTTAGTTACTGAGGAGGTTTGACACAGCCTTGCTGCCTCCATTTATGCATCAGAACAGATTTATATTCTGCCATATAGCTACAGCCTCTCTGAAATAAAAGGTGTAGGTGGACTGTGCTGCCACGTGTTGTGACTGTGTGATGATCTTGCAACGCTTATGAACTCTTAAAATTTGGCTTTAGAAAAATAACCGAACCTTTCACTTGGATAACACCTCTTTTTCCTTCTGTGCAGCAATAGATTTAGTGTGTTGACTTCATGCTTATACTTGCGGCTTTATACCAACACTGACTATATCTAAATACTAAAAACATGAAACTACTGGAAGATGTAAGGTAACTTAACCCTTTATCAAAAGCTTTGGTACCGTAGTTAATAAAAATAACTAACATGTCCGAAGAGAAAGAAAGACTTTTCTAAGCTTTGTGATGATTAAAACTAACTGATACTTTTCCTACAAGACAACACCCGAATTCAGATATTATGTTTTACTTTTCACAAGGTACAAGTATACAGAGCAGTGTTACGTTTGATAGCAAGTTTTCATTTAGTTTTAGTCATAGTCATTTGACTAATGTGTAATTAGTTTTAGTAACAATTTAGTCGTGAAGTCATTTTAGTGAAATAAATTTTACAGTAAAGTTTGTGGAGAAATAGAGTTCAAGTTAGGAATGTAGGAATTTTATAGGGTCTTGATGGCAAATTGTTTGTTTACAACTAAGTGCTATATCTATCTTGGAATGGAACAGGATTTGCTTTTTCAATAAGTTTCAAAATCCAAAATAGGTTGTGTGATAAGTTGTGTGATACAAATATTAGGTCTCATTGGCTATTTTTCAAATCTTCACATTTTCTATCTTTCCACACATCCGAAACTAGATCTGATTGGATTAATGTCCTTCCAATATTTTATTTGTTTTAATTAGTTGACAAAAATGTTTGTCATTTTCATCATAGCTTTAGTCATTCTATAGTAGTTTTTATTTAGTTTTTATTTCCATTTGTTGAGAAAAATGCTGTTCACATTAGATTTGACAACAAAATGTTTGTCATCAAAATTAACATGAAAAGAGAACGATCTTTGACCACTCCTTTTTGCACAATCTCTTCAGATTGTCAGAGTCCTAAAAGCTCTCTGTGATGCTCTCTTTATTTTAGTTCACTACAAAGGTTTTCTATTGGCCATGGCCATGGAGAAAGCATCACTGTGTTGATTTGGCCATGTGTTTTGAATTATTATCTTCCAGAATGGGCTCTCAAAGTTCCATGATCCCATGACGTCTAAAAGGTTCTGAGGCTTGTAATGAAGAACTGTCCCACAGCATCACAAATCCTCCACCGTACTTCAGATCGTTAGGAGGTGCTTTTCTGCATGTTCATCCCTTGAGTCATGCCAGACAAGCTTTTAGTGTTTATTGACAACACACTGGGATGTCTGGGGGTGTGGGGGAAGCATGGGGGTCTCTGACGGCAGCCACTGATTTATTCATTCTTTGAGTCTGATGATTGAGCAAACATAAAAACACTAATGCAGTAAGAGTTCAATATATATTTTAAATATGATGTGCCCTTTTCATGTTTTGCATTTACAGTTGTCTAATATTTAGCAGTGGAGACTGAGAATAGCTCTTTCTTGTTCTATTTAATTTGATCCTCACTTGTGCTTTGTGGCAACTTCCCACATCTCCCTTGTGTTCCTCAACCATAATCTAACACCCACTACAAAAAAGCTAGGGATGAGAATAGCTGTATGTATGGGGGCAGTGGAGGATGAGCTGTGAACAGAACTTGGTTTGAGAAAAATACCTGCTCAGATTAATGATAAGGTACAGCATTTTTTCCCCTCTGCCTATAAACTCCAGTGAGGGAAGAGGAACGATCATTCTCTGTAACTCTATATATTTATGTTTAGGGGCAGATGGCTAAGACAAATGTGATGATACATCACCAGAAACACAAGCAAGGAAGGGAGGAAAAATTCTAAACCTGTTTCAGTTCTGTCTCCTTCTGATACAATTGTGCATTCAAAACACAACTTGTATTTTCTTTCATATTCAGATTTAGTTTTGTGTGTTCTTTATCTTCTTTTGTGTTGCTGTAGATGTCGTTTTTAAAAGCTTTGCAAACTATACAAGCATTCTTTAACATCAGTATTAGAGAAACTGCCTTATCACCAGATATTAAAGTTGAACTTTCTTTATGAATTTTGTATTGTGTAGTAACCCAGCTCACTTTTATAAAGAGACAAACTAGACCACCCACAAAATACAAGAAGAATTTTCTGATTTGGCCAGAACAAACAGTCTCAGACAGGCTCAGTCAGCCTCACCTACTGTTTCTTATTGCAATGCGATGCAAGACAGTGCAACAGTAGCATAATCTTTGGAATTGGCACACAGAGACATCACAGAGGTTGACCAAATTCAATACCTCCAATATAACAGAATTACCAGACATAATTTTCTCACATTGTTTTTGCTAAAACGCAACATTATGCTTGTGGGTGTTTACCTCCAATGTCTCTTTGAAAAGAATGCGTAAGGTTGTAAGTACTCAGTTCCAAACCTGTCTGAAATTAAAATTTCAGTTTGGAATGTCTCCAGTCCTAGCTGAATATATATGCATCTTTTTACAGATATGTATACAGTACAGACCAAAAGGTTTGGACACACCTTCTCATTCAAAGAGTTTTCTTTATTTTCTTGACTATGAATATTGTAGCTTCACACTGAAGGCATCAAAACTATGAATTAACACATGTGGAATTATATACTGAACAAAAAAGTGTGAAACAACTGAAAATATGTCTTATATTCTAGGTTCTTCAAAGTAGCCACCTTTTGCTTTGATTACTGCTCCGCACACTCTTGGCATTCTGTTGATGAGCTTCAAGAGATAGTCACCTGAAAGGATTTTCACTTCACAGGTGTGCCCTGTCAGGTTTAATAAGTGGGATTTCAAGCCTTATAAATGGGGTTGGGACCATCAGTTGTGTTGTGCAGGAGGTGGATACAGTACACAGCTGATAGTCCTACTGAATAGACTGTTTGTATTATGGCAAGAAAAAAGCAGCTAAGGAAAAGGAAAACAAGTGGCCATCATGACTTTAAGAAATGAAGGTCAGTCAGTCCGAACAATTGGGAAAACTTTGAAAGTGTCCCCAAGTGCAGTCGCAAAAACCATCAAGCGCTACAAAGAAACTGGCTCACATGAGAACTGCCCCAGGAAAGCAAGACCAAGAGTCGCCTCTGCTGCGGACGATAAGTTCATCCGAGTCACCAGCCTCAGAAATCGCAGGTTAACAGCAGCTCAGATTAGAGAACAGGTCAATGCCACACAGAGTTCTAGCAGTAGACACATCTCTAGAACAACTGTTAAGAGGAGACTGTGTGAATCAGGCCTTCATGGTAAAATAGCTGCTAGGAAACCACTGCTGAGGACAGACAACAAGCAGAAGAGACTTGTTTGGGCTAAAGAACACAAGGATTGGACATTAGACCAGTGGAAATCTGTACTTTGGTCTGATGAGTCCAAGTTTGAGATCTTTGGTTCCAACCACCGTGCTTTGCTGGTGACACTGTTGGGAATTTATTCAAAATTGAAGGCATACTGAACCAGCATGGCTACCACAGCATCTTGCAGCGGCATTCTATTCCATCCAGTTTGCGTTTAGTTGGACCATCATTTATTTTTCAACAGGACAATGACCCCAAACACACCTCCAGGCTGTGTAAGGGCTATTTGACCAAGAAGGAGAGTGATGGGTGCTGCGCCAGATGACTTGGCCTCCACAGTCACCGGACCTGAACCCAATCGAGATGTTTTGGGGTGAGCTGGACCACAGAGTGAAGGCAAAAGGGCCAACAAGTGCTAAGCCTCTCTGGGAACTCCTTCAAGACTGTTGGAAAACCATTTCAGGTGACTACCTCTTGAAGCTCATCAACAGAATGCCAAGAGTGTGCGGAGCAGTAATCAAAGCAAAAGGTGGCTACTTTGAAGAACCTAGAATATAAGACATATTTTCAGTTGTTTCATACGTTTTTGTTCAGTATATAATTCCACATGTGTTAATTCATAGTTTTGATGCCTTCAGTGTGAAGCTACAATATTCATAGTCATGAAAAGAAAGAAAACTCTTTGAATGAGAAGGTGTGTCCAAACCTTTGGTCTGTACTATATACATATCTATAAATATTGGCATCAATATTTACAACACATTTAAGAGATTGTTACCCTAGATCCAGCAATCTACATCATGTACCAATCTGACCAACAATTTTGTTCAAATGGTTGGTCAGATTGGGGCCCATTG
Source organism: Girardinichthys multiradiatus (assembly GCF_021462225.1). NCBI lineage: Eukaryota > Metazoa > Chordata > Actinopteri > Cyprinodontiformes > Goodeidae > Girardinichthys > Girardinichthys multiradiatus. The sequence continues at coordinate 30,409,577 of NC_061818.1, forward strand.
AGGATCTTGGTGGGTTAGCTATTCACCCAGTCCTGCTCCTCTATATATATATATATATATATATACATATATATATATTTGAAGCGGAGCATTATAGCGATAGCCGTGATGCTCCACTTGTGAAAGTGTTAAAAATCTGTTGGGCTTCTTCTTGGCACTCAGACAACAATTCCGAGTGCTACTCTGCCGGACAGGACACTGAAAAAAAAAAAAAAAAAAAGACTATGTTTTGGTACGAACAAATGCAATGCCTATGAAAAGGTTTTTTATGGAAAATATTTATTAAAAATTACTTAAAAACAAACAACTAATAATTCCTGCTATATATTAAGCTAGAGTCATAAGAGTTGGATGTTCTAAGGGATCTGAGCCTATCCCCAATCATAAGTCCAGAATTTCAAATCTTGTGTTTAGTGTAGCCCAGTTAGTTTTGAATTAGGTTTACATGTGGTTGCAGAACAAATTTAACTACCTGCCACACCGCAGTGATTTCTCACACTGAAATGACAGCTTTAGTGGCAGTACTTACTCTTGCTGTCACCTCTGGGGCTGTCAAGCTTTCTTACCAGATGAAATAATAGACAATACAGGCCTCCAAAGGAAACATTTGAAAAAAATGTGCAATATTGAGACATTCACAATAATTCTGCTTTTGTTTCAGTTGCATTAATGATCCATCCAAAAATAAGTTTGAGATGTTCTGAAGGCTATACATAATGCATTAATCAATTTCAAGATGGAAACCGTCATTAATCCATAAGAACAGGTATGCAATGATTGAGTCAGAGCTGTCGATTGGACTACACCTATGGTAGGCTTTAGGACAAGGACTCACTTCCTTGTGAAATGATTTAAAATGAACACATACTTTGGACCTTTAGATCTCTTAAATCTTCCACTCAAAAAGAAAACGGTTTGTCTAACAACCAGTGGACATGGACACAAAACCAAGAGCACACTGTTTAATATGTGCACACAAAACTGTGCAAATGCAAGGCTAAAATTATTTTACAAAGAATTTATAAATTATGAAGACTTTTAAGAGCTCCAACTGAGCTCTTTAAAAGTTATAAACAACAAGGTATCAAACCACTAAACATTAAGCAAAAAAATCTGTAAGATAAGGCAAATTTAAATGCTCCAGGTGCCTTAAAATATATCCTCTTCTTTTATGACTCTCATTAATGTGCTGTGGTGAACAATATTTTCAGCAACAACTCCTCCAGTTAGCTGCTGCTTTGTGAAAAAGTTCAACAGAATCTGGTTCTACTGGGCAGCAGAAATGCCTTTAATGTCTTGAACATTATAACCTGTGAAAGGTTAACGGTACTTCAGGAAAAATTGCAAACATTCGAAAATTTCTCAGTACACAGAAAGAACTCAAACTGATTTGTGTTAAAACAGCAACGATTATTTTAACTACAACGGCAGATGTATTGAAACAAAGCATATGAGTATGAAAACACCAGCAGCACATGAAGCATGCCTTTTCTTCATCAACCTGTAAAATACAAAACAATTTTATGCAGCAGTAAGATTTAATTGCAAATTCTACCAGATGCAGGAAAGCAGCTTTATATGATTACAGCCTTTCATTTTATTATTGTGTACATTAACACAATTCATTTTGTCAGTATTGTACTTACATTACTTTTCTCACTCAATGTCATTAAGAAGCTTTGACTATTTCTTGATTCATTATTTAGAATATGTAGCAGGTTTTCATATTCAAAAGGGGAAATGATTTGTGTTTTAAATTAAATAAAAGCAATATTTTTTACTTTAAAAATTTAATAAGGAGGCAAACCGTCAAGTGAAAATCTGACTAAATGCATTATTGTAATAAAAAAAAAAATTAAATAAGCAAACTAATCATCCATCCATTTTCTATACCCGCTTCTTCCGCACAGGGTCACGGGGGAGCTGGTGCCTATTTACAGCGGTCTACGGGCGAGAGGAGGGGTACACCCTGGACAGGTCGCCAGTCCATCGCAAGGCAATACAGAGACACACAGGACAAACAACCATGCACACACTCATTCATATCTAAGGGTTGTTTAATGATAAACAGCAGGACAATACACGTAAGCCTAAACAGTAACATTAAACATAATTCATTACCTTTAATCTTTAAGCCATCCTAGATACACAGTTGTCTTTTAAAATCTGCCAAAACAATTATATTTACCATATAAACATTCATATTTAGGAACAATATCTGGCTGTAAATTACCACTTGAGGTTTCTTTATCATCACAGAGCTAGCCCACTTTTTTGTGCAATACCCGCTTCTTCCGCACAGGGTCATGGGGGAGCTGGTGCCTATTTACAGCGGTCTAGCCTTTTAGCCATGTAAATATATACTTTTCAATGAAACTACTACAAGCACAGCGGCAGTAGTTCATGCTAAAACATTATTCCAAGCACCAGACTGAAACTCAGTTATTCTCAATAAAGCCCTTTTCACATCTGCTTTTTTCCCCTTTCAATAAAATATCAGCCAAGGACCTGAGATTGAAGCCCATTTAGATCACCATACTTCCTGCAGAATTTGACAGGGTTGCGGCTGCCATCTCAGTGACTCTTATGCAACACCTGCACTCTCTCCAGATTGGAACATGCCACAATGACAAAATGCCAAGTGTCAGCCTTCATGAAATGTGAAGAACACTGCTTCCTATGTTCTCAATATTCCAGTTCTGAAGAGCATCATGAACTTTAGGCATAGTCCTATTCTAATTATTGGAACATCAAACGTCCATGCTGGTAAGGCTGCATTCATTACCATCCTCAAGAAGATTAATGGGTTCAAGGCATGATGGCACACCCCACCTCAGCAAGGGAGTGATGCAACACAAGCACACATCAACATAAACACACAACTCTGGCACTGCTCTTTGAAATTATCTCAAGCCCTCTGTGAACAGATTGTGCTGTCAGAAGAACGAGTGCAAAGCAATTTCGATCACAGAGCATCTGTAATGTTAATGGTCAATTCACATGAGATAAGAGATCTGTAATCGGTTTCAGAAATTACACAGATGGGATGTCTACTTGATTTATAAAGGCGTCTGCTCTATTTACACACTACCTTGACATTAAAACTCTTTGCATTGTTTCATAGCATAAGAATGAAAAATGGTAGAAATATTGAATTGAATTGAATTGAATTGAATTGAATTGAATTGAATTGAATTGAATTGAATTGAATTGAATTGAATTGAATTGAATTGAATTGAAGGCTACAATGCATCCAGCTAAAGTCATGGGCATTGTTTTTTATTTTAGTGTCACAGATTTAACAAAAGTGGAAGCAGATTTTAATTGAGTTAAGTACATCACTAATAACTACATGGATTGAATTGGTGTGATATGGAGGAGGGTTAAAATATCAGCTATTATTGGGTTGCTTTTCATGCATTGCCTCAATCAATTAAAGATTTTGGATTTCAAAGGCTCACTAATAGCAGGTTGGTTATTGATAATAATTGACTTGGCAGGTTTAAATTTGTAGTATTTGATCAAATCGAAAAGGTCAAAGATCCATCAAGTATTTTAATTATGAGAATTTAAGGTAGAGAGTGTTTTGTATTGTTTTTCAGTTACTGTTTTCTATTGTTTAAACAGGGAAAAATCTATATTGTTGACCAGGCTATTTTAGGGGTTAAAATATTATTAAGGGTTAAAATTTGGATCTTTGGAAGAAAGGTTCTGTAGAGATACGTCTGCCTCTTAAGTTGTCCTTGCATCAGATTCAGGGCGGCCCATAGTCTAGGATCTTTAAGGTACCTAAGATAGTACTGAAAATTTCGTGAGATTTCGCTTTGGGATGTTTCTGAGGTTCTCCCATTAGCTTTACAGAACAAAAGCAAAAAACATTAGGACTTTTATGATGTCATCAGCAGTATGTATGAGTGGGTAGGATTACTGTACCGAGCACTGGCTTGTGCAATAATTTCAACCAGAGATCTGTGTGCATATCTCTGGCAATACAATCAGAAGGAATCTTAGATACAAAATCCAAAATATGTTTTTCACTTGTTACTTTGAGTTGATTATCTAAAGTCTATTTTAGTTTATGAAAGTGGCTTTTGTGATATTGTATATCATCCTCTCTTTCCCTGTAAAATACAATGTCAAGGTTTATTTTGATGATGAACATATTTGGCTTTTAAACTGCAACCTGAAAATCTCACAGGTTCCCTCACTCTCTGAGCAACCAGCCTATATGCACAATTTGGAGGTGTATTGGTTATTCTCCCTAGCTGGAAACCCCATGTCATGGCGATTTGCATACCGGTTCTGTGACTTGCAGCACTGCCAGCCCACTGTGTGCATATTAAGATTGTAGCTTTGGCATGAGTCAAGTTCGTCCTGCTTTAAAATTGCCTGACAACCAACCCACACTGGTGCACACAAGCCTCATACCGGTTACCACTGCTGCTGCTAGGATTCTCTATGCCACACGCAGAACCTTGAAATGCTTCCATCACAATAATAAACATCCATAATCCCACCACTACCATTTTGTGCATGCGCAAAACATTCAGGGAAACCATGCTGCACCAGTCAAAATGGGCAGGGCACTAGGCTCTTGATGCATGACAAAAAACCTCTCTAAAACCCTGCAAACGCCAACCATGTTCTGTCTGGTTTTCAATCTCTTAAAGGGGACATATCATGCATTTAAATCCTTCCTTTTCACACTTAAATTATTCAATTGTGGTCTATATAAACTGGAACTGCAATGCTTTGGTCTGAATTTCTTGTTATGGTAGCTCCAAAGGCTCCCCTTTTACCCCTGTTCTGAGATGCGTCTGAGAGCAACTCATTTTGGTGCTTTCTCTTTAAAACCTGTTGAGGCCCTTTACACTCTGCCCCCAACAGGTCAAGGTGCGCTTCACTTCAACACGTTCAGCCATTTTTGTGGTTTGACAACTATTATCTAGTGTCGCAGAAACAAGACAAAAACAGCAAAAACAATACAAAACTGTTTTTGTAATAATAATATTCAAAACACACAGTACAGTTATGTCCTTGAGGCGCTAAAAGCAGCACACAGCACTAACGTAAGCCGAAGGCACAATGCTACTGCTATTTAAACACTAGCCAGGACGTCATATGAACGCACAATAAATTCGTGTCTAAAATAAAGTTTATTGTCATTATTTGCAGCTAAATGCTTTGCTGTGTCCGTCGTTTCCATAGACAGAATGAACTGACCCCTTAATCAGTTTAAATCTTTCAGCAAATCCTTCTTGATACTGGCAGAGGTTGCTGAAGGCACTCGCCCTCGAAGTGGGGAAATAGGAATTTCCCCACTTATGTAGTAACATTTCCATGAAAAATAAAATTTAACCAGGCACTTTGAAGATGTTCTGTTGCTGGGGGACGATGTAATGAATTGAGTGGGTTAATACACCCAACAACTGAACCAAACGTATCTTCTTTCAGCGTAGGCATACTTCAGCTTGGACTACAAAATCTCAGCGAGAAATAAATATGGCGGATAGCCAAAATTGATCAGCTTGAAGTCCATGACCTTATTTAGCTGTTCCACAGCAAATACTGTGACGTAATAGTTGGAAAAACGTAACAGATGAGAAAACTGAACAGACTAAAAAGTATTACCCAAACAGAATCTAAAGATATCTCTGCAACACCTGAAGAAACTAAATTAAACTTTTCTGCACTCCTACAGACTACAACTATACAACAAAATGTATTTAAAGGCTAAAATTGTCGGGGAAGGACTGTAGGCGGACCAAAGCGCAGACAAGAGCTCGGTAGCCGCATCATAGTTACTTCCTTGTTTATTCATAAAAGTCCAAAAGGAAACAAAACACACTGCAGGGATGAAACAAGGACTAGATCAAACTTGCGCAAACCTGCAGGTACTCATAGCAAGGCATAGCATAGTCCAAACGAAGCATAGGTATCCAAAGCGTAGCATAAACGAAGCATGAACAAAGCATAGACATAGAAACGTAGCATAAACGAAGCATAGACATCACCAACATAGAAACAAGGAACCAGCGAGGAACTAAACAAACAGAACAACTAATATACACAGAGCACAGAGAGGGGAACAAAAGGCAGGTAATCAAAGAAACAGGGAACAGGTGTGACAAGGAACAGGTGAAACAAATACAAAGGCTGAGGATGGGTGAAAGGACTGAAACAGAAAACACAAACTAAGCAAGAGAATAAATCAAAAGAGGAAATAAAGAACTAGAATAACTATGAACTAAAGTAAACAGAGAAACTAGAGGGGAACATAGAAACAATAACTTGAGAAATAAACATAGAGCCATAAGGAGAATCAAAATTACAAAATAAACCAACAAGTCCAAAATGTCACTCCATAACAAAAATGTGGATTTTGCATATGTCCCCTTTAATGAGGTCTGAATCTATTTTGAAGAGTGCATTACTACAATAGATGGCTCTCTGAACAACCTCACTTATATTAAACAAAAATAAGTTCTGAGAGGACAGCAGGCTGGACAAACCATTTGGTAGAAATTAGGTCTACATCAATTTTATTAATTCTTACCCTGCACTCACTTTTGATTGAGGTTATTGATTATTTATACATGTGTTGTTGACATGGAAGCTATGATGGCCTCAAATCATCCTAAAAATGACTCCGGCTTGCTATTAGCCACTACTAGACCCTAATGCAAAAGATCAGAAAGTCTAAATATTTATAACTATAAAAATTTTAATTGGTCCCACATGTGCAGATATGTTTTCAATGGCAATCAGCAGTTTTCTGAGCAGCTTAAAATGAGCATTTGTTTTGCTACTATATGTTTGCATGTGATAAAATTTATCAATGAAAGAGCAAAAACTGCACAACCAAATTAATATTTATGCAACACTATTATTTCTGTATTGTCTGGTTTGTGCTATTCAGCATTCTAAACTACTCGTACTCATCGTCTTCTCACTCAGCAGAGACGCCCAGACGTCCCTCTCCCCAGACACCTCCTCCAGTTCCTCCAGGGGGAGCCCAAGGCATTCACCTTGGCAACACCTCCCGAGGAAGGCATCCAGGAGGCATCCAATATAGATGCCCGAGCTACCTCAACTGGCTCTACGGCAGCTCTACTCCGAGCCCCTCCCGGATGGCCGAGCTCCTCACCCCTATCTCTAAGGGAGTGCCCGGCCACCCTACAGAGGAGGCTCATTTCAGCCGCTTGTATCCGGGATCTTGTTCTTTCGGTCATGACCCAAAGTTCATGGCCATAGGTGAAGGTAGGAACGTAGACCGACCGGTAAATCGAGAGCTTTGCTTTTCGGCTCAGCTCTCTCTTCACCACAACGGACCGGCACAGCGCCCCCATTACTGTGGCAGCCGCACCGATCCATCTGTCGATCTCCCGACAAGACCCCGAGATACTTAAACTCCTCCACTTGAGGCAGAAACTCCCCTCCAACCTGATCAGGACAAGCCACCCTTCTAGATGTAACATACATGTCAACAAGCATGCATTTCCAGAGTAGCCTCCCTAACAAGGCTGCAGTGCCTAAATATTTCATTCACCAGCTTCATGCAATAGTCTTCAGGCAATTACTGTGTCAAAATGGATAATAATCAGACGGAATAATTTGTGTGTATAGATCTCAGTCTCATTTAAGCTCAAACACAGTAGAACTACGCTTTGATTTAGACTGGAAAGTTGTGAGAATTAACTTATTCAGTCACACTCTTTTGAATCAGATGCCAGTTTTGAAAAAAAAGAAGAGCACATTGATGATGTCTGCTGTGGGCAGTGTACATTTTCATCGTAGCAGTAATATATAATATGAGCCTTTGCCTGACTGAATTCCAACAACTAAACAGCTGCTAACCTCAGATTTTACAAGTTCATGAAATTGTCTTATTTATAGAATCCTCACCATTGTAATATACACTCTTTTTAATGCTACTCAGACTCAGACTCAAACTACTCAGCAACCATAATTGGTATAAAATGACAGCATCACAGGCATCATTCATTTTTAAAATATCCATTAGTTACAAACTTGCTGTACTGCAAGGGTTGCAGCAATAAGGATTGTATTAATTCCCCATCGGGGTGATTTCCAGGTAACATCTACTTTAGGTGTTTGGGTAAACCTTTTAAATCCTCCTAAATCTAATCCAAAAGTGACAAATGAAACTGATAAAATCACAGTGGTTGAAAGACGGTCAAGGAGTTCAGATTACAATAAAGAACAAGATAATCTTTCATTGTAATTAGGCTGAGCTCCATTATAATGCTGACATGCTTGAGAGACTTTTTAACACCTGCAACTACCAGTGTATGGAAATATAAAGAATATATGTTGGCAGATTCCTGAGAAAATACACAACAAAAAACTAATTTATTATGTCACTAATTCACTCTGAGGTGGTTGTTTTCAAAATGAAAGCTGAGTCTTTGCAGGCCAGTAGCTCTAATAGTGACTCTGCCAGCAGGAGTATTTTAGCATCTGTATGTGCTCCCACCCCTTTGCTCCCAATAACAAACACCATAAAGTCTCGATTGAATTATGAGCCTGCTTTCTGCCTACTCATTTTGATAATAGATTTGGAGATAAATCCCTCCACTTTGTTTGGTGAGTAATGCGGGGCTGACAGAGGACAAAGCTCCCATTCTCTGCAACCTCTACATCATGTAAAGCACTAACAGGATACTGCTGGATGTTTCTCACAACATGTTACACAGGACGCCATGAATTGAATTTTTGTCTACATCCTCCAAATCCATGGCTCTTATCAGCAGAGAGATCATGAGGAGGGGTAGTAGCTCGGCTAAGAGGGGGCGGCAAAATACAATTACAAAGCAGGCAGGGATCTTTCCTGTCTTGGTAAATGGATCCTGTTTAAATTGCCGGAAGCCCACATCTCTGCAGTGACAGTTTTGCATTGTTCATTTGCCAATTAATAACTTTACCGTGAAAGGTTTGCCAGTAGACCTCATTGATTGTGTGTTATTAAAGCTCCCAGTGGTTCTAATGAAGACTTTCAGGCCTTGCTTACAGACTATTAAACAGGAAGACCCCCCATCTCCATCACAACCACACAAACACATACTGTCTTGTCCTCTAAATATGGTCTATTTGCTATTGATATTAATCAATTCTTGATACTCCCTTCAGCTGGTCTGTCTGGGAGACTTTCCACTGTAAGGCATTGCTCAGCCACATGTCAATTACTGCAGATGGAGAGAGCACCACTCTGTCTTAATGAAAGCAGATGGGCTGAAGACTTAAACAGTTTTCCACAGCTCCTGATTTAAAAGGTAGCAATAGGGAAGTGAGAACATTTGCTGGGGAAATGTTTCTCAGCTATTATAATAACAGTTACAAAACTGTGATGTAATGTGATTACAGTGTCAGCTCAAAGTGTGTTGATCTGATTTGCAACCAAAAATAAGGCCAAATATTGTATTCACAATCTGTGTGCATATGACATGAGGTTTCTTATTTTTCAAAGAAAAAGGAGAAAGGTAAATCACCTATATATGGCAATTTATTTACTTTTTATCAAAAAGTAATAGAAATTATATATTTACGTTGTCATTATGTAGCTGTTTAAGAGGTTTGTCAGCGATGTTTGTGACTAATTATTTGTGACTAATAAAGATGTGGTCAGAGTCTATGGAGGATGGACCTGTCAAGGTTTGCTGGGGTGGTGCAGGACCAAAGTGCAAGCAAGAGGGCAGGAGCCGCAGGGTGAGTTGAAGAGTTTTTAATAATAATTAAACAGATGAAACTAGGTGAAATTACTAAAGGAGCTACATCCATTAACATTTACTTTCCCTTCCCATAGAAAGTACTCCTGGATCAGTGCTTCTTTGTTCTCTTTGTGTCTCTGCTCTGTTCTCTCTAACCCCCAGTCGGTCGTGGCAGATGGCCGCTCATACTGAGCCTGGTTCTGCTGGAGGTTTCTTCCTGTTAAAAGGGAGTTTTTCCTCTCCGCTGTCGCTACATGCATGCTCAGTATGAGGGATTGCTGCAAAGTCAACGCCAGGGACTGTCCACTGTCTCTACATGCTCATCCAGGAGGAGTGGAGGCAATCTGACTGTCACGGAGTGACATTTTTGGACTTTGTTTGTGGCTTTGTGTTTGTTTACCTTTTGCTTAGATGTTTCTATTTCGGTTTTTGTATCATGTTTTCTTTTCTCCCTCTTCCGCCTCCTAGTGTTTACTTCTTAAGTTCTTTTATGGTTGTTTTCTTATTACTTTGTATGGTTTATTATTATTATTATTATTATAATTATTATAGTTCTTGGTCTTCCCTGGATTCTCTAGTTTTATTTCTCTTTAGTATCTTTGTGTTTAATTGGGTTTTATTATTTGTTCCTTTGCACTCTTCTTGTTTACTAGTTTATTTTCTGTTTCCTTTCTTGTTAATTCAGTCAATGTGGTTTGATTTGTTTACTTTTGTATTCAGGTTTTCTTTATGGGTTCTTTGTTTGTTCTTAGGTTGTTATTGTTGTTCCTATGTTCCCTCTAGTTTCTCTGTTTACTTTAGTCATGATTATTCTAGTTTTCTTATTGCCCATTTGATTATTTATCTTTGTCTATAGGTTTGCTTGATCTATGTTTCTGTGTATTGTTTCTTAGTAACTTTGCCCATCCTCAGCCTTTGTATTTATTTCATCTGTTCCTTCTGCTTCTCTGTCTCCTTGTCACACTTGTTCCCTGTTTTCTCTGATTACCTGCCCTTTGTTATGCCTCAGTATATTAGTTGGTTTTGTGTCATTGTTTGTTGCTGATTCCTTGTGTTCGTCACAACCCCGTTCCCTACCATGTCTATGCTTTGTTTTTGCTTCGTTTTGGAAATCTTTGCTACGTTTTTGCCTCGAGTACCTGCAATGTCTTTGTAAGTCCTTGTATCCTGACTCTGATTCGTACCTGCAGTGTTTTTGCTACAACTTTTGTCCTTTGTAAATAAATTGAAGAATTACTAAAATGCGGTTGCCGAGCTCTTGTCTGCATTTTGGTCCGATCCAAAACCATACCGTGACACTGACAGACCTTAAAATGTACAGAAATATAAGAAATTAAACAATGGAACTAACCAAAGAACATAAACAGGAAGGAAACATGTCTACAAAGACAAAAACTAAAGCACCTAACACAGAGGTGCAGAGAAACAGTTAAGAAATTTAAAACACAAACACAGGAGGATCATGACAGGACCCAAATGTAGACAGACCGGCAGATGAAATTGTACTCTTTTTTTTTTTTTAACAAAACAAACTAATATTGTGCTAATTCTAATTAGAGTTTTCAAAATGTGACCACAGATAGACAAACACATCAGCAATTCAAAAAGAAAAAAACTTTAATTAGTAGAACTGAGACTGAAACCAAACATGAACAAACCAAGGAACACAAAATAATATTTTCATTTGATGTCAGCAAAATTCCTCTTTCCACCATGTTGGAAAGGCATGCAATAAAGTGATAACCAACATTGCAATTGCTCCTGATTGTATGGTATTAAACACATTTAAAACATCTAAACACGTTTTAGAGCTATTGCAGTGTATGCTATCAATGAGTTGTATATAATGAATTTGAGTTTGTATCACCCCCATGGGGTGCAATTAGTATAAAATTTAACTTAATAAAACTGTACCTTGTCTCACATTGTTGGCGATTATAGCACCTCTTATCAAACCAGTTGTGACAAAAATGTGTGCTTCACAACTTTTTGTACGCACCCCTGTTGAACTGTAAAGGCTGGATTTGAAACTGAGTAGTTCAAAATATCGAGGTATGTGATCCTTTTTGTGTGGAGCACACAATAGTTTCATCTAACAAAAGACCTGTTAGTAATTATCTAATGAAAAAGTAAAAATGTTGGAGTGTTTAAAGTTGTAACTCAACCTCTCTTCTTGAGTGTTGTTCATTACAATTACACCTAAGCAAGGCCCCTTTTTCTACTGAGAACTGTGTTCTCAACAAACATTGTTTATCTTGGTGGCTGATCGTGCAACTTCCCATCGGAGCTCCCACTAACCCAGATGATCATCCCCTCTCCGGACAGTGCTGTGATTACACCGAATGATCTATAGCTTTCCAGAAGCATCACAGAGGGAAAATTTCAGATAACTGAGGTTCAAATCTTGCACCATGTCAACGTCTTTATTGAATTCAGGCGTGCCTTTTCTTTTTGAGTATCATTTATATGCTCCCTTACAATCCACAAGATCCACAACAATTTCCAACCAAGTGTATAGAATATAGGCATTGGATGTATTTTCCCTTACGTTCTTGAGGCTTGAATCAAATCGAAAACCTTTGGGACTTTTGTATGGGTTCAATCAACACTGCCAAATACAATCACAGAGTGTCCTGGAGCTCATTTGCATGTTAGAAACCATCTGTTGTCTCTACTGCTACCATTCCACGCAGACCACGAATGACACGAATCCCCAACAAATGCAACACTGTAGGATTCATGGGATTATTGGAATTTTGCAAATATTCAGGTCCAATCTGTAAGGCTGCAAGATTCATTTACAACACAGGTATGATAGATAAAGATAAATTGTGAGATCTGGCTTGATTCACACAAATATTGTCAAACATTCAGTAAACAATTTGTAGGATTTTCCATCAAGAAATAATAAAAATGATGTGCGACTATAGCAGGAGTAAACGTTATTTGAATGATGACTGTTGTTTAGAAGGTAAAATGTTTAAATTGCTTGTTTTTTGACATAAAATGTAATAATAAACAGAATTTTAAAAATAGAAGTTTCCTTGTTTTATATTTATTTATTTAAAACAATTATTTTTTTTTTTTTTGGTTTAAACTTATTTTTCTCATTTCTTCATTTTTATTCTCATGTATTTTTTGTTGTTGTTGTTGTTTGCTTGTATTGTTTGCAAAGCAACGTAATTTATCTCATATCAGATTATGGCTTACACCATAACCTGCTTTGGAGAGCAACCGAAAAGTTGACTGAACAATCAAAGTGATATTATTAGGCTGTACCAGATTTCCTCCACATCATCTAGAACAGATGTTTGAAATCCACAGCCACAGTGATGCAGCCAAGAACAACAGCCAGCATTGCCTATTGAAGGCCAAATTCGATTTAAGTGCAACAACCACTGAATAGGAAAAAAAAAAAAAAATGACAGCTGTTGGAAATAAAAGCACTTGAGTTTTGATCTGTTGGAGAATTATAGAAAATGAAAAAAAGCTAAAGAGAATGAAATGCCTTTTTCTAAAACTAGCACCAGTTTCACTTTTACTGTTTCTGATTATATGTGAATAATCACGAGACATCAGCTAATGTCTGATAAATGCATGACTCAAGAATTAAAGGCATCCCTATTAGGCAGCAAGAACTTGAAGTATGCGCAATCGTGATCCCTGAAAGCAGTTATTAGTACAATCTAGCCTGATGAGCTATTAACACATGTCAATGGAGATGATTGCTGAGATGCATATTTCCTCACCACCTGCTGCATCTGATTATCACAGACAGGGAGGAGGAAATGTCATGCTGATCTTCACATCAAAATCCTAATTTGAAAACTTTTGAAACAGGTATAGGGTGTAGAACAGCTCAACAAAGCCCACACACTCCGCACACTTTCTTTAAACTGTTTTTCAGTATTCAAAAAGATGTTTGGCATTTCCTCTGATGCGAGAGAAGCTACAATGTGCATGAATTAGTTGCCAGAGATAGGAGGCTGTTGTAAAATTTAATGAGGCCATTTTCTTCATATCCTATCTTGGTGCAGCAGCTGAGTGATGGAGCGTCATGCATGAACAAGGTTGATTAACCGGGAGGAGCTGCATTCAAAGTAAGATGACTAATGTGAGGAGACGTGAAATATTTGTTCAATTTAAGATTGAAACCGAGTGCCCTCTGTTATCAGAGAAGATCATGAACAAGAAGACAAAATGGATGATAGGATTGCTGGTGCAGGTGCAGTCCAACATAATAATAAAAAGAAAAAAAGCTGCACTGCAAATTACTCTTTAAAAGTACCCTTGTCTTCTCTGTAATGTATCTCAGTAAAAAGTGCATGTACAACAGAGGGATGTTGAGAACTCAGAGGGGACTAAGATGTTGGTATATAATGTTAGAAAGGGCTCTGAGAGCTCTCCATACTGCCACATGATATATAATGGCGCTTCAACCAACTTTCCATCACTACAGGTTTGCTCTTACCTATTCCATTACACCACACTCATAGCAGCCATAAAGAATATCGTGCAGGCTTTATGGCTTTTATATGATAGTTATCATCTCTTCAGCATATTCACAGAATGTCTCAACAAAGCTGTAAACACTCAGAAGAAAAACACACCATCAGCCAGGAGATATTCCTGTTTGTTTCAGGTACATAAGAGTTGAGACATTAAATATTCAAAATTTATGAGCATTATAATTAAAGTATAAAACTGTGCTTTGTAGTATGAAGAATAGGGGGTTAAAACATTGCTGCTTAGACTTGTCAGTGTTGTATTTTTGGATAGGTCTAAATACTTAATCATACAGCTAATTTAGGTAAAATATGCAGAGCTATGGTTATGCACATGATTAGTTTTTATGCTCCCCAGGCAAATTCTCTATTGCTGAAAATAATCCTGTGAATGAGGATTTTATGAAATATATACTAAGAAAGGATTTGGTAATTTAAGAAGTTAAAAAAGCAGAGAAGTTTCATGTCCTTTAGCAGTTTCTGTCAGAGGCAAAAAAGTTAATTTCATTTATAATGCACCTTTCACAGATAAAAATCATAATTTGCAAGGACAAAACATACAAATTCAAATATGATTATAAAAACAAAACATATACAATGATGAAGATGATTCAAAATAAACATAAAATAGTATTTGAAAAGATCTTTCAAAAAAAGTAAATATATGTTTAAAGTGGATTGATAGTCTAGGGGAAATAAAAGCATGAATAATTAGATCAAATTCTTATTTTGCCACCGTCTTAGTTCAGAAATGTTTTTCAAGTAGTGTTGGGTTTTAGTTTGGAGAGAGACGATCAAGGTTCCCTACGTTTGGCTTGATGGCAAAGTTCAGGTCTCACTCTTCTCCAAGTTGAGTTGAAGATACTTAATTTTAACCGATTTGTAATTTATTGTAGGCACTCAAATAATCCAGAAATTAGAAAAACTGAAAGCCATTTGTATAAAAGTGATAGGAATTGTGAAATTAAGCCAAAACAGGAGGCTCTCTCCATAAATGATACTTCTAAAAGTTGTTAAGTTGACTGAAAATATAGCAGATATGTCTTGATAGTTCTCGTCATTGTTTCTTGATTAAAATCAAGAAACGTACAATAAGTATAAATGAAAAAAGCCACGGAAAAACATCCGAAAACACATCTGAAAGTTACAGAAGCGCGATAATGAGGCATTTGGGATGTTATGTGTTAGTCATGCAGTAGTCATGCAGTAGTCATGTGATGTCCAGTACAGTCAAATATATCGATGGGAAGGACATCAGCATACATTAAAGAATTTAACTCCCACTATTCTGCAGTCAAAAATATTATTCAGAAGTGGAAAACATTTAGGATAGTTTTCAATTGTCCCAAGAGATAAGGTCCAAGGTAAAAACTGCCAAAAGAAAAGCTATATCTTAGTTTACAAGGCTCATACTAAATGTTGATGACACCGCAATTACACAAAAGATTGAACTAATATGGGTTGTTCTGAAAGCTTGCTAAAGGAAAAGCCTCTTTTGTTTCAAAAACATATAGCCAACTGACCAGCGTTGTGCCTAAAGAAGTTCAAATAAATGTGTTTGTGAGTGCAGCTCATTTGTTTGAGAACTTTGAACTGACTGATGCAGCTTTTAACCTGACGACTTTAAAGTGACTACAAATCACCTTGACATAATTTAACGGCAGTCTATACGAGGATGAACGAAATATTTACATTTTTTTTCTTTAGAGGTAAACATAGGATATTTTAAGAATAAAATAAATTTTCCCTCAAAGTGAGCTGGTTGAAAGCTCTGTATGTGCACAGCAGGGAGCAAAGACGCATTTCAGCTGTGGTGCACACACTGGACGGTTTGGCTTTCTTTGTAGGAATCTGATGTTTGCTCCCCCCCCTAAAAATTGACTATAATGCCTTTGGGTACACTCTAAACTGAGTTAAACTGAATGTTTTTGCGTTCAAATTTCATTGCTTATGGGATATCAAATGTGATAGCAAACCTTTTCTCTCACTCCATCACACTGTTACGTATAGCAGAAATAAAGCAAACTTGTTGTCTTCAATTTACTTGATTGAAGATTTTCTCAGCTCTGGTGATGAAGAATCAGTATTTTATTAAAGAGAAAGATCATGGTGGTGAAACGTCACAGCTATTACAGACAAAGCCTATTTTTCAGTTAAGAGTTCTGACTCTTTTTGCTTTCCAATAACAAAGACACAGCTGTTCAGGGATTCAGCCACAATCAAATCCAGTTTATAGAAGCAAAGACAACAGGACAAAATAAAACAGCTGTAAGGCAGGTTACAAATGATAAGCAATAACATAATTGTTATACTATCTGGAGAATGACATTATGACCTCAACATATATTATTAAGCTATTTTAGACAAAATATGATTAGTGAACAAGAACTAGCTCATGTTAAAGGACTGAACTTAGATCAAAGGGTTGACATGGTGAACTATAAACATGAATTATTAATTTAAATTGGCTGAAGAGAATTAAGAACTAGTTCTTATTAAGGATTATCTGGCACAAAGCTGCACACATATACTATAAAAGAATATTTGGTCAAAACACCAATCACTTCATGACAGCACTACCACCTCATACTAAGTATTAAGTAGGGTGGTGGAGAACTGATAATATGGTCTTGTTTTGCAGCTACAGGACCAGAACACCTTGATGTCACTGAGATGACCAAGAACTCATCTGTATGTCAAAATATTCTATAGTTAAGCTTCAGGACAATGGCTGAAACTAGGTCAAGCAATGATGCTATGTTGAATTAAGATGTGGGAATCCAAATTCCACCACAATAGTATGATTAAGTCATAAATAAAATAATTACTTCATGTTATTGCTGCTAAAGGGTGTTTAATCATAGGGTATACTTTGTACCCACACAATTTTTCCATTTTGGGCAACATGTGTGCTGTAGTAAACATCCGTGATGTATTGGTTTTTTTCCCAGGTATATGTTCCTTTCTGCCCCTTACACTCCCCAGCTGGTTGAGGCAGATGGTGCCCCTTCATGAGTCTGGTTGTGCTGGAGATCTCATGCTGGTTAAAAGGAATTCTACTTTCCCACTTTCACAGATTGAACTGAAGGGAAGTTTAAGTAAAGCCTACTGTATTGGGTTCTTTCCATCTTTGTCAGAACAATACTTTTGATATATCTATCAGATCATTTTAATCACTGGCAAACCATTATAACAATCGTAATTAGTGAATGCATGTTTATAGCTAACGCATTGTGAGCATGTAACTGTTGCTAATGCCAGCTCCTCTTAACAGTGAAAACATTTTGTGACATATCTTGAAGTTCTCAAACATTAATCATTGCCACTAGTCCAAGCATAATAGTGTTCTTTGCTCACTTGTTCCTCTCTTCAGTTATACATCAATTTATTCTGTTGTTGACTCAGCTACTGAGTCAGCTTCTCAATCATTTTGGCAGGATTTTGTCACTCAGGAGGTTCTTGTAGCCTCATCCATTAAACAATGCTACATATTTTACATTATCTCCAACTTGTGGGAGCTCATTTGTCATCTCTATCTGCCTTTCATATGCCATAACAACCATTAGCTATTTTTTTATTTATTTTTTTGATGATTTACAAGCTTATGTTTAACAGCCATAAAAACCATAAAGAAACAGCTATACACTTCGGAATTAAATCAAAGCATGTAGTTTTGGATGGAAAATAACAACATGGTCAAATCATTTTGCTTACAACTGCTGTTTGCAGAAGCATTTGAATCATTTTGACACCTAAAGAGGTGTCCTTCATCAATAATTTACAGTAAAATTTAGAGGCTGCCACATTGTTGTTCGTTCTGTCTTGGCATTTTCTTGCAGGTAACAGTGTGAGGCCCCAGCGGGGGAAGTGCATCCAATCCAGTCCTACCTACACTTCAAGAAGAATGAATAGCATGGCACATGCTTATATTATTTATTCCACACTCAGCAATTGACACCACAGTCCAAATGATCTTATTCTGCCTAAAGATTACTAAAAACATCATAAAATGTCCCAAGGTGTTTTATTTAGGCTTGTGCATTTATGAATACCCGAAGAACGGTTGAAGGCTTCATCCTGTTTAAAGCACACTGCTTACCACTCTGTGTCTTACATATAAGCAGATCACATAAAAGATAAGCAAAATAGATTGCATTATAAAATATTAAATACATTTTAGGCAGCTTTTTACACCATCCTACATTTTAGGAAGTGAACTGCACCTGTTTATCCATGTTAAAACCAGCTTTCAGTCTTCAATTATATTTGTTAAAGGTGAACTGCTATTAGAAATTAGCATATCATGTATTTGGTTGTCTGGTCATTGCAAAATAGAAAATACAGAAGATTGTCAGTGCCCCACATTGTTGCAATTAATGGTCTTATAAGCTGGTTCTTTTAAAAAACTTACTAGACAAATCAAGTTCTGATTCAACACCTATTATATAAGGTGTTTTTTGTTAGGCAAGGTTTATCCAAATTTACCTCCTATTTCTTCCTTTTCAGTGTTTTGTTTAGCGTTATAGCTCCTGATAGTTCTACTCATTTATAAATCTAAAATCAAGAAACATAAAATAAGTATAAAATAAACAAAGTGAAAGAAGAGTGATAATGTTACGTTTGGAATACCACACCTTGACCCCAGTGAATAACACAGTGGCCCCCTACTGGAAAAGTAGGGATATCAAAGTTTCCAGATCAAATTGGAGTTAATAAAATGAAGGACAACATAGAGATTTTCCCAGAGATTTAAACGCACTCCGTGGTGGGTCCAGTTCACAATTGTGGCCATCGACCACTTCTGACAAACAGTTTCAGATAGATGAAATTTATTTTTCAGTTCTGACCAGCATTGTTACTCTGGTGCACATGGGTCTCAGCACTTCCATTTCTCACCATAACTGTGTCACTAGAATAGTTCTTGAGATTGTTGAACCAGGCAGTGATATACTTTTCTCCACATAACCAGTGAGTGATATTCTTGTGTGGGTAAAACTCTAATGCAATTGTGTCGCTGCTAAAATCTTATTTAGATGACACTGCCTGTCAGACCACTCTATCTTTTATGGCCAAACATGTGGCTCTGACCCTAACAAAATGCCTCCATGGTGTGGCGCTGGTGGTGTAGGGGTTAAGTGCACAACCATGAGCAGAGGCTACAGTCCTCAATGCAGCTGTCCTGGGTTTGAGTCCTGGACCTGCTGACCTTTGCTGAATGTTTCCCCCTCTCTTTGCCCTCTTTCCTGTTTACCTACTGTCAAAAAATGGAAAATAAAAGGCCTCTAGTGCTACAAAAAAAAAAAAAATGCCTCCAGCCAAACAGTATTTCCTCCATTTGGTTCAGACACAAAGGCAAGATTAAAATAGGAAAACATACCGGAGGAACTTTTGGAGAGAATGATTATTCACTAATTGCAGACATCAGTATATCTTTTGTACTGAAAGAGGACACATAAAAGTAAAATATGCTGTAAAAGAAAGCATTTTCATAACAGATAAACTTTGTGTTTAAAACATATTTGGTCGCCTTGATGGTCTGGCTGTTGGCTGCCTGACTGAACGACCTGTCCTAGCTATGACATTAAGAGCGTGTTGTCGTTTTCCTCCACATTTGAGATTTTCCTTCCCTTAAATCCAAGCTTCTTTCATAATTTTGGGGCAAAGTGTGTTTTAAACAATGTTACTGTTTTGAGGTTTCCTGTCTTCACCTGTTCCCTCACCCACATTTCCTGCACTCACACTCTTTGAAAAAACATTTTTCATTTCATACTTTGTCTTTTAAACACACAGACCACTCAACATGATCCGGTTAAAAAAGGTCTATTTGTCATTACAACAGTCTGTTTTCTGTTGTTATTGCTATATCATCTATCATTTATACACGGAAGTACACATACTAAGATATATAATTCTGTTCTGATTTCAGAGAAAAACATCTTATAAAAATATTCAAATTCAAGACAACAAAAGTATGTCACTAGAACATAGTTTTTTTGCCTGTGACCTGTAAAAGTAGCAATTCATTCTTAAGTAAGAAAAATAATTAGCTCAGAGCATTAATTAACTCTCAAAGATTGGTAATCATTATTTCCAGACATGATGACCTGCTGAGCAAATTGGGAAGGATGACCTTCAGAAATGTTCTTCCTGTCCTGGCACCAAGGCAACCCCATATTGGTTTTGGATTATTCCTTAATCAGATCATCTGGCTGTTGGGTGAAGCAGAATCAGAATCAGAATCAGAATCAGAAAAGCTTTATTGCCAAGTACGTTTTTGGACATACAAGGAATTTGTTTTGGCGTAGTCGGTGCAATACAGTACAAATTAAACAGTATAAACATATCTACAATATAATATAAATATATGTGCACAGTTTTAAGTGAGTGAGAGTAAATATAGAGCAGTATAAGATGCAAGAGCAATACAACAGTGCAGATGATCAGTGTGCAAGTAAAGCAGTGCAAGTAAAGCAGGAGTCCAAGCTGAGCGTTAATGTAACGCATAGAGTTACAGTTTACAAGTGTCCTGTCAGCAAAAAAAAAAAGGGGGGGGTGGGGGGGGGAGTGTCAGTGTGGTTTCCGGGCTTTGTTAACAAGGCTGGTGGCAGATGGGAAAAAACTGTTCTTGTGGCGTGAGGTTTTGGTCCGGATGGACCGCAGCCTCCTGCCAGAGGGGAGAGTTTCAAAGAGTCTGTGACCGGGGTGGGAGGGATCAGCCAGAATCTTCCCTGCCCGCTTCAGGGTCCTGGAGGTGTACAGTTCCTGGAGCGACAGTAGACTGCAGCCAATCACCTTCTCAGCAGACCGAATGACACGCTGCAGCCTGCCCTTATCCTTGGCTGTAGCAGCGGCGTACCAGATGGTGATGGAGGAGGTGAGGATGGACTCAATGATGGCTGTGTAGAAGTGCACCATCATAGTCTTTGGCAGGTTGAATTTCTTCAGCTGCCGCAGGAAGAACATCCTCTGCTGGGCTTTCTTGATGAGGGAGCTGATGTTTGGCTCCCACTTGAGATCCTGGGAGATGATGGTTCCCAGGAAGCGGAAAGATTCCACAGTGTCAATTGTGGAGTCACAGAGGGTGATGGAGGCAGGTGGGGCTGGGTTCTGCCTGAAGTCCACAACCATCTCCACTGTCTTTAGAGCGTTGAGCTCAAGGTTGTTCTGGCTGCACCAGTCCAACAGATGGTCCACCTCCCATCTGTACGCAGACTCGTCACCATCAGAGATGAGTCCGATTAGGGTGGTGTCATCCGCAAACTTCAGAAGCTTGACAGACTGGTGACTGGAGGTGCAGCTGTTGGTGTACAGGGAGAAGAGCAGAGGAGAGAGAACACAGCCTTGGGGGGAACCGGTGCTGATGGTCAGGGAGTCAGAGACGTGCTTCCCCAGCCTCACGCGCTGCTTCCTGTCAGACAGGAAGTCAGTTATCCACCTACAGGTGGAGTCGGGCACACTCAGCTGGGAGAGCTTCTCCTGCAGCAGAACTGGGACGATGGTGTTGAAGGCAGAGCTGAAATCCACAAACAGGATCCTGGCGTAGGTTCCTGTGGAGTCCAGGTGCCGGAGGATGAAGTGAAGGGCTAGGTTGACTGCATCATCTACAGACCTGTTGGCTCTGTAGGCAAACTGCAGGGGGTCCAGGAGGGGGTCGGTGATGTCTTTTAGGTGTGAGAGCACAAGGCGCTCAAAGGACTTCATCACCACAGAGGTCAGGGCGACGGGTCTGAAGTCATTAAGTCCTGTGGTCCTTGGCTTCTTGGGAACAGGGACGATGGTGGAGGACTTGAAGCAGGCAGGCACATGACATGTCTCCATTGAGGTGTTAAAAATGTCTGTGAAGACTGGAGACAGCTGATCAGCGCAGTGCTTCAGGCTGGCTGGTGAGACAGAATCCGGACCAGCAGCTTTCCGGGGGTTCTGTCTCCTGAAGAGTTTGTTTACGTCCCTCTCCTGGATGGAAAGAGTCGTCCTCGGCGTGGGTAGGGGGCTGGTGGGGGGGAACTTCAGGGTGGGGGTTGGAGGTGCCAAGGCCCCTCTTGAGGTTGGAGAGATGGGGGTGGTGGATTGTGGCTGCAGCTGTTGGGGGGTGTCGTGGGGGATGGTTGCAGGACTGTCCCTTTGTCTTTCAAAGCGGCAGTAGAACTCGTTCAGGTTGTTGGCGAGGCGTCGGTCGTTGATGGAGTGGGAGGCTTTCGGCTTGTAGTTGGTGATTTGCTTGAGCCCTTTCCAGACAGACGCAGAGTCGTTGGCTGAGAACTGGTTTTGGAGCTTCTCAGAGTACAGTCGTTTGGCCTCTTTCACTGCCTTGCCAAACTTGTACTTTGCCTCTCTGTATATGTCTTTGTCCGCACTCCTGAAGGCCTCTTCCTTATCCAGTCTTAACCTTCTGAGTTTAGCTGTGAACCAGGCTTTGTCGTTGTTGTAACTCACCCTGGTGCATGATGGTACACAGCTGTCCTCACAGAAGCTGATGTAGGAAGTCACAGCCTCTGTGTACTCGTCCAGACTGTTGGTAGTAGTCCTGAACACATCCCAGTCTGTACAGCCTAAACACGCCTGGAGATTCTCCACAGCCTCACTGCTCCACTTCCTTGTCGTCCTCACAACAGGTTTGCAGAGCTTTAGTTTCTGCCTGTATGCAGGAATCAGGTGGACCATGATGTGGTCGGATTGGCCCAGTGCAGCACGTGGGACGGCGTAATAAGCGTCTCTGATGGTGGTGTAACAGTGATCCAGAATGTTGTCCTCTCTGGTCGGACATTTTATAAACTGTCTATATTTGGGGAGTTCGTGGGTCAGATTACCTTTGTTAAAGCAACCATGCATTGAAGAGAAACCATGCAATTATCATTTTAAAAAATCTGAATCTATCTAGCTGAACGGATGTGCAAATATCTATGTTAGTGACAAATTTTAAAACGTAAGTCAAGTTTCACTTTGAGCTCTAAATCTAACATATTGTAGCTTTATTCTAAATAACGTTTTCACAGAAGGAAACAGGCGTAGGTAGAAGAAGTAAAATTTTACTATTTTACATTTGTAAAAACAAGAAAAATGTGTCTCTGTAAAACAAGTGTGACTGTAATTTCTACTGGTGAAATCCCCAAAAAACAAATTACATCAAAAGGAGAACCACTTAAAAAAACAATCTTAAGAACAGTAAAACCAAGGACAAGATTTACCTCAATAAAAGCACTGATACCATTATATGTCCAGTAAGTTATCATCATCTACTTTCACTTAGAGGGCAATCTCTTCCCAGTGAATAGGAAGACTAATAAAAAGGTTTGAATCATAAAATGAACCCAGTAGAATCTAACATACTTGACCTTGCAGTAACCTTTTAATTAAGGAAACCATTTGAACACAGAGACCAGCACTCCAGTAATTCATTAAGTTAATTATTTCATTTAATTGTTCTTAAAGGTTGAGTAACCACCTGTTTAATCAATGGGAAATATTGCTAAGCTCAAAGAGTGAAAATGCTGAATATGCCTGCAAAGCTTCCTAAAACGTGTCTAAATTGGAATGCTGAAAATTACAAATTTTGTCTGAAGGTGTTTTAAAGTGATTTGTTAAATTTAAAAGCCACAAATGGCTGATGATAAGCACACTTGGGAACGCTGCAGCTATATGTTCACAAGTCATTCTTCTTTGGGAATAAAAAAAAAAAAATTAGACTGTATGAATGTCATTAAAGGAATTTGAAAGGGTCTGTCATGCAAAAAGATACAACTGTGTCCATCTCTTTTTGCTTAGAAACTTAATAAGAAACTATAAACTCATAAAACAACAGAGTGACACAGACATACTAATTTGAGATGGCAAACTCTGTTAAACAAATCAGCCAAGGATATTAAGAGGACAGGAACAGCGCCAACAGGAACAGCGCCAATAATCTCAGTATTTTACCCATCCATGACCATTGTTTTAATCACTTGTAACAATCAGTGAAATATGCTATCAGCTAAGATTGCTGTTTCACAACCCACAGCTTTTACCCCATTACGTCTTAATTTTACTTTGCTATGCATTCATCCTTTTTAAACACAATTTCTTTGTTAGTATCGAGTTTGTGACGGCAAAACCTATTCTGCGCTTTTGTTTATAGAGATATTTTAGTGTCTTCTTTGAAATGTGGTGGTACAAATTATTAGCAGGAAGTCAGTTTAAGCATCTGGGTGTAATTCAAGAATTCAGTCAGGCAATACAATTTAACCACTATTAACCTGTAGAGCAGAGACAGCAGGTGAGTAGATTCTTATAATCTGAAACAATTCAAAACGCAAACATTACAACCTGTACAGTCTAATTAATTTCTCTATCAGTTAATATGTTGGAATAGCTTTTGTTGTAATTTCAAGTCCTTATTGATTATTTCTAGATTAATTTACTCTAACATTAAATTTATTTTGTATCCACTAGGAGTGTAACCTTAAAACACCACAATATTTGCCCACATATATTTAACATACATGCTCAGTATGAGGGATTGCTGCAAAGTCAACACCAGTGACTGTCCACTGTCTCTAGATGCTCATCCAGGAGGAGTGAATGCTGCAAGTCACTGACTGGATGCAATCTGCTGAGTTTCCTTAGACAGAAAAACTTTTTATCCAATTTGAATAAAAATGTCAGGTGTATGAATAATGTTCTACTTAACTATCCCTGCAATTAATTTTAAGTCTACCAGCATTAAAAGCATAAACTATTTAAATACTTGTAAACATAGATTATTGTTGATAATAGCATATTTATAATGGGTTACCAAAGATGTCACCTGCTTTGAACCCAACATGTTGCTGTGGTGAATAGGTGGTAACATTTGGAAATGAAGCGTTTTACAGTATATTTTGTGTCCACATTCTCTTTTTTTCACAACAATGTCTGCTTGCCCATCTACTTTCACACTTATGATTTCACTCGAGGACCATGGCCTGCCTGTAATTTGTTAAAGTGTCAACACATCACCATATAATCGCGCTCCACTCTAGTGAGCTGTTCTTATTTTGCCAGTTGCAGTAAACATCTGTAGATTGTAGTAATGTGCGATCCGGGAACAGCTGGAAATTGCAATGCGCATTTCCTTTACTTGGGGCAAACACATCCAATAAAAGCAATGTCAACATGAGTAATAGTGTTATTAGATATTTATAAATAAGTAAAGAGGTGTTTTTCCTTAGATTTATTCAATTAATTGTCTCACACAGGTCACTTCAACTTTAAATTACATGTAAGAAAATAAATGTGACGTCGAGAATGGCTCTCAGTTGGGCTCTCGCTGTTGCTTAAATGCACCACAGAGGATTTGATTAAAATGAAAAGTTTTTCCAACAGAAAGCATGGGCGTTGCACCAGTGAAGGATGTAGGAAGCTTTAACACCCACACGTTTTCATGTGATGGGATTCAACACCAACACTTTTTCTGCAGCTTTTACAAAATGCCTTACTGCAGTTGCTCAGTTTCTCTGAACCCATGGTGTCTGCGCTGAGCCAGTTTACTATTGAAACTTACCACTTTCTTTTTGCCAGACAGTTTAAGTAAGATGCTGAAAAGTAAGGCAGCAGAGAAGATGACATAATTTTCAAGATAAATCCTATAAGTAAGGTTGAAAGCAGGTAAAGGAAAATTATTGACATGTAATTCTAGCCCATTGTATTTTTATATATATATATATATATATATTTATATATATAGCTTGTTTAGGATAGGCAGTTGCTGGAGGCTTTGGTTTCCGGGAGCGCTGTCATGATCCGCACCTGTTTGTGTTTTGTTAATTGCAGCCACCTGGTTTCCATGTAGTTCTGTTCACCTCAGTTGTATTTAAGTTGCTGTCTACCTGGTTCCTGTGTTTCCTTCGTGCTGGTAAGTTATCATCCTGTTCGGTAAAATATATCCATCCACCATGCATTTGTCGATGTTCTGTTGCCTGTTTGGTCCTTCACAACCACAAATCATGCCCAACCAGTATTTGGACCAAGCAGACAAGAAGGTTGCCGAAGCTCTGGAAAAGCTCTGCGACTATTTATCTTATAAAGTACCACCCCACTGAACATTTTTGTCTGAAATTATTATTTATTTCAAAATCGTACATAGATGTCATTGATGAAATAAAGCAAAATTAGATCTAAAACTCTGAAAAATAAGGAGACATTTAAGATACAAAATTTTGCTAAGAAAAAGTTAAGCAATTCTAACAAAGAGTCTCTCAGGGGTGGTTTTGAAATCATGACGCTTGCTGAATTATCATTATTTTATTTTATTTTGTGAATCTGAATAAACTCTCAGGATGCATGGTCAGCTCACAGTTCATATAACGTTGTGTTTTCATGTAACATTCCATGAAACTACATGTTTTTCATTCACCAAATATTTCAAATATGTATGGAAGTGTTCAGATTTACCACTTAAGTTTGGTAAAAACAAATATTTTGTAGATGTTCAGATCATGCTTTTTTTATCCGTCTAGTGTGTCTTGCTTGGCACGCATACATTATGTTATGATGGCAAAAGTATTTGGGCTAAATCAGTGTTGGTACAGTTGCTTAGGTGTAAAGGATGGCTGCAGGTAGGTCTCAAAACGTTTTGTGTTCGTGGAAACAATAGATTTAAGTAGATTTAAGTGCAAAATTTCTAAAATAGCTAGTGGAACATAATTATTATTATGAAAACATACAGTGGTGTAAAAGTGTTCGCCCCATTTCTGATTTTTAATTCATTTTTATTTTGTATGTTTGTCACACTTAGTGTTTCAGATCATCAAACAAATTTAAATATTAGTCAAAGACAATACAAGTAAACACAAAATGCAGTTTTTAAATGGTTTTTATTTTCAAGCAACAACAGCAATAACTGCAATCAAGCATTTCATGCAAATGCAATCAAGCATTTGAGATAACTTTAATGGGTCTTAGAGCACTGTGATTTTTGCCTACTAATCTTTGCAGAATATGTTTAATTTAGCCACACTGGATGATTTTTTAGCACGAACTTCCTTTTTAAGGTCATGCCAATTGGATTCAGGTCAGGACTTTGACTAGGCCACTACAAAGTCTTCATTTTGTTTCTCTTCAGCCATTGAGAGGTGGACCTGCTGGTGTGTTTTGGATAATTGTCAACGATTGGATGAAGTTTGTTTCAGCTCGAGGTCACAAACAGATGGCCGGATATTCTCCTTCAGGATTTTTTGGTAGACATCAGAATTCATGGTTCCATTTATTACAGAAAGCAGCCAATGACTATCACATTACCACCGCCATATTTTACTGTTGGTATGATGTTCTTTTTCTGAACACTTTCCAAAACGTTTTACTTTTTTCTCTTCAGTCCACAGAGTATTTTCACAAAAGTCTTGAAGGTCATCAAGATGTTTTCTGGAAAAATTGAGATGTGACCTAATGTTCTTTTTGCTCAGCAGTGGTTTTCATCTATGAACTTTGCCATGCATGCCATTTTTGTCTAGTCTCTTTTTTATGGTGGAAACATTAACACTGACCTTAACTGAGGCACGTTAGGCCTGCAGTTCTTTCGATACTGTTGTGGGGTCATTGTAACCTCCTGGATGAGTTGTTGCCGCGCTCCTGGGGTAATATAGGTTGGCCGACAACTCTTGGGAAGATTCACCACTATTCCATGTTTTCACCATTTCTGGATAATGGCTCTCACTGTGGTTCACTGGAGTCCCAACGCTTTAGAAATGGCTTTATAACCTTGCAGAGAGGAATTCCTGAAGCATGAGGTTTGCAAGTTAGCAGCGTCTTTAATGTTCACAACTCAACAGGTGCAGGCAGGGAAAACCAGTCATGACCAGGTGCGATCACAGATTCCATGACAAGGATGATCATGCCAGGACACAGACAGGGTTGCAAACGTACACAAGGAACCAGCGGGGTACAAAATAAACAAACGGGCTTAAATACAGAATTGAACAGCAAGGGGAACAAATGACACACGAGACCAGACTATCAGGGGAAAACACAGAACAGGTGTGGGCTTGGGGTGCAGGGAGACAAAAAACAATGGACTAGACCAGGTAAATAAACACAAACACAAACTCAAGAACTCAGACACAAGCTGGCATGACAAAACCTTAATTTAAAAGTTGCATTTTGTGTTTACTTGTGTTGTCTTTGACTAATATTTAAATTTGTTTGATGATCTGAAACATGACAAACTTGCAAAAAAATAAGAAATCATTTTTTCATACCACTGTATTTCATTACATAATCTTTTTTGTTAGTTTTTTTTTTATTTCCAATCAGGGTGCAGTGCAAGATTTTCCATTGTCCCTATCGCAGAGCTTAGAAGCTCAAGGCAACAGTGAATGTCAAGCCCTGCATTGGACTGTGTTTTCCCGGGGCCTTGTTCCAGAAAATTCAAGCACCAGGCAGCCAAAGTCCCTGAGGCTATGTTTGCTTTTGGATCTGGCTTGTGTATAATTGATGCAAGGCTGACAATAGTTCATGCGGAAATTGGACAACACCTCAAACAAATGTCAAAATTATTATTTTCCATGTCTGCCTCTAAGTTCCAGTATTTTTCTTACTCACATGTCTGGCAACCATGGTGGTTCAGGCATTAAAACTAAAGGCCCCCCTAAAGAGTTAAGGTCACAGTAGAAAGCAGCTTTACGTGCTTAATAAATCACAGGGGAAGTGAGGCAGATAGAGGAAGGGTTTAGTTGTGCTGTCCAGGGTCATCTTACAAGAAGCAAGTACATGCAATCATATAATTCTCCCTGGATATACTGAGACATTAGGATTACAGAACAGCTTCATTACAGGACAAGTAATTTCTTCATCAAGAAAATTTTCTTTTTTCTAGAGGTCTAACAGCACAAACAGTAATCAGAACTTCATCTACATCAGTATTATATGAAAAAGGATTCAGATTGTGTCATCTTTTGGTGAAGAGGTTCTCTCATGAATGACAGTCTTGTCTAAACATCTCTTTCCTCTCATGTATACTGGTTCAGAATGCTTTTTTATTACACAGCTGGAGTTTTTACATTTTTTTATCAATTGGTTCTCTTCTCAACTAAATCTTCAGACTTTGGATTTATTATTTAATTATATTTTTTGCATATCTTGATGCTACTCATATTTCCTGTTTTGCTTGTAGTAAGTTCATCTCTCTCATTTCTTTTCTCCAGTTTGCCACAGCTTATAATGATCTCCAGTGTTTAAATACCTCGCTTGTGTTTTAAGGCCAACTGTTCAATAGTATCCAGCATTCTGTTGAACCCATCTGACCAGATCATTGGGATTAACCTGACCTCCTGTTGGCCAACCTTTTTTGGTTTGTTAACTTTGTGAATTTTATTGACCTCCTTGTTGGAATAATTGTATATAGTTTTATCTTATATTTTTCCTTCATCTTATATTTTTCCTTGTCTTTAACTTTACTATTTGATCTTTATAACCTTTCATGCTGTATGTTTGAGTAAGGATGTGATGAGTTTGTTTGCCGGCGAGGATCAAAGGTGGAGCGGGAAGGATGTACTCACAGTTGAGGAGGTCATAAAGAGGGTGGCTGATTGTGCTGAACAGAAGACACACTGATCTTAAGATGGGGGAGATTGTGGAAGTGTGTTGTTACAAGATAATTGTGTATATGACCTGTTTACGTTGCAGCTGTTTTTCCCATCCTTTAGAGAGCCACGTTTATTGTAACTAGGGAACCCCCAAAGATAATAAAAAGAGAGGTGCGGACAGATGGTTTTCAGAGCGGTAGGAGATTTGTAACTGAAAGCACATCTCTGTCCGTTCTCCTCGCAGCGAGTAAAATAACAAATTCTTTGTCTTTCTCACTTGCATTCTCACTGTTTTTAATGCTTTAAGGGTAGAATACTAGTTTGATAGCTTTAGTCATCAACATGTTAGGCTTACAAAAATTTGGAATACAATGCATATGTCTTGGGGCCATTTTTGATGTGGATGTTCCCAATCTGTCTGAGGGAACATCTATTCATCCATTGTCAAAAGCTGCTTATTCCTTGTCAGGATTGAGGGATTGTCCTGTGTCCAGTGGCCTTTGGGGGAGAGTTGCAATACACCTCCTGCTTTTTCTTGACCCAAACTAATACAGCATTTACAAAAGCAAAAAGATTCAGTTGAAAAAGCAAGAGTCACCTCTCCTCCAGCGTTTGGTGCTTGGTGTTTTAAACCTGCTGTGAGTAAGCATTATCGTGGGCTATCTCAGGGCAGTTTTCTGATGAAGCTGCCACAGCCCGAGAGCAATAATGCATTTTGCTAGAGAGCAGAGAAGATGGCTGTGATATCAGCGGGTAGTAAATGGTAATCTTGCGCAGTTGATGTGGACAAGGATAATCAAGTTGCTTAAGGTCATCCTGAGAGAGAACATTGAAAAGAAAAAAGTACTACAGAAGGTCTTTAATTATTAATTCTTTGGCAGCAACATCTTGCGTGTGGGCAGTGTCAACGTGCTGCTCGGCCATTTACTGACAGAAAAACACCATGGGAGGTTTTTATGGTCTACTGTGCTCTGCAGCGTGGTACTGCTCGGACCAAAGAGAAACCCCATTTTCATCATTTCTGTGACAGAGCTCATGTAAATTTTAACTGAAAAAAATGCCCCAGATATTTGTAAACTGCCATGTGGCCTGCTTGTTATCAGTGCAAAGAATGAATAAGAAAGCCAATTTGATTTCCTTTTTCTTAGTTGAGGCCCCTTTCTTGCATTTTTCTTTTGTAGCTTTTGACATGTCATCTTAGGAAGCCTGTTATCTGCAAGATAATAAAAAAACAAAACATCAGCAATATCAGTAGGCATGCAAACCAAACCAAGGATCATTGGTTCAGCAATCAGCAAGAACGCATGCAAGGAGGGAAATTTGATAAAGATACATATAGGACAGGAGCCTAAAAAATGGCAACAATAGTGTTCATTAATATTAAACTAAATCCTCTTAAATATGGCTCTGTGCAAAGGTTTGGCAACAAGATGTCTGACTGGAAGCCAGATGAGCTACAGCTTTAGAGTGAAAAAAGGCTGTCTGGTATAAAATTAGCAACATTAAAGCATAAATATTTTTCAAGTGCATCTAATTAAATGAGAATATTGCTGAAAATTTTATTTATTTTGCTTATTCAATTCAAAACGTTAATTCCAAACATACGTTCAGTACACACAGTAATATATTTTAAGTGTAACAAAAATTCAAGTTCTTAGAAATTTACATTTAATAAGGCCAACAAAATGAAGACTTTACAATACAAAAATGATGGTGCACATTTGTGTATGTCCAGTATGTCAATGTAATGTACTTTACATGTAATGCATCAATGTGTGGCAATATTGCAATGTCTCACTGACTGGCTGCATTTTCACAATCCTATCAGGATGCTTAGGTTGGCAAACCAGCTACTTCTAGAAGTATCAAAGTCTAGGTTACAAACCAGAGAAGATGGACCCTTTGGGACAGCAACCCGCAGGCTTTGGACCAAGTTGTCATGGCACACTAGATCTGCAAAGGCCCTTGATATTTTTAAATTCTTCCTAAAGATGCTGTTTTTTTTCTTGGCTTTGGATTCAAGTTGAGCTGGTCTCCTGAATATGCTTATATTGCACTGTGTTTTCCATAATTTGATCATATGCAGTTTATGTTCAGTTTTACAACTTGCTATAATGCACAATACTCTTGTCATTTTTGCAAATAACAATGCTAGTGTACTAATATTTAATCTGTTCAACATATTGGTCAACATTAGTTATTTTATTTAAATAAAGTTTGAGTTGAGAGTTCAGGTTGCAATATTAGTGACCATTACCTTACTGGTGTCTCTCACCTTCCGAATGACGGTACATCATAGACTCTTGGAAGATTGCTGGTCAGTCAAGCACAATGATATCAAATTGATCAAAGCAGGTAAAGTACTTTTGGCAGTGTGGGCAACTGCCAAGTCCTGCTGGAAAACGAAACCAGCATCTCCATAAAACTCGTCAGCAGCTTTTGAATCCTCCCTGTGAGTCAATACCCAATCACAATTATAATTTACTAAATGAATTTAACAATTTGAATTTGGCACAAACAAAACTCTTTGTAGCACAAACAAATGACAAATGATTGAAACCATTTTTTGAGTTGGGCTAATTGAAGGGGCCTGGTTGACCTTGAAAGATCTACTCTTAAGTGATATCTTTAAAATGACAGTGGCACAAACAAAACCTTTGCTGCACAAACTGCCAGTAACTTAACACAAATGCTGGACAACATTTGTTAGATCTGAAGATTCTAAGGGGGCAACTTCACACAGGTTGGAGACTCCCAGCTTTCTTAGCAATGACCTTTTAACTTAGCGTTTTGTGGAGGGTTTCAGTGTCTACCTGCTGGCGAAAATATCAAGTCAACACTCCTCCCAATGAGTGTGTAGACCATAAAAATGTTTCTGCATTAAAAAATCTTTTTTAATTGGCATTAGGTAATTTTATGAGAAAATGAATTTAGGGTTTTCATTAGGTATATGATCCTCAAACTTAACAAAAATAAGCACTTTAAAATATATCATGTGGATTGAATCTCTACAATATATCATTTTTAGTTTTTCAGTCGACTTTTTCTTATTCATTAGCATGCACCTGTAGTAGCTTAAGCGAATCATATTTTTTTATTTTTACTCTGCCTTTTTTTGAGACTGGAGATGTTTAAAGAAGTTTTGATTGGTCTTGCCCCCCTTGGAGAAGTTGTCAACTTGAGCTAACGAAACCAAAGGGGCATTTTGACGATGGGTGCCTGAACATTTCTCTAGAACTTCACTTCCTGGACCCTTTTTATTTCCTAAGCAGTTGTTTGAGTGTGTTTCCACTTTATAGAGCCGTTCATGTAGATTATGTCCTCTGACGCTGAGCTGCTCCTCCTCCTGTATGAGTGCAACAGTGATCTGGGGACATACATCTTTGCCCACTGCAAGTGATATAAACTCTGAAATCTCATGGCGTTAAAATAAATTAATTTTGTTAGATGCATGGATTTTAAGTAAAATGCTCAATCCCTACCCCCAAACGGCGCAGCTCGGATCGTGATAACAATCGGCTATCTAAAGACATAATTTAGGACCATTCCATAGCAGTTAAGCACTGAGGCTGATTTAAAATCTCTTTTAACTCAAAAGAAGTTTTTAATAACCAATAGATCTTTTAATTATGGTCTGCAAGATTTGTCTCATAGCAATAATTACCACACAACACAGTAGCTGCAGCAGCAGTGCTTCTGCTCCATTCAGTCTTAAAATTTGTGAATGATTAACAATCCTGGGTAGATGTGATGTCTTAAATTTGAAAAATATTTGAACTTTATCAGTTGTATTCTCCTAGAAAGGTTTTGATGACAGCGTTAGTCTCTCTATTTCTCCATTGAGACACTGAAAGTGAGAGTTAGCTCTTTGTTTAATTAAATATCTCCACTAAGGTTGATGGATTTTTGATATTTGGTCCTGTCCTGCACCTCAATTTTATAGAGACACTGCTGCAGCCTTCTAGAGTCTGGTCTACCTGCCCTTTGTTGCTCTTAGGTGCTGTGAATTTTAGGCCTTCTTTTGTTCTCGTCACATTTACAAATGTACATATCCAGGTGACAAACTCGCACTCACACACACCCACTCAACACAAACACACTTATATCTACACATAAACCCCCCACCCCCACACACACACACACATTCATGCATCAACATACTATTACTCAAAATGGTCATACAAACACAGGTTACCATAACATTATAATCACAATAATACATTTTACTTATAATGTGCACTTTTCATTCCAAGGAATCTTAGAGTGCTACAATTAAAACACAAGAAAACACTACAGTAAAATAAATATTTAGCAGTTGAAGGTTTTCCTAAACAGGAATGTCTTGAGTCCAACTTTAAAAGAATCCAGACTCTGCACTTCTCTCAGCGCTGGGGGGAGACTACTCCAGAGCCGGGGTGCAGCAGAGCAAAAGGCTCTGTCCCCCATGGTTCTGAGCCTGGTAGAGTGGACCTGGAGGAGCCAGCCGCCGGATGACCTAAAGGTGTGTGTAGATGTTTGGAGTGGAATAAGTTCTCGTAGATCTTGTGTATCCTCCGTGGCCCACCCTGTCCCATGATCCTTGCGGGTCGAAGTAGATTGTTCAAACGGAAGTAGCCAGAGGAGAGAGAAAAGTTGTGAATAAAATTGGATATTGCGCATTCTGTGAAACAACTGAACTTTTACAATGTTTTTAGACAAGAATGTAGTTGTGTAAACCTAAAATATCTGATCAGTTTATCAAGGTATCGCTTAATTACACAAATGCGACGATGTGTTCATCCGCTGCCCCAGCAGCTGGCTCACCTCGCCAGCTGTCAGCTGACCAGGAGAATTGCTGACTCCCAGCACATTGTTTTCAAAATCCCGCTGGGTTTCCTCAGTGGGTAGAAGTTAAACAGATATAATTCAGTCAGATTATATCTAATATTAATGTTTGGTTTGATAATAATAATAATAATAATTATTATTATTATTATTATTATGCTCTGCAAATAAACTGATTTAAACTTTGTTCCTAAAGTTAATAATTTAGTGTTTAAGTTGTTGAAAGCTTTACAAATAAATTAAACAAATGGTATTTGTCATCAATGCATTTTATCTAGTGTTAGATTTTTATAACTATGAACACAAAAAATATTTTCAACATTTTAAATGGCTGAAAAATGAACAAGATCATAAAACAATAACATTTTAAAACAAAACAGTATTATAAGCCATCAGCAATATGTAAAAGGGTAAATAAAAACCGTGTAGTCATTTACAGTAGAGACAGCGTTATTAACCTTCAGGCTCCATTTGTTCGGCTTCACAGCTCTGCGCTTCATGCTAACACGGTTGCTAGGCAACAGAAGTTACGATGAGGTAAGGGCAAGAGAAACGCAGACCGACGTAACACTGGCGGCACACTATGCTAATCTGGCATGTTTAGCTAATAGCTACAGGTAGCATAAGTGTTACTGTTTGACCATCATTTGTTTATATGACGCTTCTTATAGATGCTCATTTGACTTGATGATTGACGTCCTCCAAGCTCATGTAGCTGCACTGCTCCAGCTCAACATGACGTAAAGGAAGTTTAACCTGATGTGAAACGTAAATCGATGAATTTGTGTTTGATTAATCTGTGGCTATCCTCAAGGACCAGGATGTGTGACACAAAAAAACAAAATTTTTGAACTGAAATTGAATTACAGATTTGAAAGTGAAAGTAGTCAAACTGAATTTTTAATACAATGAAATACATTTTAAAAGCAAATGAATTCAGTTCCATTAAATTCCGTTTCAGTTTAGTAAAATTCATTTTCAAACCAATGCATTTAATTTCAAATTACACAAAAACAAATTCAATCAGAGAAATTCAAATTCAGTTTCTGATGGCACAAGTTTCTTCCCATAAACTGGGAGCCAGCGGAGGGAGTAAAGGATGGGTGTGAAATGCTCATACTTGTGTACTGAGGACTCTTGCGGCACTGTTTTGGATATACTGTAATTTTTGAATGTTTTTGGAGGAGATCCCTGTAAAAGGTCCATTGCAGTAATCACGTCTGGAGGAAACAAAGGCATGGATAAGTTTTTCTGTGTCAACGTGGGAAAGCAGTGGACAGATCTCAGAGATGCTGTGAAAGTGGTGGAACGATGTCTTTGATACATTCTTTCTGTGGTCATCAAAGGTGAGTTTTTGGTCAAACCTGACATCTAGGGTAGTTAGGTATCAGATAGTTAATTAATAAAGTCAATCACACAATTAGTATACTGTCCTGAGATATACTATTTGAAGATACATGGGATCTATGTATCTGAACCAAAGGTTAACTTAGCTTTACAACAAGACTAGCGCAGGGCATGTATGATTAGCAAAGTTCTGCTTAAGAAAATAATTTTTGCGGTCGTAAAGAAGGTTGAATTTTGGCAAGTTGTAAAGAAAGAATTTGTTTGCCTAACACCAACAGTATAGAGTGAAATGTTCTCGAAAGATGGAGCCAGACAGAAGCCTTTAACTGTATGATGTCAAGAAAAAGCAGCTGCCACACTGACTGACCCCTCGGGGTTGCATTGAGTTTTGGCCCCTGAGCTTAATTAGCTCGGTCACACTAGAGATCTATCATGCCTTGTGCAGCGTTTAGCATCTCTCTGTTTCCCTGATGGCAGTCTGGCAGAATATTGACACAAATACACACCAGGATGTCTTTTGTTGTAAATGGTGTTGAAGTAAAATACAATATAATTCCTAAAGTCTAGAAGCAAGCAGAACAAGAAACATGAAAACCCTAGCGACAGCTCAATTATCCACACATCCATCAGCAGGGGATGTGATTGGTTCTGTAAATGGAGCTAGTGATGTGTTCTGCTGGATCGATAGCCCAGCAGACTTCCTCTCTGATGAGCCCACCACTGTCATCATCACCTTCACCACCCACAAAGCTGCATGTGTTCTGTGTCTTATTGTGCTGATAAGGGGAAAATATTGCAGTTAAAATGTAAATCCTTTGTTTATTATAAGCATAGACATTACACATTTATGTTTTTGCATTCAACTACGTTATCATTTTAATATGAGGGTACAAATATTTCACAAATTATTTACAGTACAACAGTATTATATTTACATATAAATATAATTATGGATTATGTATTTACATTTATGTATAAAAAATTTTTTTTGCCCTATTGAATGAAATACATTAGTTTTATTCGTCTCAAATTGATCAAAATCTGTCTTTTTAAGACTAAATTCTCTTTGTCGGGATACGTAAATTGCACACATTTTACAGAGGAATAAAAGTAACATTTCAATAGTTACATTTACATTTCAAATTTTATGATAAGTTTGGATCAATCACTAAAATAAGCCAAATTTAACCTATTAGTAATTACGCTCATACGAATCAATTATTTGTAAACAAACAATAAGTCTAATTACCTAAAGGGAGTTCTAAGGGTATTTGAGAATGAATGTTTGATTGATTAGAGATTTAACTTGATCAAATTTGCTCTTTTTGAAGGAAGAGTTCAAGGTTTTCTGTGCATAATTTGGATCTTCTGAAAACCCAAGAAGAGGGGTTCAAACAAGGGGCTTGCCGGAAAACAGCCTGATCACAGAAAAGAACAAGTGCTTAGATTTTGCTCTAAGCTTCAGTTCTTTCATTTCTTCACGTTTGCCCAAGAAACCCAGTAAGATAACAGACTGAAGAATCTGCTTTTATACATCGAAAAATGTTGGACAAACAGAGTGATGAAATAAGCAGTTATCACCTGATGTGTGGCTCATTGAGTATTATTGTCGCCACCCAGTGTTCACCCCCAATATTGATTTCTCAACCCACTTTGATCCTAATTATGCTCAGACTAATATCTTGCTGACACATGAAAAGTATTTTATTTTGGGAACAGGACCATAAACATGCTGTAGTTTTCTGTAGCTTTCATGGTAATATTCCAGGGCCCCATAATATAACTCCAAAATTTGTATTGCTGTTCAAGGAGATAGAAGTGCACAATCATTTATAACCCAATGGCCTTCCTTCTATGTGTCCCACTGGCAGTAATTTAGTTTTTCAATATTTTTTATTAGCTTTGTGTTTTGGAAACAAATATCAAATGGTCAAACATGTATGATGCTAGGGAAAGGAGCACCATTTCCCTCTTTTAATAAGTACCTTCAATGTGCCTTTGAGGGACACAACACAATCTCAAGTGGCTTTGGGCACAAGGTGAGTACTGTGTTTTTTTTCAATACAGACAATTTAAAATGAACTGGAAAAATATATTAGATATATCCACCCCCACAAGGTTGCTTCTTATTTAACAATATTTTATTACTGTAGTTACAGTATACCTCACATTATTGAGAAGGAAACCAGTTATAGCAATTTATCATAAAGTAACAAGCAATTCTACATGTAAATTTATTAGGTAATCTAGTGCTGAGATATTTGGAAGTTGTTAGTTTTAGGTAGCTATATTCATATAAACACGAGGACAGTTACTTCTCTGA
Source organism: Girardinichthys multiradiatus (assembly GCF_021462225.1). Lineage (NCBI taxonomy): Eukaryota > Metazoa > Chordata > Actinopteri > Cyprinodontiformes > Goodeidae > Girardinichthys > Girardinichthys multiradiatus. Next base: position 30,447,840 of record NC_061818.1, read on the forward strand.
CATCATTTGTCTCCATGGAACCGTCTCCCACCTCTGCCAGATCTGAACATCTGAGTCACAGAAGAAATATAAATATCATTAAGTTTAGAACAAAAAAAGTCTGAAAGCCGAAAGTTGACATGAGTTCATGCTTGCATTTTATGTGCTACTAAAGTACTGAGACTGAAATATTTTTTTTATTCATAAGCTGTACTGATTCAGTGTTCGTTTTTGCCAGATGTTTTTACAGCATGTTCTCTCTGTGCATGGCCGGGGTCCTGTGTTTCCTTGTGATAGACTGACAGCCTGTGCAGAGTGTAACCTGCCTCTTGACCAGTGACTGCTGGTGTTGGGACTGTCAACTCCTCTTAGAATGAAATATGAAGTCATCCTCTTGCCCAGTTATTTCACCAACAAATGCAGGTTCCTCCGGGGTCCTAATGCCCACCCTTATGGAGTACCTTAGGGGAAATGACGAGAACCATAACTTCAATCAAATATTAATGCAAGCATTAAAAAATGAAAGATTGTAGAATTGTTTGTCTTAGTTTATATACTTGCTTCTCCATGTACAATGCATATCTGGTTTGATTTCTTGGTTAAAAAAAGGGTCCATGTGGGAACCCCCATATGAATCATCTCAGGATGCTTACCTGTCAGCATCAGACAAGACTTATGGTTACATTCACCTTTTTTCTCCATTCCTGATGTCAAAAAGAGTCTGAGAGGGACATCCTCTGAAAAAATAACTTTCTTCCAATCTTCTGCAGTCCAGTGCTGGTACTAATTGTTCTCTTGGAGGAAAGTGGCATCTTCACTGCCTATCTTGACACCAAGCCTTTGAATACTTTCAAAGGTTCCTTTCTCACTATGCTTTGAGAAACACTCACATCTGCTTCCGGCTATTCTTTTGCAAACTCTGCACAGTTGTCAACCTGATCCACCGGTGGAATCCCCTTTAGGGGACAATGTTGCCAGATGACTTTTCTCGGCACACAGAAACTGTCGTCACAGCAGCTGAATGTCTTTCCTTGAAGCTCTTGATGCGTGTATAGATGGTTGATGTGGGTGCCATCTTACTAGAAGTATTGTCTATGAAGCCCTTTGATGCAAAGTGATGATTACAGCATGTTTCCTTGGAACTAACTGTGGTTGACACAACAAGGAAGATTTCAACCACCACTCCCTTTAAATCAAACATTCTGCTCTACTAATTTATTTAGAATGAGAGCAATATCAGCTTCTCTGCCCTCATTAACACTCTCCTTGAGCTGATGATGAGATCAAGGAAAAGTAGCTAGCAGGTCATGTTGTGGCAGGGCTAAAACACTATGCAGATGTATATGTGATTAAGTTCAATTTCATTAACTTTCAGAAATGTTGCAGTAAATTGCATCTTTTAGATCATTCTTGAGAACAACCAAGTGTTGATGCACATTGAGAAAAAAAACAAAAAGATTCCCGTCTCAAAACATTTGCCCATGGCTGTAAATCAGTTTTCTGGTATGTATTTCTTGCTTATAGGCTTTATCCCTTTTACAGTTGATGTTTGTTCAAATTTTGTTTAATAAGGGTTGTTTTTTCTTGATTCAATTCTGTTTATTTATATAGCGTCAATTCACAACAAATGTTGTATCAAGGCACTTCACAAAAGTCAGGTACATACATTCCAATTAATCCTAACCATTGAACAGTGCAGTCAGATTCAGTTATTTATTCAAATTGGATAAAATGTTTTTCTATCTAAGGAAACCCAGCAGATTGCATCGAGTCAGAGAATTGTAGCATTCACTCCTCCTGGCTGAGCATGTAGCGACAGTGGACAGTCACTGGCGTTGACTTTGCAGCAATCTCTCTTAGTGAGCATGCATGTGGCGACAGTGGAGAGGAAAAACTCCCTTTTAAAAACAGGAAGAAATCTCCAGCAGAACCAGGCTCAGTGTGAGCGGCCATCTGCCATGACCGACTGGGGGTTTGAGAGAACAGAGCAGAGACACACAAAGAATACAGAAGTACTGATCAAGGAGTACTTTCTATGGAAGGAAAAGTAAATGTTAGTGGATGTAGCCAACTGATGGCCATTGTTATACTAAAAACCACAAAGATCAGGATACCTCTCTCTGTCACACTGATTATAACCATTGGAAAGAGAAGGGGTCATTCAGGTAGCAGAAATGGAGGGTGTGTTTGCACCTCAACCATAACTGAGCCAGTTTAGGCTAAACCTGACTCCCCCTTACTCCATCCAACAGGGAGGGAGGAAGGCGGAGGTAAAAATAAGGAAGATAGCCTAAGCCACTCTAACTATAAACTTTATCAAAAAGGTAAATTTTAAGCCTAGGCTTAAAAATAGACAGGGTGTCTGCCTCACGGACCAAAACCAGGAGTTGGTATCAAAGGAGAGGAGCATGATAACTAAAGGATCTGCCTCCCATTCTACTTCTAGAGACTCTAAAAACCACCAGTAAACCTGCAGTCTGAGAACAAAGTGCTCTGTTAGGAACATATGGAACAATCAGATCTCTGATGTATGATGGAGCTACATCATTAAGGGCTTTATATGTGAGGAGAAGAATTTTAAATTCTATTCTGGATTTAACAGGAAGCCAATGAAGGGAAGCTAAAATAGGAGAAATGTGATCTATCTTTTTAATGTTCATCAGAACTCTTGCTGCAGCATTTTGAATCAGCTGAAGGCTTTTAACTGCATTTTGTGGACATCCTGATAGTAACGAATTACAATAGTCCAGCCTTGAAGTAACAAATGCATGGACTAGTTTTTCAGCATCACTCCTGGATAGGATATTTCTAATTTTGGCAATGTTCCAGAGGTGAAAGAAGGAAACCCTAGAAACCTGTTTAATATGGGATTTAAATGACATGTCCTGGTCAAAAATAACACCAAGGTTTTTTACTTTTTTACCAGAGGTCAATTTAACACCATCCAGGTTAAGTGATTGACTAAGCAGTTTCTTTTTTAAAGACTCCGGTCCAAAGACAACATCTCTCTTGTCTGAATTTAGAAGCAAGAAATTTAAAGTCATCCAAGTTTTTATGTCTTCAAGACATGCTTGTAATCTAACTGGTTGGGCTCATCAGGATTTATGGATGAGTAAAACTGAGTATCATCAGCGTAACAGTGAAAATATATCCTATGCTGCCTGATAATTTGACCTATTGGAAGCATATATATTGTAAAGAGAATTGGCCAAAGTACTGAACCCTGTGGTGCTCCACAATTAACCCTGGAGTTTAAAGATGATTTATCATTTACATGAACAAACTGGAATCTGTCAGACAAATAAGATTTAAACCAGCCCAGCACTGTTCCCCTGATCCCTACAGCATATTCCAGCCTTTCTAAGAGAACATTATGATCGATGTATCAAATGCAGTACTGAAATCTAAGAGGACATGTACAGACAAGTCCATTATCGGAGGCCATAAGAATATCATTAGTGACTTTCAGCAGAGCTGTTTCAGTGCTATGATGAGCTCTGAAACCTGACTGAAACTCTTCAAAAGGTCATTGCTGTGGAAATGCTCACACATTTGATTAGCAACTATTTTCTCAAGAATTTTAGATAAGAATGGAAGATTGGATATAGGTCTGTAATTTTCAAGTCCTCTCAATCAAGCGAAGGTTTCTTAAGTAAAGGTTTAATTACAGCTACCTTAAAAGCCTGTGGTACATATCAATTTACTAAGGATAGGTTAATCATACCTAAAATGGGGCTGGTAATCAGAGGGAACACTTCCTTAAATAATCTGGTTGGGATTCGGTCTAACATACAAGTTGAAGGTTTAGATGAAGCTAATATTTCTGATAACTCAGTGTTACGACCCCAGGTCTAGGGGATCAGGGGTGGCAACATAAAAATGAGTCCAGAGTTAAAAGGAGAACATTTAAGGGTATTTATTACAAGGAGCACGGTTCCAACATATAATACGGCTGACAGAAAATGACAAATCCAGCCCAATATTCTCAAACACAACACTCTAGATTGAACTAGAAAACAAACAAGCATTTAACCAAACTGGTAAGCAGCGCAAGGAGGGTCAGCAGCATCAAAATAATGTGCAGCTTCCAAAACAGTCTCCAAACTCAACACACAAAGCAAAGCAGGGGTCGGCTGTATAAAACCTCTTCCAAAAGCTCCCCCACTGAAAGAATGAATCCAGGAGCCTTTTGTAGGATGCAGGTGGGTCTCATCCACTGATTGGCTTGGTGATTCAGCAGGTCCAATCAGGTTCCCCAGCAGCCTACAGGCAGCCAATCATCTGAGTGTGCTCCCACACCTGAATCTGCATAAAAGAAAAGACTGCAAGCCCAGAGGCCGTAACACTCCCCCTGTTAAATTACAAAACCAGGTTTTGTAAATACATAGTATCAATGGGGTAAAAAAATAAACAAATGAGGCATACTTACACCCTGGAAAGGCCATCGGCGAGAACATTTTCTTTTCCTTTCTTATCCTTAATATTCAAATTGTATTCTTGCAGAAGTAACGCCCACCGCATAAGGCGCTGTTGTGGTTATACATGCGTGAGAAAAACCAACGGACCATGATCAGTGAATACATCAATCGGTAAACTGCTAGACCCAGGGTACACATGGAAATGCTGAAGGGCCAACAATAAGGCCAAGGTTTCTTTTTCAATAGTCGAATAGTTCAGCTGGTTGTTGTTAAACTTGCGGGAAGAAATAGCAAACCGGGTGTGGTCTAAACCTTGCAAGTCTGTTTGCAACAGCACTGCGCCAGCCCCAACAGCGCTGGCATCAACCTCCAGTTTGAAAGGTCAAGTCAAATCAGGTGCAGCTAGCACTGGAGAATGGCAAAGAAGAGCTTTAGCACTTTCAAAAGCACTTTGACATTCATCTGACCAAACAAAATCAAGTTTTGGGCTAAGTAAATTGGTTAATGGTTGAACAGAGGAGAAATTTACGCAAATGTTTCGGTAATAGCCAACCATTCCAAGAAATCTGCGCAGTTCACGTCTGGTTTTGGGTATGGGATAATCGTTAATCGCCACAACCTTAGCGTTTATGGGACGGACCTGTTCTTGTCCCAAATCTCTGCCTAAATAGGTCACAGTGACCTTGGCAAATTCACACTTTGCCAGGTTAAGAGTCAAAGAAGCTTGGGCCAAACTGTGAAATACTTGGCATAAAATTTTTAAATGATCCTGCCATGTCTTAGTGTAGACTACCAGATCATATAAATAGGCACTGCAGTTGGGAATGCCATGCAATATTCCATTTATCAACCTCTGAAAGGTAGCCGGGGCATTACACATACCAAATGCCATAACAGTGTATTGTAAGTCATCTGGAGTAACGAAGGCTGAAATGTTGGAAGCTTTTTCAGTTAAAGGGACTTGCCAGTAACCTTTAAGAAGGTCTAACTTCGTAACATACTTTGCAACTCCAATATTATCCACACAATCCTCGATCCTGGGGAGAGGATATGAGTCAGGTACTGTGACAGAATTTACTTTCCGAAAGTCTGTGATAAAACGTGGTGAGCCATCTGACTTGGTTTCTTGTAAACATGGTGAGCTCCAGGGACTTTGACTAGGTTTAGCTAAACCATGTTTCAACAGATATTCAGCTTACTGCTTCATTAGTGAACGTTTCACAGGGTTTGCATGGTAAGGGTGCTGCTTGATTGGCTTTGCATTTTGGACATTTATGTCATGTTCTAGCACTGTAGTGCAGGTTGGAACATCACCAAACAAACTTGTGTACTCAACTAGAATCACTACATCCTCCTGATGTTTGGGGGACAAGTGGTCAAGTTGATTCTTCAGAGGTTTTAACATCTCTGAATTTGTAAGTCGAGGACTAGAACAGATGGGATAATTTGTTTTTATACCATCATCACCCAGTTCATCTACTTATAATTGAGCAGTAGCTGCAACCGGAGCACACACCCCAGTGGTTTCTGATGCAGGTCGGGGGTGTTATAACTTGAGCATGTTCACATGGCAAACACGAGACTTGCACCGCTGATTAGGGGTACCAATTACATAATCATTCTCCCCTATTTTCTTTAGGACTTCATAAGGTCCATCAAATTTGGCAGATAAGGCTGAGCCAAGAACAGGAAGGAGAGCAACAACCTGATCTCCCATTTGGAACTCCCTATTAACGGATGTTTTATCATAAGTATTTTTCATTCTCTTCTGAGAATCAGCTAAGTGTTTCTTAGCCAGGGTGTTAACATGACAGAGGCGCTCACGAAATGTTTGTACATATTTAGTCACTGTATTCTTAGAGCCTTCTGCAGGAACCATGAAAGTTTCTTTCAAAGCTCTGAGAGGTCCATGAGGTGTGTGACCAAAGACCAATTCAGCAGGACTGAAACCAAGAGACTCCTGAACAGCTTCTCTAGCAGCAAACACTACAAATGGGACCCCCTCATCCCAACTCCTCCCAGTGTCCAAGCAGTATTTGCGCAGCATGGACTTAAGGTTTTGATGCCACCGTTCTAATGCCCCCTGTGACTCTGGGTGGTATGGAGAGCAGACAATGTGCTTAATATTTAGAGATTGGGCCACCTGCTTGAACAATTTCGATTGGAAAATTGTTCCTTGGTCAGTCTGTAAGGTTTTTGGCAGGCCAAATACAGAAAAAAAATTAGTCAGTGCTCTATCAACTGATTTTGCTGTAATCTTATTCAAAGGAATGGTTTCAGGCGCGTAGCAGCACACATGATTGTGAGCAAATATTGGTTTCCACACTTTGTTCTCGGTAATGGCCCAACACAGTCTACTATGACATGGTCAAATGGCTGCTGCATAACTGGAATAGGGCTCAGTGGAGCAAGGGGTATTACGTGATTTGGTTTACCAGCTATCTGGCACACGTGGCATCTGCAACAGAACCTGGAGACATCCCGTTTCATACCAGGCCAGAAAAAGTGTTTTTACAGAAGCTTGTATGTCTTGGTAACACCCATTTGACCAGACCACTGGCTTTCATGAGCCAGAGACAAAACTCTTTGTCTATATGTAGTTGGCATAACAATCTGTTTAACTCTACTTCAGTCTGAACTTTCTGCACCTGATGGAGACCATTGACACATTAAGACAACTTGTTCCAAAATGTAGGCTTGTTTTCCTTTATTGGCTTCTTCAGGACTTACCACGTTCTTGAAACATTTTTTTAATGTTTCATCAGCTTGCTGGGCAGATGACAAGTGTTGTCTGGTCAAGGGAATACAGGTCCTTCTCAAAATATTAGCATATTGTGATAAAATTCATTATTTTCCATAATGTCATGATGAAAATTTAACATTCATATATTTTAGATTCATTGCACACTAACTGAAATATTTCAGGTCTTTCATTGTCTTAATATGGATGATTTTGGCATACAGCTCATGAAAACCCAAAATTCCTATCTCACAAAATTAGCATATCATTAAAAGGGTCTCTAAACGAGCTATGAACCTAATCATCTGAATCAACGAGTTAACTCTAAACACCTGCAAAAGATTCCTGAGGCCTTTAAAACTCCCAGCCTGGTTCATCACTCAAAACCCCAATCATGGGTAAGACTGCCAACCTGACTGCTGTCCAGAAGGCCACTATTGACACCCTCAAGCAAGAGGGCAAGACACAGAAAGAAATTTCTGAACGAATAGGCTGTTCCCAGAGTGCTGTATAAAGGCACCTCAGTGGGAAGTCTGTGGGAAGGAAAAAGTGTGGCAGAAAACGCTGCACAACGAGAAGAGGTGACCGGACCCTGAGGAAGATTGTGGAGAAGGGCTGATTCCAGACCTTGGGGAACCTGCAGAAGCAGTGGACTGAGTCTGGAGTAGAAACATCCACCGTGCACAGGTGCCGCATTCCCCAGACCTGGGCTACAGAGAAGCAGCACTGGACTGTTGCTCAGTGGTCCAAAGTACTTTTTTCGGATGAAAGCAAATTCTGCATGTCATTCGGAAATCAAGGTGCCACAGTCTGGAGGAAGACTGGGGAGAAGGAAATGCCAAAATGCCAGAAGTCCAGTGTCAAGTACCCACAGTCAGTGATGGTCTGGGGTGCCGTGTCAGCTGCTGGTGTTGGTCCACTGTGTTTTATCAAGGGCAGGGTCAATGCAGCTAGCCATCAGGAGATTTTGGAGCACTTCATGCTTCCATCTGCTGAAAAGCTTTATGGAGAAGATTTCATTTTTCAGCACGACCTGGCACCTGCTCACAGTGCCAAAACCACGGGTAAATGGTTTACTGACCATGGTATCACTGTGCTCAATTGGCCTGCCAACTCTCCTGACCTGAACCCCATAGAGAATCTGTGGGATATTGTGAAGAGAACGTTGAGAGACTCAAGACCCAACACTCTGGATGAGCTAAAGGCCGCTATCGAAGCATCCTGGGCCTCCATAAGACCTCAGCAGTGCCACAGGCTGATTGCCTCCATGCCACGCCGCATTGAAGCAGTCATTTCTGCCAAAGGATTCCCAACCAAGTATTGAGTGCATAACTGTGCATGATTATTTGAAGGTTGACATTTTTTGTATTAAAAACACTTTTCTTTTATTGGTCGGATGAAATATGCTAATTTTGTGAGATAGGAATTTTGGGTTTTCATGAGCCATATGCCAAAATCATCTGTATTAAGACAATGAAAGACCTGAAATATTTCAGTTAGTGTGCAATGAATCTAAAATATATGAATGTTAAATTTTCATCATTACATTATAGAAAATAATGAACTTTATCACAATATGCTAATGTTTTGAGAAGGACCTGTAGAGGCTTTCTCCCAGAGGGGACCAGGCTCCTCCAGCTCCACCAAATCTGGAAGTAACAAAACATTGTCACTTACAGTTTGTATATTACTCTCCCTAGAAAATGGAGACATTAACACAGAGTCAGAGATCGAAACACTGCCCGTGCCTGTGCACGAGTAACCACGCAAGCCAGATACAGCCCAGGGTTTGAAATAAAGTCTGGGGTTGTATTATTTAAAGGATTGTCTAAAACCTCCAGACATGGAAGTACTAAACCTCCAGCAATATCGTTCCCCATTAGCATAGCCACGCCGTCTATTTGCAACTCCAGGCAGACAGCGACAGGGAAGTCTTGTGACAAGTTTAGATTTTATACAAACTCTGTGGACTGGTCTGGGAGCGTAACCCATCTCTATCCCCCTCAGAACAGAGTTAAAACCATATGCACTTTCATTTGAGAAAGGTAGGAGTCCAGAGAGTCTGGGAACCTCCTGTATCTCTCAAGATGTGTACTGGCTTTAGATCAGAAGAGTCAGGAGAAAATGAACTCAAACCATCAAAGATGAATGGTACAAAACAAAGATCAGGCTTTTTGTCACCACAACCAGGGCTCTCATGACAGGGTTCTGTTTTCACAAAACCAACACCTTTAGTTTGCTGAGAATTTGACTGACTTTTACGTTTCAAACCTAAACAATTAGCGATGACATGTCCAGGTTTGTGACAGTAAAAACATTCACAACTGTCTTTTTGCACAGCAGCTTTAACCAGGTGGGTTTGAGGTAAAGGGCAAACACATGACCGCTCATTAATAATGAAGGTTGACTTATGAGTAAGCACATACTCATCAGCAAAAACAGCAGCAGATGCAAGAGTAGTCACTTTCTGTTCATTTAAATACAACACCACACGATCAGGAATGCCCTTTTTAAAGTCTTCCAACAGCATTAACGCATGTAACGAATCATATTGACTAGCCTTTGAGGCACCACACTACTTATCAAAAAGGATGCCTTTCTCTCTAGCAAACTCAACATGTGTTTGTCCAATAGCTTTCTTGTGTTGTCGAAATTTTTGTCGATAAGCTTCAGATACCAATTCATAAGCTTGTAAGACAGCGGCTTTAACCATTTCATAATTTAAACTATCCTTTAAGGAGAGCGCTGCCATCACCTCTTGAGCTTTTCCAGTAAATTTGCACTGTAACAAAAATGGCCAGGTCTCCCTGGGCCACTGCAAAGCACCAGCAATGTGTTCAAAGGCTGCAAAGTATGAATCAACCTCAGATTCTTTGAAAGCATGTACTAAAGAAATGCACTTACTTACATCAAATGGCATAGCAGACATGGAGGTGGAACCTGGTGTCTCAGCAGAGACAGAGGGCACTCGAGTCTGGGCCTCCAGCTCAGGTTTGTGCAGCTTTATAGCTTTATCAGCTTCTATTTCCAGTCTCCTGATTTTGAGCTCCATTTGGGCTCTCCTGTCCTGGGCTTTTTCATCAGCCTCCATTTGGAGACGTGCCAACCACAACTTTAATCGAGCTCTATCTCGGCTCTCGGAGCTCACAGAAGACAGTGGATCATAACAAGGAAGCGTGTGAGGTGTTTTTCCCTTCACACCCACCTCAGAATCCACACCAGAGCCATGTTTGTGCTCCTCCTCAGGTAAGGCAGATTGGATTGGCACCACAACAGCAGATCAGGCACTAATCACACCAGCTTCTTCAATTTACCCACTAAGAGAGCCTTTAATTCACATTTAAGAATCCGTTTTGGGACCTGCAGTTTAAAGTGGCCCACAATCTGCAGCAATTCACACTTGCAGCAGCTATTGATAAGCTCAATAGATGGTGCCCCAAACTTAATGTAACTGGCATAGCAGCTAATTACTGAAAAACTCGCCAACTCTGGACACAGGGATCCTCTCTAACAAGTATCCCAAACGAGCCCCCTCCTATGTTACGACCCCAGGTATAGGAGATCAGGGGGTGGTAACATTAAAATGAGTCCAGAGTTAAAAGGAGAACATTTAAGGGTATTTATTACAAGGAGCACGGTTCCAACATACAATATGGCTGACAGAAAATGACAAATCCAGCCCAATCTTCTCAAACACAACACTCTAGATTGAACTAGAAAACAAACAAGCACTTAACCAAACTGGTAAGCAGAGCAAGGAGGGTCAGCAGCACCAAAATAATGTGCAGCTTCCAAAAGAGTCTCCAAACACACCACACAAACCAGGGGTCAGCTGTACAAAACCTCTTCCAAGAGCTCCCCCACTGAAAGAATGAATCCAGGAGCCTTTTGTAGGATGCAGGTGGGTCTCATCATCCACTGATTGGCTTGGTGATTCAGCGGGTCCAATCAGGTTCCTCAGCAGCCTCCAGGCAGCCAATCATCTGAGTGTGCTCCCACACCTGAATCTGCATAAAAGAAAAGACTGCAAGCCCAGAGGGCGTAACACTCAGGAAGCTCCACAGGATCAAAACAGTCCAAACACAAATCAGGTTCCGCAGTTATTTTCAATGTTGTCTCTCTTGCTGAGGATGAAGTAATCATCTTCGGGAATATGTCAAAGATTTTTTTTTTTTATAGAATCAATTTTATTTAAGAAGAATCCCATAACGTCATGACTGCTGAGAGTTAAGGGAATTGATGGCTCAGCAGAGCTATGACTGTGTAAGTTTAGCAACTGTACTAAAGAGAAACCTAGGATTATTCTTGTTTTCTTCTATTAATGATGAGAAATAAGCTGTTCTGGCTTGGCAAAGTGTCTTTCTATACAACAGTAGGCTATTTTTCCAGATTAAGTAGGAATCCTCTAGGTGTGTAGAGCGCCATTTTCTCTCCAATTTTTTAACATTGTGCTTTAAAGTACATATATCTAAATTAAACCAAGGAGCCTGCCTCCTGTGAATAATTACCTTCTTTTTCAAGGGCGCTGCATTGTCTAGTGCACCATGCAATAATGAAGTAACACTATGAACAAGAGAATCAATTTGTGAAGGTGCAGAAACAAAATTATTGCCCTCCACTGTGATTTTCTGTGATAATGAGGAAATTAAAAAAGGAACAGATTCTTTAAAGGTTGTTACAGCATTGTCTGATAATGATCTACTATAATGAAATTTTCTTTCAGGTGTGGAATACTCGGTTAAATTAAACTCAAAGGTTATTTAGAAATGGTCTGACAGGACAGGGTTATGAAAAAATATTGTTATGTCTTTATACTCAATGCCATATGTCAGCACAAGGTCCAGAGAATGAAGACAAAGGTGGGTAGGTTTGTTAATGCCAAAGCCAATTGAGTCTAAGATAGCATCAAACGCTATATTTAGGCTATCACTTTCAGTGTCAACATGAATGTTAAAATCCCCCACTATAATAACCTTATCTGTATTTAACACTAAATCAGATAAAAGGTCTGAAAACTGATCTACAAATTGAGAGTAAGGACCTGGTGGACGGTACAAAACAACAAACAGAAGTGGTTTTAGTGCTTTGCAATTTGGATGAGGAAAAGTAAGGATTAAATATTCAAAAGAGTTGTAGCTATTGATTGGTCTGCGACTAATCAATAAATCGGACTGAAAGATGGTTGCTACTCCTCCTCCTCGCCCAGTATTTTGAGGAATGTGAAAATTTAAATAATTAGTAGGAGTTGACTCATTTATAGTAACATAATCCTCTTGCTGCAGCCAGGTTCCTGTGAGGCAAAATAAATCAATCTGATTGTCACAAATCAGGTCACTAACTAGCAAAGTATTTGAAGAGAGAGATATTATGTTCAGTAAGCCACATTTAATTGTTTTATTTTTATTTTTAGTCTGAGTTTTGTTTATTTTTATGAGATTTTCCTGATTTCCTCCTTTTAGATAATTTTTTAATCTATTCAATTTTGGCCGTGGGTGAGACACTGTCTTAATAGGGAAATGGGTAGGTAGCAGTACAGAAGCTGCAGAGAGGAGTGTTAAACTACAACCCTGCTTCAACTCTGGGTTGTCAGAGTTTTGGAGAACTAATAAATTCAGCCAGATTCCTAGAAAGAAGAGCTGCTCTGTCCAAAGTGGGATGCCGTCTCTTCGGATCAGACCTGGTTTTCCCCAAAATGTTCGCCAATTATCAATGTAGCCCACATTGTTTTCCGGACACCACCTAGACAGCCAGCGGTTGAATGACAGCATGCGGCTAAACATGTCGTCACTGGTCAGATCGGGGAGGGGACCAGAGAAAATTCCGACATTGTTTTGGCAAACTTACACACCAAAGCAACAGTAACTTTGGTGACCTCCGATTGACGTAACCGGGTGTCATTACCGCCAGCGTGAATAACAATCTTACTGTATTTATGCTTCTCCTTAGCCAGCAGTTTCAGGTAGGATTTGATGCCGCCCGTTCTGGCCCCTGGCAGACATTTGACTGTGGTCGCTGGTGTCTCTAGTGCCACGTTTCTGACTATGGAGCTGCCAATTACCAGAGTTGCAATTACCCTTCTAAGTGTGGCTATGAAGTATCTCATGTTATCAAATGCTGTCAATTCACTTTTCAACATTTTCTGTTGTATTGGTAGTTACTTTTAAGTCTAATTGACCTTTCAGGTATTTTATGTGCATCTTTATACCTTTATGCCTTGTTATTAAAGGTAATTTAAATAATTATGTGTGTGTCTCTTTCCTTTTGTTTTTAAAAGACTCAACTGGGAGGAGTAATTGATGATGCATCCATGGCATTAAGCAGCTGTGTAAGCATCAGCGAATTAGTGTTTCACTCCAAACAGCAGGAAGTGCTTAGTTCCAAAATGTTATCTCTTAAATTACTTGCCATTACTACCACATTAACTATCTCTCCAAAGTAATCTAGTACTAATGTGATTTTGTTTGGACTGAGAGTGGAATAATTAACATATATAATGGCAGCAGATTTTTGGAACTGCTTAAAAATCAGCTTTTTATATTATTAGTAGTTTTCTAACAATGGTAGCAGTGTTGTTTACATGTTGTTAATGAAAGTCCAGATTTGATCAAACATCAGATCAAACAACAGATTGAAAGTTTTAGTAGGTTGTTACAGCCACTGACCTCTAGGGGCTCTCTTCATGAGAAAGCTCTTTCTCCTCCTTTGTTTTCAGATCTTCCTTACACCCATAGCTGGGATGTGTGGCAGCTCCTCAGCCAATGTATTAAAAGGACCGAAATTGACACACCCCTTTTCCCTGGTCCTTGATCCTGCAGTGATCTTTTCTGTAATTGTTGACTTCTGCTGCTTGTTGTGATTTTTCTGAGTAAATGTGTAAATCTAAAAGTGTATTTGCTCACAGTGGAAGCAGGTAGGGGGGTTCTCTGAGATCTTTGTTCCAGACCTTTCCCCCTGTTTTGTGGTTAGACAGAGAGCTCAGCCATTGTACATTTATTTTGTTGGGGGTTTTTTTTTTGGTAGTTAAAGCTGTTTTTAGAAGGGGATGTTTTGTTTATTATTCTGGCCTTGGAGACCCTGAAGCTTGAAGCTTCCCTGTGTTCTTTTGTTTTGTCCTGTAATTAGTTGGTTTGCGTTAATTGTAAAATAAATACTTGTTTTTCTACTGACATTAACTATTCAGTGGTTAACAGTTTTTGTGTGTGTCACACCCTATTCCACACAAAATCGTTGCTGTTTATGGGGTTATAGCAAGTTATATCATTCATCAGAAATATACAAAATGTAATGTAAATTTTTTGAATTCATCATTTTACAATTTTTTTAGTGTGGATTCTGTTGCAGTTTTGCAATGCATAGTTTAATAATTGTCTTTGGAATAATAAAAAATATATATTCTAATAAAAATCCTAATTCAAAGGATTTGTTCTGAATTAAATTTGATTTTCAGATGAAAAGAGGACCCAGTCTGTGAGTAGATAACAGGCTTATACCAATGTTACACCAATGTTGGAGGCAGTCACATTATTACATCCGACCTCTGATTGCAAGGATTAATTAACTCAGCAATCTTGGCACATATCTCTAAGGAACATCTTCATTTTGATGTGGGAATTCTTTATATGTATATTCACTGAAGGCTAATTGGTTTTTGTGAGGCAGCATAATTAACATTAACTAACAAATTTTGATGAAGGCTGAAATAGCAAGTTGTGTGAGTCAACACTTCCCTGGATAAAATAGGATGTCTAACAACAAATTTGAAGGCATTTTTAGCCTCTAAACTTCCCAAAGATTGAAAGGACCAACAATGTAAAATGTGAACGTAAAATACAATTAATTATGCATTTAAACCTGACATAGTAGCACTTACTGTCATTGCTGAATGAGGTGTTCAATAATTCAAAAATAGTCGACTGAAACATTTCATATCAGATAACTGTAGAGAAGGTCATATAAAATGTAATTTATTCCCTACTGAAGGGCTTCACAAATTACTACTAGACCTTGGAATACCTGATTCCTCTATATTTCCCTGATAAATAGATGGATCAAATGTAGACTGAAGATGTATGTAAAAGTCCCTACTTTCATTTTAAAGTGTAATTTTGTGTGATTTAAAAAAAGACATTTAGACCAAGCTAAATAGTTACAGAACCTTTTTAGCGTTGTGACATTAAGGTTGTTGTATCCAAACAACAAAACACAAATCTGTGAGGTAGAAAAAAATCCAAGCCTGGCTGCATAAGTGGGAATCCCATTAAACTCTTGCTTTGCTGAGGCCCCTTCTGATTCAGTTGTAGTATTCAGAGAAACCTGCCATAAGTTAGAGAAAACCTGGTTAACCATAAAAAAATTCAGGCATTTGAGGGGGATTTTCTAAAAATGCACTCATTTGCATCCAAATAAAATTATTTGTTTGCTCATTTGCATCCTTCAGCTAAAATCATAGTTCAAAAAAATGATCTCATTGTGCAATGGTATTAGTCAGCAGAACAATAAGAAACCTCCAGAACATTTTATATACTGTACATAGACTATCACCAGGGGTTAGTGGGTGAGAACACCCTGGACAGGTTGCCAGTCCTTTACATGACATCATAAAGAGAAATTTATTTAATCTAGATTTTGATTTCCAACAATTGCTCAGTAATTCACTCCCCATTGCATCCTTTAAAAGTCATGAGAATTTTTTCTTCAAATCAGGAAAAAAAATGCATGCTACTGACTTGCATAACAACCCTCCTGTTGCAGTATACCGACAATCATATCACTGGATCTATGACTAGAAGGTTTTAAATGTTCCTCAGGTGCTGTCAAAGATCATGCAGGCTGTTTCTGTTTTAGGTTTGTCCTGTTTGGAATGAGTTTCACATTACTATTAGTATGCAAACACATCAGACAGGTTTTGATCTTGTGGGGAAACATGCTAAATTTTTTGTTTTCGTTGATGAATATTTCAGTATATTTGTAATCTCCAAGTAATTTTATAAAATACCTAAATCTGAATCACTTTCTAGGTTAATGCATAAATATACATATTTCTATGCTGTTTGCTTGTGAAGGACTCCCTGAAGAAATCTCCTTTCTAATAGAAACCTTGTACAGAAACCAGCCATTGTACATTAGTGTAAAAAAATGTGTTTGCCTACTCTAAAAATTAAATAATTTCAGTTTATATGAAAACCAAAAAAAAGATCATCTTAGTGTTAAAACTTGACACTGAAGCTAAGTCTTGGATATATTTGTTGTGATGCCCAAATTCTGACACTTAAGCACACTGATGTTAATGCTATTTAATTTAACATCTAGAAGGAAAATGAAGGTCGCTAAATAAACATGTTGAGCTTCCCGGAAGCTGGTGCGTTTACGTCAGTGATACTGCTCTTACTGGCAGTATCAGCTGCAGAAATAATCCAGGTTTCTGCCCTTGTTTAACGCAGTAATACAAAATGTATTACACAGTTAAATCAGTTCCATGAGCTATTTTTCCCTCCCACTGAAGAAAGTCAATTAACTTTTGCAACAACAATAAAATGCATTGTATAAACGAAATGTTCATCATAAACTTTGTAAAGCAGCAAACAGAAATCGAAGGCAAAATAAAAATAGAAAACTGAAAGAATTTGGGTGAATTACATTTTATTTGTATCTGGTTTCAAACAAGGAGTCATCTCCATGGACTTTGCAGAGATGGCAGGTTCAATTTAAATCCTATTTGATCGAATTTATTTCAGTCACAAAAGTCATATTGACATTCCAATCCAATTTAATCTAATAAGAATACATTTCCAGCCAACCCAATTTAGCAACTCATAAAATGGCAAGCATTTAAAACTCCTCTGTCTTAAAGAAAACAGCAGATTTGATTGTCTCTTAATGCAATCCACCATTCTTAGCTAGCACAAGATAATAATTACATATGAATGACTTCGTTTTAGGAAGAAAACTATAAACTTCATTTCTGGTTGCAGTCAACTAGTTGCAATGAGAAATGGATAGTTGGACCAATACAAATTCGTTATATTACTTCAACCTTTTCAGCTAACAAATAATGTTTAATTGTAGTACAAAGATCCAAATATGAGTGAGGTGATTTACATGGGAAAAGAACATATACGTCCACATCTCTTGCATATAGTAAGTATACAGGTCCTTCTCAAGATATTAGCATATTGGGATAAAGTTCATTATTTTCCATAATGTCATGATGAAAATTTAACATTCATATATTTTAGATTCATTGCACACTAACTGAAATATTTCAGGTCTTTTATTGTCTTAATACGGATGATTGTGGCATACAGCTCATGAAAACCCAAAATTCCTATCTCACAAAATTAGCATATTTCATCCGACCAATAAAAGAAAAGTGCTTTTAACACAAAAAACGTCAACCTTCAAATAATCATGTACAGTTATGCACTCAATACTTGGTCGGGAATCCTTTTGCAGAAATGACTGCTTCAATGCGGCATGGCATGGAGGCAATCAGCCTGTGGCACTGCTGAGGTCTTATGGAGGCCCAGGATGCTTCGATAGCGGCCTTTAGCTCATCCAGAGTGTTGGGTCTTGAGTCTCTCAACGTTCTCTTCACAATATCCCACAGATTCTCTATGGGGTTCAGGTCAGGAGAGTTGGCAGGCCAATTGAGCACAGTGATACCATGGTCAGTAAACCATTTACCAGTGGTTTTGGCATTGTGAGCAGGTGCCAGGTCGTGCTGAAAAATGAAATCTTCATCTCCATAAAGCTTTTCAGCAGATGGAAGCATGAAGTGCTCCAAAATCTCCTGATAGCTAGCTGCATTGACCCTGCCCTTGATAAAACACAGTGGACCAACACCAGCAGCTGACACGGCACCCCAGACCATCACTGACAGTGGGTACTTGACACTGGACTTCTGGCATTTTGGCATTTCCTTCTCCCCAGTCTTCCTCCAGACTGTGGCACCTTGATTTCCGAATGACATGCAGAATTTGCTTCCATCCGAAAAAAGTACTTTGGACCACTGAGCAACAGTCCAGTGCTGCTTCTCTGTAGTCCAGGTCAGGCGCTTCTGCCGCTGTTTCTGGTCCAAAAGTGGCTTGACCTGGGGAATGCGGCACCTGTAGCCCATTTCCTGCACACGCCTGTGCACGGTGGCTCTGGATGTTTCTACTCCAGACTCAGTTCACTGCTTCCTCAGGTCCCCCAAGGTCTGGAATCGGCCCTTCTCCACAATCTTCCTCAGGGTCCGGTCACCTCTTCTCGTTGTGCAGCGTTTTCTGCCACACTTTTTCCTTCCCACAGACTTCCCACTGAGGTGCCTTGATACAGCACTCTGGGAACAGCCTATTCGTTCAGAAATTTCTTTCTGTGTCTTACCCTCTTGCTTGAGGGTGTCAATAGTGGCCTTCTGGACAGCAGTCAGGTCGGCAGTCTTACCCATGATTGGGGTTTTGAGTGATGAACCAGGCTGGGTGTTTTAAAGGCCTCAGGAATCTTTTGCAGGTGTTTAGAGTTAACTCGTTGATTCAGATGATTAGGTTCATAGCTCGTTTAGAGACCCTTTTAATGATATGCTAATTTTGTGAGATAGGAATTTTGGGTTTTCATGAGCTGTATGCCAAAATCATCCGTATTAAGACAATAAAAGTCCTGAAATATTTCAGTTAGTGTGCAATGCATCTAAAATATATGAATGTTAAATTTTCATCATGACATTATGGAAAATAATGAATTTTATCACAATATGCTAAGCGTGAAAACTCTGTGGGATCCATGTAGTCATACTGTATGTTAAGTGTGCTGCTACTCTACAGTTCTATCTGGATGTTTTCAGAAGCTCTCTCCACATCCAAAAGTAGATGATGGATTACAAAATCATTCCGGTTTACATTATTTTTAGTGCTTCCATGAAGTGCCACATGAACTAATTGTGCATTATATACTCAATTACATCAGCAAAATTATATAATGATATCCACCAGAGGGACTGATTTGGTTCATCACTTCTTGACAACATGGAAATTGCCATAAGTTTGCTTGTTGCATCTAACTCACCCACGCAAAGCTTGGGCAACCCCATCTTGAGCTGAAAATAGCAGTAGCAGAGCATTATGGCATATGTATCATAATTGGTGTGAGGGTTATGGAACCTACTGGCAGGGCATTAGTGACATATATATGAAATTGTCTTGTAGTCCAAACGTAGCCCGTTGGTCTTGAGCTTCACATGTCTTGTTTTAAATTAAAAGCAGAGTACAACAGAAGGAACATTACTAGACAGCAGCCAATCATAATCTAAATCAACTGCAGAAACAATTAGATTGGTTATAAAACTAAAGGCTCTTTGTTACTAGGTCTTCATCTTTGTTTACAAGAGTTAATTGGTTTAAAAGAACTTTTTTGAAAAGTTGATTTAGTTAAATAGAAAATTTTTAAAGTGCCATTCTTTGGTTATTCTGAGAGTAAAAAGCATTTTTTGTCGGTGTGGGCTGGCTCAATATAAATAAAACTGTATTGATTTGAATTGCAATCCAACCCTGCAGCCAAACAAACACAATGACACAAACTTTATTCTTCATTTGCTGTCTGTCTCTGGATTGAAAATGTATCTTATATTATCAGAGATCCCTACACAACATGTTGGTCTTTTACAAATCATAACACTCAGAGATAAATTGTTGAATGGCCTCACTGAATTGATTTTTATATATTTCAGAATTGCAGAGGGCTTGTTGCTGTTTTTATTGCTATACAGCATTTACTTTTTTTTGTCTGAATTACTAACAAAGAAAAGTTTCTATGTTCTAATATGACACTGTCACCACTTTTCTCTTGGCCTCAAATCAACCTTTGTGATAGGTTCACACTTTTTTTGTTTGACCGTGAACCCCAGAGTACAGAGACAGTAAAGTTTCAAAACCTGCCAAAATCTTACACAGAAAAGGGCTCAGAAGGTCACGCACTTCCATGTAGCCATGCTAGTTCAGCTACCCAGTGGAAGGACATGTGTGACGGTACGTGTCTGCACCTTGGCCAGTGAGCAGGCAGGATGGAGATGGCCTCCCTTGGGGCTGCCACTCGTTGCTGCCAGCTGAGAAGATAAGCCGCCGTTTTGAAACCTCTCTGCACAGCACTCCCGAGAATTGGGCTTGGGAATGTTTTGTCACAACCAGTGAACACCCACACTAGACTTGAATTGCTCTGTTGCATATTTAGCAGCAGAGGCCTTCATAATCCATAAATATTTCAGTTTTATCTGGTAAAAAATGTAATAAGTGTTGCCTTTACTTTTTGTAATCTCCTATAGCTTGTTATTGTTTCAACTGAACAGTTTCAGTGTGAAGAATCACAATAAGTGATAATTTTTTGTGTTGTTTAGCATATACACTTTTTGTGAAACAATGAGTTTGTGAAAGTAATTGAGTTTGTGAATACTGTGGAGTAAAAACACAAAAAAACTCAACATGGATATTTAGTAACTTTCAATCTGAACTCCCCGAGTGTCTGCTAAAAGAAACAAGTGTGATTAAAACAACTTCTGAAAGCAGACTGCAATTGGTGAGATTTTATATTAGACTACACAGACATTAAAACACCAGGATTGCCTTTCTAGAATAGATTAAAAATAAAGCCAGTCACTCCCCAATGCCTATTCCTGCTTACACCTTGGGCCCAATTAGAGGGGTTGTAGTGACAAGTCGAACATTATTGGCTCGGCAGGCCAATGAGTTCTGGACTTTTGTTTATCTCTCATTTCACTTGTAGAAACCTCATTAGAATTCTTCTTCGGCACACTATTAATAAGTGCCAAAACAGCGTAAGCCGCGTGGCCAATACATGTTCAATTAGGATTACCCAGAGACACAATTCATTGGGAGTGTGGAGTTCAAGACTTCATGAAGCTTGTCAAACTGCATAAACTTCCATGCAGCTTTAAAGGCTTCGGATATGCAATTAACTGAAGCAACAGCGAGGAGCATAATGCACCTACCCCCAGCCACCCCCGGCCCCAAAGCCTTCCCATTATTTTAACAAGCATCACAACATATTGTATGTTAATAGATTTCCTTCCAAGCCTCTAGAGCTTGCCTGGCCTGTTGTCAGTTGTGTTGATTAACAAGGGTGCAATTAGAATTTCCGCACCCTGTTTTGCATTAGAATGCCTGATGTGAAGTTCAATGCACCTGCATGGTCCTCTAGGTGTCAACGATATCATCTACCTAGCTGTTTTATCTTTAGCGAGCATCTTTATGTGACCTTAGATAAGTGTCATACCTAAACCTTTTGTTGTGTTAATGTGAGACGTGATTACATCTCAGAGTCCTTGGCCTAAGCAAATGCATGGAGAATTTTAACAAGACATACTGCAACAAAGTGCATGCTGCAGGAAATGTTTGATATGTTTAACTTCGGCTCACATCGCACCAATATTTTAAGGATAAAAAAAACTTGATTATACTGTTCTTTTAAATAGTGTCATATAGTGGGTTTTTGATGGACCAAAATGCAGGGAAGAACTCCTGAAGCTTGAGGTTTTCAGGTAAGATTAATCTTTATTATCCATGGCAGGACACAGACAGGGTAGCCAACACACGAGATCGCACATGCACATAATTTAAGGAACCAGCGGGGAACAACGGAAACAAACGGGCTTAAATACAAAACTGAACAGCACGGGGAACCAATGACAAACGTGACAAGACAATTGGGAAAACACAGAACAGGTGTGGGCTTGGGGTGCAGGGAGACACAAAACAAATGTCCAGACCAGGTAATATTACAAAAACACAAACTCAAGAACTCAAAACACAAGCAGGTATGACAAATAGTCAAAAAAAAAGTAAAACTTGCTGCTGATAATTTAAAACTAAGGACAAAATAAATTAACATATTTAGGCTAAAATATGCATCCAAAACTGTCAACTGAAGTTACATAAAACTTACATTAATCATGTGATTTGCATTTTGGTAGTTGCCCATTCATATGTGTACAAGAAAGCAAAATAAATGCTGATGAAAGATACAGGGGTTGGACAATGAAACTGAAACACCTGTCATTTTAGTGTGGGAGGTTTCATGGGTAAATTGGACCAGCCTGGTAGCCAGTCTTCATTGATTGCACATTACACCAGTAAAAGCAGAGAGTGAAGGTTCAATTAGCAGGGTAAGAGCACAGTTTTACTCAAAATATTGAAATACACACAACATTATGGGTGACATACCAAAGTTCAAAAGAGGACAAATTGTTGGTGCACGTCTTGCTGGCACATCTGTGACCAAGACACCAAGTCTTTGTGATGTATCAAGAGCCACGGTATCCAGGGTAATGTCAGCATACCACCAAGAAGGATGAACCACATCCAACAGGATTAACTGTGGACGCAAGAGGAAGCTGTCTAAAAGGGATGTTCGGGTGCTAACCCGGATTGTATCCAAAAAACATAAAACCACGGCTTCCCAAATCACGACAGAATTAAATGTGCACCTCAACTCTCTTGTTTCCACCAGAACTGTACATCAGGAGCTCCACAGGGTCAATATACACGGCCAGGCTGCTATAGCCAAACCTTTGGTCACTCATGCCAATGCTAAACATCGGTTTCAATGGTGCAAGGAGCGCAAATCTTGGGCTGTGGACAATGTGATACATGTATTGTTCTCTGATGAGTCCACCTTTACTGTTTTCCCCACATCCGGGAAAGTTACGGTGTGGAGAAGCCCCAAATAAGCGTACCACCCAGACTGTTGCATGCCCAGAGTGAAGCATGGGGGTGGATCAGTGATGGTTTGGGCTGCCATATCATGGCATTCCCTTGGCCCAATACTTGTGCTAGATGGTCACGTCACTACCAAGGACAACTGAACCATTCTTGAGGACCATGTGCATCCAATGGTTCAAAGATTGTATCCTGAAGGCGGTGCCGTGTATCAGGATGAAAATGCACCAATACACACAGCAAGACTGGTGAAAGATTGGTTTGATGAACATGAAAGTGAAGTTGAACATCTCCCATGGCCTGCACAGTCACCAGATCTAAATATTATTGAGCCACATTGGGGTGTTTTGGAGGAGTGAGTCAGGAAACGTTTTCCTCCACCAGTATCACGTAGTGACCAGGCCACTATCCTGCAAGAAGAATGGCTTAAAATCCCTCTGACCACTGTGCAGGACTTGTATATGTCATTCCCAAGATGAATTGATGCTGTATTGGCCGCAAAAGGAGGCCCTACACCATACTAATAAATTATTGTGGTCTAAAACCAGGTGTTTCAGTTTCATTGTCCAACCCCTGTACATGAAGAGAGTATTATGCAGAAACCATTACCACTCACTAAAAAATGAATGCTGTACATGTTCTGCCATTGCTTACACCTTACAATGATCAGGGAGTGCACAGTGAGTTGGAAAAAGACCCATGAGAATCTTTGCAGACTGTAAAACACAGAAAAAATTAATTACTACTTGGAAACAGGGGCTGTGCAAAATACATACCAGCTTGTTTTTACTGAGGAGAATATTTAAAGAGAGAAAAGCTAAATCTCTGTTATTTACAAAGGATCAGTGATGTGCACTGATTAGGCATAATACCATAACCGCTTGAAGGTGACGTGGATAACACTGATAATCTCTCATTATTCCACCTGTTAGTGGGTAAAAAATGTTGGGCAGAAAGAGAAAATTTTGCCCCAGAAGTTATATGGAGCAAATTGTGATGGACAGGGTCAAAGCATCGTCATAACTGCAGCTCGTGTGAAGTGTTCTCAGTCTGCAATGGTCAGTATCTACCAAAAGTGGCCCAAGAAAGAAACCGAAGTGAATCAGCAACAGGGTGAACTGCCAAAGCTCACTGATGTGTTTAGGGAGTGAAGGATGGTCCATGTGGTCCGATCCATCTCCTGTAGTTCAAGTTCTAAGACGTTAATGCTGGTTGTGGTTGAAGGTGTCAGAATAAATGGTGCGTTGCAATTTGTTGCGTATTGGGCTGATTAGCTGCAGATCAGTTAGGAAGCTTATGCAAAACTATGTCCTCTGCTGGAAACACCAAAAACGAGTATGTGAGCATCGGAACTGAACCAACGAGCAACGGAACAAGGTGGCTTGGTCTGCAGAATCACAATTTATTTTACCTTACATGGATGGCCAGGTACCATTTTACCTGGAAACATAGAGTACCATCCTGCATTGTAAGAAGAATGAAAGCTGGTGGAGGAAGTGTGATGCACAAAGCACACTTGCTTTGTGCTATGTTCTGCTAGGAGACCTTGGGTTCTCCTATCTATGTACAGGTCCTTCTCAAAAAATTAGCATATTGTGATAAAGTTCATTATTTTCCATAATGACATGATGAAAATTTAACATTCATATATTTTAGATTCATTGCACACTAACTGAAATATTTCAGGTCTTTTATTGTCTTAATACGGGTGATTTTGGCATACAGCTCATGAAAACCCAAAATTCCTATCTCACAAAATTAGCATATTTCATCCGACCAATAAAAGAAAAGTGTTTTTAATACAAAAAACGTCAACCTTCAAATAATCATGTACAGTTATGCACTCAATACTTGGTCGGGAATCCTTTTGCAGAAATGACTGCTTCAATGCAGCGTGGCATGGAGGCAATCAGCCTGTGGCACTGCTGAGGTCTTATGGAGGCCCAGGATGCTTCGATAGCGGCCTTTAGCTCATCCAGAGTGTTGGGTCTTGAGTCTCTCAACGTTCTCTTCACAATATCCCACAGATTCTCTATGGGGTTCAGGTCAGGAGAGTTGGCAGGCCAATTGAGCACAGTGATACCATGGTCAGTAAACCATTTACCAGTGGTTTTGGCACTGTGAGCAGGTGCCAGGTCGTGCTGAAAAATGAAATCTTCATCTCCATAAAGCTTTTCAGCAGATGGAAGCATGAAGTGCTCCAAAATCTCCTGATAGCTAGCTGCATTGACCCTGCCCTTGATAAAACACAGTGGACCAACACCAGCAGCTGACACGGCACCCCAGACCATCACTGACTGTGGGTACTTGACACTGGACTTCTGGCATTTTGGCATTTCCTTCTCCGCAGTCTTCCTCCAGACTCTGGCACCTTGATTTCCGAATGACATGCAGAATTTGCTTTCATCCGAAAAACAGTCCAGTGCTGCTTTTCTGTAGCTCAGGTCAGGCGCTTCTGCCGCTGTTTCTGGTTCAAAAGTGGCTTGACCTGGGGAATGCGGCACCTGTAGCCCATTTCCTGCACACGCCTGTGCACGGTGGCTCTGGATGTTTCTACTCCAGACTCAGTCCACTGCTTCCGCAGGTCCCCCAAGGTCTGGAATCGGCCCTTCTCCACAATCTTCCTCAGGGTCCGGTCACCTCTTCTCGTTGTGCAGCGTTTTCTGCCACACTTTTTCCTTCCCACAGACTTCCCACTGAGGTGCCTTGATACAGCACTCTGGGAACAGCCTATTCGTTCAGAAATTTCTTTCTGTGTCTTACCCTCTTGCTTGAGGGTGTCAATAGTGGCCTTCTGGACAGCAGTCAGGTCGGCAGTCTTACCCATGATTGGGGTTTTGAGTGATGAACCAGGCAGGGAGTTTTAAAGGCCTCAGGAATCTTTTGCAGGTGTTTAGAGTTAACTCGTTGATTCAGATGATTAGGTTCATAGCTCGTTTAGAGACCCTTTTAATGATATGCTAATTTTGTGAGATAGGAATTTTGGGTTTTCATGAGCTGTATGCCAAAATCATCCTTATTAAGACAATAAAAGACCTGAAATATTTCAGTTAGTGTGCAATGAATCTAAAATATATGAATGTTAAATTTTCATCATTACATTATGGAAAATAATGAACTTTATCACAATATGCTAATATTTTGAGAAGGACCTGTAGATCTTACTTTGACACATTATCCTGTTTCAACAGAATAATGTACCCTGTATTGAGAATTAAAATCATTTATGTGTTCAGTTTGCATGTGTATGCATAAAACTGAGATATAACATGTATTGTGAGCCTGAGAGGGAGAGGTTTCAGCAGGCTTCAATGTTGGAGAAGGGGTTAACCTCAGGTCAGGATGTTTGCCAGTAGCTGTAAGCAGTAAATGAGGGCTGTTCTGCATGATATGGGCAATAAAGTACTCCCATAGGGGTTAACTAATTTATAGCGGGGACACAGGAATGTAGAAAACTCCATTAGGGACCTGTGGCTTCGTAACTAATTCCTTAAAAGGAAGTTTCAAACCGTCTGCTTTGAAGTAAGGGTATAAAATGTTTTAACACTTATGCTAAGACAGACCACTTGGTGAATACGGCCTCGCTTTGCTGTCCGAGTCTCTCCCAAAGGGCCCTTTGGTAAATCTTTCTTTCTTTGTATCATTCTTTTTGTATTCAATTTTGCATTGGAAATCATTGGACTTATTATTTACCAAATTAAACTTGTGTTAATCTGAATTTTCTGCTCTTTATCTGTTCTTTTTCACGACATCCGGACTGGGGTGTTGAGGCTGGGTTGTTGAGGCTGTATTATTATATCTGGTGGAATTATTGTACCTCAACACTTGTCACAAGGAAAAATGGATCAGGAAGGATTTGAGGAGCACAACAGTGAGTTTGAGGTGTTAACTTTGCTTTCAATTCCCATGGTTTCAATCCTAGAATATCACATCATATAATATATCATATCAGGAGCAGCTCAGGGACTTACCCAGAAATTAAAGCTGCATATCATCTTTGCAATACACACATGCAGTGTTTTCATTATAGAAGACATGCAAATATCAGTCTGTCACATTTCATAGTGTTATATTACATGAAAATAAGTTGCTTATCATCATTATCTGGGTACAATAACATGTTCTAGAATACAAGAGGATTTTTTATAGCTTTTATTGCTTTGGATGGTTTGACAGTCTGTGGCTCTGCCAGTTAACAACGTAACGTGCAGTGAACATTGCACAATGAAGACAAATACTTGAAATCTGACTAGGTTTGCAAATGAACAAGTAAATAAGTCACTAAATTTAACAAGACACCGCATTTCTTCTTTTTCCTCAAACCCAGAATCACGATAAAATTTTTAATGAATGATATTTACTCTGTCCATGACTTAGGTCAAACAATTTGGGTGTTTTTTTCACAACCAATAATTTGAAGGAATATGGTCCACTCCTGACAGAGCGAGTGAAACTGAGTTAGGTTGTATTTTAATTTCTTCAAACAAATTATCAAAATGCCTATATACACAATAATGTGAAATGTTCTGTTTAAGTCCTTTTTCAAGCAGCGACTAAAACTTACTTCCACATTTCTGCCTGTGGGAGGAATAATTTAGGCCACTTCAGCAGCATCCTTACACTTCCAAACAACAAAATGTCTTCGATTTTCTTTTACACTAACATGGTTGTAAAATCTAAGGTTGCTGCATGAACCTGGGACTTTTCAAATAAAACCCCACTGTGAATGTGATGAAGACATTAGCTGCTGTTGGTCGTAATTCAACGGCTGCTGCCTCTACCCCAACTCCTCCGCAGACATCCCACACAGTTATCAAGCTCTATGAATAATCTATTCAGAGCACTCCAGTGTGATAATATGTTGTAGGGACCTGCCAGTTAATAACACACTTGTGATTCTGTGCATAAAAGGTCTACAGACACAGAAAAGAATGCCATTTGGGGGCATGAAATTTTACTCTCCATTTTAAATGGCTGTTCACCATTCCTCTTGTACTCAATAATGATAAAATTAGCTATTGTTCTGCACTTTTTTGACATTTAAGCTAAATCCCGAAAGCCAGCATCAACATTATTTAAATATTGCAAATATAGTTTCTGTGCATTACAATGAACACATGGATGGAAGTGAGACAGAAAGAAATACAGGTAAGTGCACAGGTTGACAGTAAGGTTTTTCCTTTCTCTTTTTGGGTGGAAGGCACAGTGAAATAACTTTCTGCATCATGTCATTGGCTGATACATCTTTAAGAAACAGTAAACTACATGTTTTAACAACATTTTTGAAAAGTTGATTTGCCTTTATGGACCACAATACAGCATCTTTGTTTGGCTTTCATATCAGTAGAGGGAAATATGTAGAGTGCCAAATTTATTTAGCTAACACAATCAAAGGGCCACAACTGACACCTGAAAAATATTTGTTGAAGCGGCAAAAAAAGAAGATACTTTAAAAAATGTTTCTCCCTTAAAGAAAACCCAATCATTTATGGCATGTCTTGTCACAAACATGTACTCTTGAACATGGTAATACTGAGCGTAATATGTATGCCTTAAGACTGATAAACTCACACAAGATGTGTTGTTGTTCTCTCTCTTTCTGAAGTGCACATTGTTCTACAAATAGAGAGTGCAAAAAATTTATCCATTTGCAAAGGTTATCCTAAATTTATGTCCAACATATTTATTTTCTATATGAATATGCTCTGAGCATAGACTGCAGTGCATCAACTTGAAGCTTTAGGGCTAGTGATCAAAACCGGTCAAATTGTGCCTTCTGCAAATTACAACTTTGTTCAAATTTTGTCTTCTTAAGTTCTTTAGTTCTGGTTTCTTCCCTTTGTTTGCCATTTAAAAAATAAATTTTTGACACTCTTTCATTAGTTTACTAAGCCAGTGTTTTAGATTAATGAAGCATTAAGGCCCAAGGCTCTTAATAGTATTGTACTGCTTTCTTCTAATAAACTAGCAAAGGACACAAAAACTGTTCTAACCTCAAGTGACTGAAATCCTAAGCCTGCTGCATATAATGGTCACACCAGACAGGTGTAGAAAAGGCAGTGTCTTTAACCTGCTACTAATTTTGTTTTCATAATTACTACAGATAAAAACAAACCAATAGTCATGTGTAAAATATAACTTGGGGCTTGGTTTAGAATTGTACCAGCTTTGACCCTTCATTTGGAAAAAAAACACATCAGTTTATCTATCAGTACATACAAACTGTAAGTATGTGTATCTGACTGATGATAAAAGTGAAAAATATTGCAACGAACTTTTAAAAGCCCAAATAAGGTTATAAAGCACAAGTAACTGATGACTGGCAAGTGTGACCACCTTCTCTTAAAGCAAGAATCTTGTTAGCATCTTGTCTGAAACAATGAAACACCTCATTGGTACCATTCCAAGGAAAGGCATATACAATGATCTTAGAGCAGAACTTTTATTTGCAATAGATTTGGAAAGGTTATGAGGCCATTTCTCATCAATTTGAAGTCCATCATTTACAGCAAGGATGATTATTTACAAATAGAAACCATTTGAAAGAGTTGCCAATCTTAAGATTGGATGTCCCAGCAAATTCATTCCATACTCAGGCCAGTCCATGCTAAAAACCCAGAAGCTCCATATGAGATTCTACTTAGTACTCTTAGTATGTGAAGTATTTAACTCCCTGATTGGATAAGAAAAAAAAGACTGAACAAAAATGTTTGGAAGGGTTGTTTCATTGTCCGATGAGCTAAACCCCTCCAGAATTAGACACCCTTACTGCCTATACTGAGAGGATTGGTCAAACCAGCTCTCCATCTAATGGATCCAGATCTTCCCAACCTGACGAGTGTTACACTGAACAGGCTTACTGAAGGATTATTTAAGCTGGTATCGGGAAGGACGCGCGTAGCCTGGGCATCCAGAAGTCAACGGATTTGCTGGACTGAGTAACCACTGCAGTCAGCCGACTAGGTTTATTTTACTGACTCGGAATTGAGTCCCAAGGATGTTGTTTTAACACGTTAGGGCTTAAGGCAACCCTTAAAAACCTCCTATAACTATTTTTTCACCATGCACTAATTGAATAATTGCTATGAATTAGAAAAAGGCGGACCCAAGATTCAGCCAGACAGTACTGAAAGTTTAAAAGGTTTATTCAGCCACAGGAAAATGTCACACAGGTAACACTCCTCACAGCTTCCAGGAATCACTGAGGCAGAAAGAGGGATTAGTGACTTGTAGTCTCTCCAGATTTTGCAGGGATCAGAAAAGCCACTAACCTGCTTTTGTCTTGAGTGGAACTTGAAACCAAGAGGGGAAACCTCAGTGGGCAGCAGGCGGTGATCTCCACAGCACAGGTAAGAAGTGACTCCAGGCTGAATAATCCGAGGGCTAGGCTGGCTCAATAATCCAAGGACAGAAACAGGGTCAACGATTGGGACAAGAGGCGTCAGGCAAGGGGCAGGCAGAGGCATAAACCAGATGCAGGAAACAAGGTCGACAACCAAAATCCAAATAGTCCGACAGGAAGCAGGCAGAGGCATAAATCCAAAAAGCAAGGTAAGGTCAAGAACAATGATCAGACAGGAAGGAACGCTGGATATCTACTCACACGATGGCTTTCAAAAATCTGCTTGTCAGAGTCAGTATATATCAGGAAAGACACAGGTGTATGGCATGCCACAGATTGCACTGCACTGCAGCAGCCACCAGGTGCATCTAATCTGCTGATTGCAGCCAGGGAGACAGGGTAGAGCAGACGTGCCAGAATCATAACAATAATGAATTATAAGGTGACAAATAATTGACTGTCCACCATTCCTCTAAAATTTTGTCTGCTTCTTTATTTCCTTTTGCGTTTGCAGGGTCAGACTGATTACCATTCAACCATTCCATCACTGATATATTTTTAACATAATTTTCAAAGAAATCATGCTTCATTCTCTTCTTCATGACATCTTATTCATGTAGTATGATCATTATTCATTTGATATTTCATTTACTTCATTTCTCATTTCATCGTAAAAAATTTCTTTGGTCTCAATCATTGTGGTACACTTCTACAAAAGAAACGAGAATTAATACATGACTCCAAATGGGCCTCCTCATTCCTTGCAGCCCAGACTGTGAATAATTACTGATTTTAATAATTTCTGGATGGATACATGGAAAGATCTCACCTCCTTTTGACAGTAGTCAAAACAAAATCTCTTTTCCTTAAAAGAAAATATGGCAGGACAACCTAAGTTTCCAAATTTGCATTTGGATAAATCAAAATACTTATAATTCTAAGTCCTTAGGAAAGATAATAGAAAGTAGCTATTTGGCCATAATGATTTAGGCGTGCATCCATGGGACCTTGACAACTTGCAGTTGTTAAGTCAACCATGAACTTTACACCAAAATTTTCTTGGTTTAAAGTGATGCCATCTGTCTGACAGCTGAAGCATGACTGAAATCAGGTCATCAACAGGACGAAGATACAAAACTTCTACAACAGAATGGCTAAAAAACAACCTCAATGGACTGAAGCAATGTTGGAAAGAAAAGAGAGCTGAAGTTCCTATACAATGATTTGAGACACCAATAAAGTCATTCTACAAGTCACTGAATCATTGGGGAAACTATTTTTCCCCACAACTGTACTGACAGTAATGACAACTTTCTTCTTCTCACAACTCTACATGGGAGTAGAAAATATATAATTTACCTGAAATACACAGCTAATCAATATTATTCAATAGTCCCTCAATTGCTGCCAGCATTATTCACTATTTAGATCACAGCCTTTCAGTGATATAAATGGGAAGGTGGCCTCTTAACACCTCTCTTTGTTTTATCTTCCACTTTCCCTCTCCGACAGTTCATGGCTTGAGCCTTCTTTAATATAAACCTTAAAAATGTTTGCGTACTGATTCAGCAAATCAAATACCATTTTGTTTCCAAGCTTTAAGTGACTTCCTATGTATTTAATAAGCCAAGCTCAGTGTATACATCAGCACCAGAAGATGCTAACAAATCTCCTTGTTTTATTGGTATCAGAGATAATAATAAAGCCCTGACAGGCCTCTATTTCACCGTTTATCATATTACATTTAAAGCTGTAAAAATAATCTAACTTTTGGAGGTGTTCATTTGTTTACGTTCTATTAAAACTATCTTTCTTATCCACAAGAACCTGTGTGCATTAAACTAACAGGTGGTTAAGATAACATGCTCTCATTAGAGGCAGCTTTGCAGTTTAACAAACTTTCTATTTTGTTTTCTTCTATCTTTTTATGCCACAATATGCTCCAGTGGAGAGAAGAATTATTTTTAATACAGTTTTTCTTAATTCAGTCAGTGATGTCAACTTGGTGACCCTCATGTTTACCAGAATAGAAAGTTGTGAGGAGAAACAATGTTTGAACCCACAAGGTATTTCTCAACATTCATTTCTCTCTGCAAGTAATTTTCCGGAAGATATCCTTACAACCTTGCATCTAGTTCAGTCGATACTTTCCATTTAGACAATGAATGGATTTACGTAATTGAACCTCCAGGGTCCGTCTGTCTGACTCAGTCATTAATCTAAATGCTTAAACAGCTTTCTGATAACTGTTTTAATTTTCTGAGCTGCTGAGGTGAGCTGAAAACAGTTAAAACTCAAAATTAACCCCTGCAATGAAGTTAGAAAGTAAAAGAAAAACAACCCTGTGTGTATCCAATCTATGTTCATCTGTATGGCATATAAATGACTTTTTTGATGACATAATTGGTCTTTCAGGTGATGGTGAATGCTCTATCCTTATACACATATTTCAAAGATTTTTTCTGCTCTTTGTATTACCCTTTAGCGAGTGAGATTCACAGGACCCTGAAAGATGTTGCACTATCTCAACAAATTAGGCAAATATTCAGCAGCAATGGCTTTTTTGTTACCGCATCGTTTTATTGGAGTAGTGCTATTTTTTTAAAGCACAGATAACACTTGCTGTAGCTATAGCTACGCTGTAGATGCTGTTATGATAATTCCGAATTACATTTTTCTCACATTCAAAATAGATGTCACACTTTCCCACTGCACCTGCATCTGATGCTTTCCTACTAATCTCTCTGTTTCTTATTTTCTGCACTGGGTGTCTGAAGACAGCAATTAGATGAAGCCATTGACATCCTGGAGCTCTACATGAGGACAGACGTTTCTCATCTCATCACATTTGTATTCTTGTATTGCTCTTTAAGATGTCATGAGAAAGTGACGGGGTCCGTTTAGGCAGAGTTTTTTTCTGTTATGAATCCATACAGCCATTTAAAGGTTTTATCATTCATACTGAGTCATCTACAGCTTTTGAAATATTGAGAAAATGTGACAGCAGTTTTTTTATATTCAACACAGGGATATTCTTAAAATCCAACATGGAAAAGGCAAACATATTTTAGGCATGGTGATGAAACAACTGGATGTTTAGTTTTAATGTTGGGTTGTTTTATAACTGCTGACCTATTTTGGAATTGCATGAAATATCCCATAAAGATAGAAGATTGGGCAGATTAGATAATATGCTACCAGGCATCCATGCTCCATATAAGAGTTCACAGATTAGTTTCTTAAAAATGCAGGAGACACTAGTCTTGTCAAAAAAACAAAATGTACTTGTTCGCATTTATAATAGCATCACAGATGTGTGTGAATAATGCTATTAAAATTATTTTTAAGCTGCTGTCACTCTGTTTTCTAGCTTGCTATGAATGGTGGTTTATTGAAAAACGTGTAAAATAAATCAATCTGGCTGCTGTTATTGATATCAAGTGACTGAATGACATTTCACAGTTTATCAGTGTCATGCATTAGCTTCTCTGAAATCTACGGGATTAAATTCAGAGTATAACAGCTCTGTCAATGGTTTTGGCTAGTGGGGAGACAGGGTTAAACATGGAAATACAGGGTATGCAGGGTATCACCAAACGCCCAGCCAATGGTATCATAGCTAAACAACCACATCTGGCCAGGAGTAACTTCCATAAAAAGAAAAAACAGAGAGAGGGAACATAAAGTTAATTGGCAGCAAAAACTATAAATAATGTATAATAGGAGAGTAGTAGGAGAAAATAGAGTAAGGATAAATTGTTACGACTGAGGTGGTTGGGTTTCTATTTTCTGTTGTGTGTATATTGGCCATTTTGTTGCTGTTCACTTTGTTCTTTAGGTCTTGCTTTCATGAGTTATTTCCCTATGCTTATTATTCTTAGGTG
Source organism: Girardinichthys multiradiatus (assembly GCF_021462225.1). NCBI lineage: Eukaryota > Metazoa > Chordata > Actinopteri > Cyprinodontiformes > Goodeidae > Girardinichthys > Girardinichthys multiradiatus. The sequence goes on from NC_061818.1 coordinate 30,481,907, forward strand.
TTTTACTTATTCATTGATTGTTTTTCATTTGCTTTCATCTAGTGTCCTTGGTAATTTTTGGGGTAATTTCTGTAATTTTCCATTCAATGTTTTCTTTGGAGGGCTGCACGGTGGCGCAGTTGGTAGCCATGTTGCCTTGTAGCAAGAAGGTCCTGGGTTCAATTCCTGGCCTGGGGTCTTTCTGCATGGAGTTTGCATGTTCTCCCTGTGCATGCGTGGGTTCTCACCGGGTACTCCGGCTTCCTCCCACAGTCCAAAGACATGCCTGTTAGGTTAATTGGTAACTCTAAATTGCCCTTAGGTGTATGAATGAGTGTGTTGCCCTGTGATGGACTGGCAACCTGTCCAGGGTGTACCCTGCCTCTCGCCCATAGACTGCTGGAGATAGGCACCAGCTCCCCTGCGACCCACTATGGAATAAGCGGTAGAAAATGACTGACTGTTTTCTTTGGATTTTCTTGTGCGTCTGTTTCTGCTCTGCCCTGTTTAATTAGTCTTGCACCCTCAGCCACAGCCACCTTGCAATCAAGTTTTTTTTCTGTTAACCTGTGCCACCTAATTTTGTCCAAAGCATACACCTGTTTCCTTTTCCATTTAAGCTCTCTGTTTGTCTTCACTGCTTCATTCCTCTGTTTGCCTGCCTGCACCATATCCGTTCAAATGCCCGGTTCTGTTTTGTTTTCCTTTTACACAGCCTGTGCTCCATGATCAGTTCATCCTGCTGTTCCAACTGTAAGTTTTTTTTTTATTTTCATCATTAAGAACTCTGTTTTCACCTCAGTCAGCCTCTGCATCTGGGTCCTTTACAAACGAAACAGAAGAATCCAGCCATCTTGACCAAGCAGATCTTTTACTAGATGAGTACTTCAACAAACACACACGCTAAGTTTCTTTTGTGACATGATGGTACAGCCTGGCAATCCCTGGCTCCCTCTCTGCCTCCAAGGCTTTATCTCCACCACTGACGGCCTACTTCTCTGGCCTCCAGACCACACTTGGCATGAAAGACTGGGAACTGGTTCCACAGGAGAGGAGCCCTATAACATATTATTAAATATTTCATATTTAAATACTGAATGTTTGGCAATCAGTAAAACCTCACTTCAGCGTGGTAATTGGGATTTTTAATAGTATTCATAAATGCAAATGATGCGTTTGCATTTTATTTAGTTAAATAATTATAATCATTTATTAATGCAATTATAGTTCTGGTAAAACTGCAGATGGCAAATAATGCTTTGTGCTGCAATGCAAAAAGGCCCTGCAAAGAGGATTAAAAAGGAAAACATAAAGGTGCTCAGCATGGTGGCAAAAGTAAACAAATCCCTGGCCAGCTGGGTGAAAAAAGCACAGAATTAAAAAATTACAATTAATTAAACTATTCTCTTAATAGCTGTATATTACATCCATTGTAATTCTGTATATGCTTTATGATACGCTACAGGAAGTCTTTTGTTGTTGTTATTTATGGCTTGTGTGCTGTATTGTCAAAGTGCAAAAGCTGCTGATTATGGCTGATTAAATGTTTGGCATGGAGGAAATGAACAAATGGACAGAAAGATGAAACAGTCATCTGAAAGTCTGCAAAGAAAAGCAGGACAGTGAAAAGAAACAGCAACAACCAGTCAAGTACCACTTGGTAAACAATTGCCACACAGACATAAATAAATATTACGGTTCTTTTGTGTTCATTTGGTAAAGTTTGCTTAATGATTATGTAAACTGTGTTTTACCTCAGTTTGATTGAATTCATCTGGTTGTCAATGAAAATGTTGCATATGGCCATTTAAAACTTTTTTTTCTCATTTTTATACATTCACACTAATTACAGATTCACTTTCTTTTTATTGACAATTAGACACCTACAAGAATAAAAATTAGAAATAATCGTTTATATAACCAATGCGATTCCTGCTGTTTTTGGTTTTTTTTGTTTTTGTGGGGGGGGGGGGGTTAAGACATTGGTGGCCTATATTTTTCTTATTTGTTTCTGAAAATGTGCTGATGTGCTGACAGGAAATGGGGTGCAAAGAGGGGGAACATATGGAGGGCCTGGACTTGAACCCATGACAGCCTGCTTCAAGGCCTAAGCCCTCTGTACATGGGTTGCACACTTTACCATCACTGCACCAATTCTTGCTGTTTTTCGTTTACATTATAGAACAAATGAGCAACAGTGTATTTTTTTTTGTACACAGTTTAATAGTAAAAATATATTCCATTCTTGTGTGACACAGCAGAGTGAAAAATGAAGGACTCACACCACAGTGAGCAGGAACCAGGGCCAGTTACATAAAATAAAATGCTTATTTTGCAAAGAACATGTGTCATTTAAATTAAAGCAATTATTATTGCTCACATTTTGGTGCAAATAATAGAAAACTGCTTAAGGACAGACTGTTTTAGCTTCATTAATTGGGTGGCAATTATGGAAAGAAATCCTTCAGGCTGTTCTAGTTTTCAGCAGCTAAACTCTGAACTGTAAATGTATTTCAGCTGGATTCATTAGTGACAATTTCCTATCATGTTGTGTAGCTAGTGTTTATTTTAGTTTTACTTTACAGCATCTTTACTTTGACATATTGCATAAAAGTGGATATTTCAGCTTCCAACCAAGATTCAGGAAGATAATGTCTTACATAAATTAAATGTTTTTCCATTTTGATTTTTTTGCATCACAGTTTTTAAGTCTAAAATATACCCTGAAAGTACTTTCAAAAGTCAATACTGCAACTTGGAACCAACACGTCATTATTTTGTCATTTGTGTGGATTTTCACCACATTAGAATGAGGATATGAGGTGAAATAGGATTTAAGTTGCTTCTGTTACATATCAATTATACCACCATGGATTCTACCAGAAGCAATAGTAGATATGTCAATAATGGAAAAGAAGCAAGATAAATCTTCCATAGTAGATAGTTATTCAGTACAGATACATTTAAATAATTATTATAGATATATTCAAATATATACAGATGCATCAAAAATAAATGGAAAAGTAGGAATAGCTTTTGTAGTACCAGAATTCAATCTAAAAATAGGAAAACGAATTACAGACGGCTTATCAGTATACACAGGAGAAATGTTGGCTATATTATTAGCTTTACAATGGGTAGAAGACATAAAACCATTAAAAACAGTCATTTGCTCAGATTCAAGCTCTGCATTATTAGGTTTAAAATATAATAAATCAGATAGTAGGATGGACATTTTATTAGAAATATTTCATACATTATACAGAATACAAAAAATGGGCTTGATAGTTATATTTGTGTGGGTTCCAGCACATATTGGAGTAGAAGGAAACGAGAGAGCAGATAAAATAGCAAAGAGGATAATTCAAAATCCTATTAGTTTTACAGTTAAAACAAGTAAATCTGAGGGAAAGAGTATTGTTAAAGGAAAGCTGATGGAAAAATGGCAAAAAAGGTGGGATGAAGGAAAAACAGGAAGATGGTTTTAAAAAATTCAGAAGATAGTAGGAGAAAGAAGAAATGGAAGACGAAATAGAAAGGAGGAAAGAGTGATAACAAGGTTGAGATTTGGGCATACAGGACTTAATTATACACTTTTTAAAATTCAAAAGCATGATACTGGTAAATGTGACTACTGTGGAAAATATGAAACAATAGAACATGTTATATTAGAATGTCATAAATATGAAAGAGAAAGAAGATATATGAGAAGAGAGTTTGAAGGTATTAAGGAAAAGGTTAATTTATTAGATATTTTGAGGAAGAATTTAGGGAGTAAACATATACAAATAGTGATTCGTTTTTTAAAGAAAACTAAATTATTTCATAGAATTTGATTATAGTAGCTAAAATTGTGAAAGTATGGAGGATATAGAAGGGTAGAATACAATGTAATGTGTAAGTATGTCTATTTGTATATATACATATAGGTAAGATATATTTATTTATTTAATTTGTAGAATTAAATATATATATATAAATAGATAGACCGACACGAACCACACTCCATACCAGTAAGTGGCGGTAATGCTACTAAAAGTTTGTTGCCAACCGCCAATAACACCAACAAGAAGAAGAAGACCTTTGCTGGAACATAACCTCAGTTATGTGGACTCCTGTCTGTTTGCCTATCCGTCTGCCTGCCTGCCTGCCTGCCTGTCTGCCTGGCGACCTGCCTATCTGCCTACTTGCCTGCCAACATCTGGTAATACTCCCTCCTTAGGACTGCACTGTAAATATTCTCATCACCAGTACTCTCTCTCTCTCTCCTTGGATTCCTGGGTTTACCTCCTCCTCCTCTGGCTTCTGGACAACTCCAGCTCAAGATTCCTTAAACAAAGTCTACAGTAGAAATAAACCTCATTTACCGTCTTATCCTGTGTGCTGAGTCTGTTTCATCCTCTGGTTTTGTTCTACTTCGACTATCTAAGCAATTCATGATAGTATGTTCCAGCCATCTAACATGTCGAAGAACAATTCAGATGATGAACAGACTTCCTTAAAGGAACGCCTACAATCTACTGAAACCATGCTTCAACAGCTACTGCAACAACAAAGGACTACGGATTCTCATCTCACAGAACTTGGTGGTACAGTTCATGCTTTAAGCGAAATCATAACCAAACTCTCACCTGCCTCTTCCAATCCTCCAGCTCATTTAGAGAATCCTCAGCCACCCACAATTCTATCTTCTGGGATCCGAGAGCCTGACTTCCGTCCGTCTGAACTGTTTGATGGTAATCCTAATAACTTTGGTGGTTTTTCTCTCCAGTGTGAATTAGCATTTAGTCGTTCCCCCTCCCTTTTCCGTACTGCTGCCGCCAAGATTACTTATATTGTTACCTCGCTAAAGGGATCTGCTCTGCGCTGGGCGCACGCCTATTTGGCATCTAACCCTGTTGAGTCTCTTAGTTATGCCATTTTTTTCAGTCACTTCAAGAGAGTCTTCGATCAACCACTCCAGCAGGAGGCAGCGGCTAAGAAGATACTCACCCTCAAACAGGGAAGGAGAGCGTTGGCGGAGTTTGCCGTCGACTTCCGGGTGGCAGCGCAGGAGGTGGGTTGGGATGAAGCGGCACTCAAGGGTATTTTTGTTCATTCCCTTGCAGATCAAGTAAAGGACCAGTTGGTTTTGAGAGATGAACCCGAAAGACTGGATGAATTAATCAACCTATCGATCAGCATTGACAACTGTCTAAGAGAGAGACAAACAGAAAGGGACTACAATTCACAGTGGCAGCACTCTCTGGCGCCTCGAACCACTTTCCTCGACGCACCCGCTTCCTCTTCAGAGGGATCTGCGGAACCGGAACCGATGCAGATTGGTCACACTCGACTCTCCCCAGAGGAACGACAACGTCGCTTTGAGGGTGGTCGTTGCCTATATTGTGGACAAGGAGGACATTTTATCACAAGATGCCCCAAGAAGGGAAAAGAGAGGGCTCGTCAATAGGTCAGGGGACTTTGATGAGCATATCCCATTCTTCCTCTGTCTCTCGTCTGTGTTTTCCGGTCACTATTATTGTTGGCCAAGAGAAGTTTCCTGTTGACGCTTTTATTGATTCTGGTGCTGAACAGAATCTTATTTCCTCGGATCTGGTTGACAAACTTCAAATACCCTCTCAGCCTATCAACCATTCCCTTTCTGTCACTGGCATCACTTGTCAAACCATGTCTCAAGTGAGATTTAAAGTGCCTCAGCTTCACATCATCACCTCTGGTAACCATCATGAATGGGGTGAGTTCTTTGTTGTCTCTTCCATCTCTCCACAATTAGTTTTGGGGTTTTCCTGGTTGCAGAAACATAATCCTGCTATTAATAGAGTGGAGGGCAGAGTAGAGAGATGGAGTAATCTCTGTCTCCAGAACTGCTTAAGAACTGCTGTCTCTCACTCTATCAAACAACTCAAACCTTCTGAGCCTGTTGATCTGTCCAAAGTTCCACCTGAATACCACAATCTCGCACCTGTGTTTAGCAAACAAGAGGCTCTTTCTTTACCTCTGCATCGCCCCTATGACTGCTCTATTGATCTCCTCCCAGGCGCTCCACTACCATCCAGCAGACTCTTTAATCTCTCCGGACCCGAGAGAAATGTCATGAAAGAGTACATTGAGGATTCTTTAGCATCTGGGATCATTCGTCCGTCTACCTCCCCTGTTGGCGCCGGATTCTTCTTTGTGGGTAAGAAGGACAGCACATTAAGACCCTGTATTGATTATAGAGGATTGAATCAAATCACTATTAAAAATAAATACCCACTACCACTTATTGATTCCATACATGAACAATTACATTCTGCCAAGATCTTCACTAAACTCGACCTGCGCGCAATGCTTACCATTTGGTCCGGATCCGAGAGGGTGATGAGTGGAAAACAGCTTTCAAAACCCCCCTAGGACACTGAGTATTTGGTTATGCCTTTCGGGTTGACTAATGCACCCGCTGTTTTCCAGGCTCTTATTAATGATGTTCTTCGTGACTTTCTCAACCTCTTTGTTTTCGTTTATCTGGATGACATTTTGATTTTTTCCCAGGACATAGAACAACATTGCCAGCATGTCAGAACAGTTCTCCAGAGGCTTTTTGAGAATTAACTCTATGTTAAAGCCGAAAAGTGCGAATTCAGTGTCACATCTGTGTCTTTTTTGGGTTTTATTTTTGAGGCAGGCAGGTATAGAACTGATCCCGAGAAAACCAAGGCAGTGGCAGAGTGGCCTACTCCAACTGATCGCAGGCAACTTCAAAGGTTCTTGGGATTTGCAAATTTTATAGGAGGTTTATAAGGAACTACAGTCAGGTCACTGCACCTCTCACTCAACTCACCTCCTCTCTGAAAACGTTCCATTGGACTCCTGAGGCAGAAAGGGCATTTGGGGAATTAAAGACTCTATTTTCTTCAGCACCCATATTGACCCATCCTGATCCATGTGCACAATTTATTGTAGAGGTTGATGCTTCTGACATTGGAATAGGGGCTATTCTTTCGCAACGATCTCCTCTGGATGATAAAGTACATCCATGTGCCTATTTTTCTCGTCGCTTGTCTCCAGCAGAGCAAAATTATGATGTGGGCAACCGTGAACTTTTAGCCATCAAGTTGGCGCTTGAGGAATGGCGGCATTGGTTAGAGGGTACTGAAGTCCCTTTTCTCATTTGGACTGATCATAAGAACCTCTTCTACATTCAAAATGCCAAGAGACTTAACCCCAGACAAGCCCATTGGTCTCTGTTTTTTGCTCGTTTTCATTTTTCTTTCTCCTACAGACCCAGTTTCAAGAACATTAAGCCTGACGCTCTCTCTTGCCAGTTCTCTCATTCTGACCAACTCAAGACTGAAGCTTCCATCCTACCGGATTGGTGTATTGTGGGCGCCCTCACCTGGGCCATTGAAAAGGACATCAGGGAGACACAGAGGTCCGAACCTGACCCAGGTACTGGCCCAGTGGGCAAGCTGTTCGTTCCCAACTCTGTCGTCAATAAAGTTCTGGATTGGGTGCACAACAATAAATTGACTTGTCATCCTGGGGTGACTCGTATGATCACATTTACCAAAAGGTATTTCTGGTGGCCGACTATGAACCTCAACATTAAAGATTTTGTTGCAGCTTGTCCCACATGTGCTCGAAACAAGAACACTAATCAACCCCTTGCTGGTCTTCTTCAACCTCTGCCCACCCCTAGCCGCCCCTGGTCCCACATTTCCGTTGATTTTATCACTGGTCTCCCGCCATCTGACGGTAACACAGTCATCCTTACTGTTGTTGACAGATTCTCTAAAACAGCCCATTTTGTTCCTTTACCTAAGCTTCCGTCTGCATTTGAGACTGCCCAACTCCTGGTTCTCCACGTTTTCCGCATCCATGGCATACCTTTGGACATTGTTTCTGACCGAGGCCCGCAGTTCATCTCGCAAGTTTGGAAGGAGTTTTGCAAAGCTCTTGGTGCCTCCGTAAGTCTTTCGTCTGGATACCACCCCCAATCTAATGGACAGACAGAAAGATGCAACCAGGAACTTGAAGTCGCCTTGAGGTGGGTAATAAAGGACAACCCCTCTTCTTGGTGCAAACATTTCACATGGATTGAATATGCTCACAACACACATACTTCCTCTGCTACTGGTTTGTCCCCCTTTGAGGCTTCACTGGGCTATCTACCCCTGCTGTTTCCCAGTGTTGAATCTGACATCCTGGTCCCCTCTGTTCAGCATTATGTTTCCAGGTGTCGTAGGATCTGGCAACGGACCAGGAGGACCCTCCTACGCACCCTGGAACAAAATAAGAGGTTCGCTAACCGTCACCGTTCTGCTGCACCTGTCTACCGCATCAATCAGCGAGTCTGGCTTTCCACCAGGAATATTAAATTAAAAGATACTTCTAGAAAGCTGGCCCCCCGTTTCATTGGCCCTTTTCTCATCGAGAGGATCATCAACCCATCTGCGGTGAGACTCAAACTACCATCTTCCATGCACATTCACCCTACTTTCCATGTTTCCCAGATCAAGCCAGTCTCGGAAAGTCCCCTGAGTCCTCCCACCAAGCCCCCTCCTCCTGCTCGACTCATTGATGACCACCCTGCATATACGGTCAATCGTATCCTGGATGTTCGGCATAGGGGGCGTGGTTTTCAATATCTTGTGGATTGGGCAGGATATGGACCTGAAGAGAGAACCTGGGTTCCCCGTTCTCACATCCTGGACCCTGCTCTCATCACGTCCTTTTACAAACGCCATCCTGAAAAGCGTTCTGGATTGCCTGGAGGCAATTGTTGAGGGGAGGGTACTGTAGGATCTCTGCTCCTCCCCTTCTGGTTGGTTCTGGCAGCTCATTGTCTGCAACTGCAACGCATTCTCCTAATGAGCTCATGGGCTTCTTAAGGTAGCTGCTGATACAGACCTTTGATTGAACATTACCTTAGTTATGTGGACTCCTGTCTGTCTGCCTATCCGTCTGCCTGTCGACCTGCCTATCTGCCTACCTGCCTGCCAACATCTGGTAATACTCCCTCCTAAGGACTGCACTGTAAATATTCTCATCACCAGTACTCTCTCTCTCCTTGGATTCCTGGGTTTACCTCCTCCTCCTCTGGCTTCTGGACAACTCCAACTCAAGATTCCTTAAACAAAGTCTACAGTAGAAATAAACCTCATTTACCGTCTTATCCTGTGTGCTGAGTCTGTTTCATCCTATGGTTTTGTTCTACTTCGACTATCTAAGCAATTCATGATACAATCATAGCCCAAGAAAATAATTTTTTTGCTGCCTATAGATTATCATAACCATTGGTAATTTCTTTGGGTTATTTTTGCCATATACAAATGAAAAATGTAAGGAGAGGAGTTTTAAAGTAGCTTCAATCAAATTTCCAGACTGATTGCTGTACATCAAGGCACCAAATTTAGCAATTTTGTAGGACCTTTTGATACTGCTAATGGCGCTGATGAAAGGTTCATAACTTCAGTCCACACAACTATAAATGAAGTTGTGTGTTCTGTGTTCTAAATTTTCTGCACGTTTATACTTCAGTCAAACATTGTTGGAAAAAAGGGTATAACAAAAAGTATCCTTTAATGAAAATGTGCAGGATTGTGTGAAGACTTATCTGATGCAGATACACAAGCAAACCATTCAAACAATCCACTCAGACACTGCATACACACACAACCAAGGAAGCTATCGTACATAAGTACTGTGAAACTGAAGTTTAACACAGTGCACACACTGTAGAGAACAGGTCAAAAAAAGAACACTTTCTCAGTTTAAACGTTTTAATGGGGCCAGTGACATAAAATTCACAAATGAATCCACAAACGAAGTTACAGGTTAAAAAGCTGGCATGACACAGGGAATAATTATTGAACACACGGAGAAAAGTATGTGTAAAAAGGCACAGAAAGCCAAGAAAGCAGCTGGATAATGTCAGTATTTAAAAACTTACTTACTTATTATAAAAATATTTCATATACATGAAAAAAAAAAGATTCTACAGAGGGATATGATTTTTAAAAGGACATAAAACTTCACAAAAAAGTGATACTGTTGCAAAACACTCAGACAGGTGTCCCACGTAAGATTTCTGACAGATGAGTCAAAAGAACAATGAAAAGAGCTGTCCAAAAGCCAAGGAAAACTCACAGAGAGCTTTAGAAAGATGTGGAAATAGCAGGAAAAGTTTTTCACATGAAAATTCATTAGACCACAGTGGCATCTATGCACATTTACTGTACAAGCATTCACTGCTGAGGAAAGAAAATGCAAAGGATTGTTTAAAGTTTGTTGCAGCAGATTTGCACGAGCCAGTAAAATACTGGTAGAAAATAGTCTAGTCAGACGAGGACACATCTGAACTCTTTGGATGTCATTGAACACACTATGTTTGGATCAAGACTGGTGCAGTATATCACCCCAAAAACACCACACCAATAGGTATATTTGAAGGTATTAGAAGTTGAAAACATCATGGCGTCTTACAGCATATGGTAGTGGCATGACCCCACTGATGACCCCATTTTAATTGGCTGCACGTTTATTTGTCACTGCGCGCCACGGTCAAAGTTCAATTATCTTGAACTTTGACCGCGGCATGCACGGGAGCTCGCAAAGCAGGGCACCGCGCTCCACTTGTGCTTTGCTTGACGCAGCGAAAAACCGCCCTTGCGCAATGCAAGCCAAAGAAAACAATGGATTTTAGAGTGTAGCGATGGGTGTGCCGCATCCTGTCCGAAAGGGCCTTTATACTGAGAAAAACATTGGTTTATTCAATTCCATTTTACCAGCTGTATGATTACGTCACACCAAGAGTATAGTGCCACAAGAAAGAAAGGAAACATTCAATTCTCTCAAAGGCACATTTATACTTAGTAAATGAAGTGTTAGATGATATGAGTTGTGACTAATCAGTTAGTTGACTGACAGAAAATTAATCTGCAACTGATTGGGTTAAACAAGATTGTATTTTTGGAGTTTTATTTGGTCCACGTCATTTAAGAATAGTCATGAGGCATTCCTCACAATACTTCATTTTAGTTAATAAAAACTATCCCATGGATATGCTTAGGAATGTATTAGCTTTACAAGTGCGGTAAAATAACAATCTACAATTTGTTGGTTTTACACAAATTCATCAATGATGGTCAGGATACTCGAATCTCTCCCGTCTGTTTTTCTAGATGGGGAAATATTTTTTATTCCAACTGGAATTTTTGTAGCAAGACAGAAATTACAAGTATTGACATTTCACACTGCTGGATCATAACCAGGTTATAAGTTGAGCTTTAAAATGCAAAAGGGAAAAACAGAAATAAGAGACAAAAATAGAGTGGGTCATTTATTGAAAACTGTAGTTAAACTCACACAAGCTAAACATTAGCTGTTTAAGATTAATACCATTAGCAAAAAAAAAAAAAACAGTTTCAGGTAAAGTAGCTTTTGGAGTAGGGACCCAATTGCAGACAGGCAGGAGCAGATGGAGTGGAGAATCAAAAGAAAAGCAAAACTTACAGGCATGGAGTTGGGTAGATGTGGCAGGAGCAGATGGACTTAATGAAGAAAATTGCAAGCTGACTGTGGCAGGGAGTGGTAAATAGAACAGAAACAAGATAATCTAATGCAAGGAAACTCTTGTAGGGCAGAAACTAGAAGGCATCAAGAACAGAACATCAACTAGAATGCATTATGAACAGAATATAGGAATCATAAGCAACAAAATCTGTGGAAAGAGCTAAAGCACCACCTGGAAAACAATAATTAGAGGCAAGATCCAAAACACGAATTGAAGAACATATTCGGAAACAGAGAAAAAACCCAAAACGAAAACTCGAACACCCTCAAATCATGACACACAAGATAAGTCAAACAAAAGCATTTAATGGTGAGCTGCCCCATCCCTTTTGTTGATCACTTCAAAAATGTCTTTTAAGTGGAACTAAACCCCAAATCAACTTTTTGCAGATTAACTGTATAAATTGGGCCTTAAGGGTGCTACAGCGCAATTTTTTACATTTTCATGTAAACTTGTTTAATTGTGTAATGTTTGTCCTGAAGTCATCTTAGTGCTGCCCTCTTTGGGTTGAACAGTGGCTACTGCAGTTGAATTTTCCTGTAGGTTAAAACGGTACAGCTTGGTACATACATTCGACACAGCCCCACGTTTCGGGTATAAAACCATCTCACGTAGACACACATTTGTAGAGTCAGGAGTTGGAATTGTGAACATTGATCATAGCGTTTATATAGCTTAATACCTCCGATCATATGCTTCACTTGAAATAATATAAATCTACATGTAAATGCAAACTTTCTGAAAGTTTGTTACTGCTTTGAACATGAGCTCATGTTGGCACAGATGCTGCCAACTTTACCACTTAGAAACTGGACCCATTCTGTCCTCAGCGTTGGCTTTGGGCATCGCTGAGTCAGCACCTTGAGCGAGCGGATCAAACTGATAAGGCTCGGGCCCGCTGGGCTCCATAGAGCCTCCCTCAAGCGCTTATCCCCTCACTTGGCCATGCCCCTTGGTGTCTCTTGGCATTACCCACTTTGGTGGCATTTTTCCAAATTTGTTTGGGGGCAGTGTCATGCTTTTACATAAGTTAAAGATTCACTATAATGTGGGAGTTGAAAATGCTGCTGCATGTGGTGAAGACAGCATAGCGAAGCATATATTCAAATTCTCTCACTTTTAATACTAGATGGTTTTACTATCAAAGTAATTTTTTGCTTTATCTCTTTGTTTACTTCATCTGATCATTTTGATTGTTTTATTGTGTGTCTCTTGCGGTTCAAGTCTGTCCTTTTGTTTTTAATCTCTGTAAAGCACTTTGTGTTACATCAGGCTAAAGTATATTAAAGTGGTCTGTTGATTGATTGATTGATTGATTGATTGATATGCAAATGCTGTTGATACATTTTTTAGATAAATCCCAGAATGAGCAATCTTTTATGTTTCCTCTACATATCTGGCCTCCAGCTTACTATGTGCTTTGGTCATTGCTGGGGTCTTACCCAGCATTTGACTTTGTAGCATCTAGAAAAGCACTCACAGAGCACAGACTTCTACCACGGCAATAGGGTCATTGACACATGTCAGCTTTTTTCTATACTAATGAGCTATACTCTGGATGACTTCTGGCCACTGTATGTCAGCTGCTGACAGGGCAACAAACCATGTGGGAATTCCAAGTTGTAACACCATGGTCTGGCAAAGATAAAGAATCCTTAAAGAAATCCTGGATCCTTGTCCTAATTGTCTGAAATTTTTATCCAAATTCCTTCATAACTTTTTGACAGACAGACAGACAGACGTCATCAAAAACATTACATCCTTGGAGGCAATTATAAGATAAAGCTGGACATGGACATGTCATATGTCTGCCACTGCTACAGAATCAACGCAGCTACAACTCAAATATTGCAGTAATGACCCAGTAATAAATTTACCTAATTTATGCTCAACTTATGAAGATTCGAACACCTGGCATGCTGAATGAATGAAACTGAAAGTGAAAATGAGGGCTTGACCTGCTTTGTGTTAAAAAGGTTAATAATTATGGCAAAGAAATATATATAATTTAAATGATAGTGATGGTGACCTCACAGCAAAACCAACATACACTGTCCTGATGCAGCAGAACAATGTGAATATAACACATTTGATCGCAATACATTTGCATACTTGTGATGTGACATTGCTTGATGTTCAACATAATTGCCTTCATTTCTTTATGTTTAGACCTGTGTAACACGTGTTTTTTATTGCACCATTATATAGTGCAAGATGAGAAACGGTTCGTTATTTATTTAGGTGGAATATTTGTGTTATCCTGTTTGAAAATGTTTACCTTATTCCTTAATTTTGCCTTATTATCCTTTAATATGTTATGGTAATGTGTATATACTATACTGTATTTAAAGCTTAATATAACTTGGAACTTCCATCATCCCTCTACTAGAGTCATTCTAATGAGCCACGTGTTCACATTTTAATCACACCATCTTATCTGTGCCACTGGGCTCTCGAAAGTAATTGACCTGCTAAGCACTACACATCCATTTGTTATGTTGTTGATGATACAAAAATCCCTACAAAAATATGAATGTGAAAACTAAGTCAATGAAATAAAATGCCTTAAACATCACAAAGATTTGGAAAAACCCCTGACAAGTTCTCAGATGAATGGGTGAAGATACCTCCAACAATGTACAAAAACATGTGTTCCAAAAGAGTATGTTACTTTATACTAATAGCTCAATGTACTCCTCGGTATCTTTTTTTTTATTTACTATTTACATTACTTCCACACCTGAAAATGCTAAAATCATAAAAAATCTGAAGTTCTTCTCTCAATAAATAAACTTTTGACCAGGGATGCAGTCTTTGACTGCCAATTTATAATAGGCCAGCAGAGAGTATTTTAGAGAATGTCATCTCTTTAATTACCTTTAATCAGCTTAGGAGTTAATCTGCAGTTAGCTGTGAGGCTCAACATTTTTGAGAAAGAACATTAAAACTGTGGGACATTTGAGCCTATATCCAGTCGGGCTTTTATGTTTAATGAGCAGCAGATTTTAGTGTCAGCTCTAAGGATGTTGTAAAGCTTGATAGAGACCAGGTTTGGGCTTTTACCTACAATTTATGTCTGTGTACAGTGGTGAGAAAAAGTGTTTGCTCCCTTCCTGATTTTATTTTTCTTTTTTTTTTTTGCATGTTTACCACACTTAAGTGTTTTAGATCATAAAACAAATGTAAATACTAGTCAAAGATAACACAAGTAAACACAAAAGTCAGTTTTAAAATAAAGATTTTTATTATTAATGGATACAAAAATTGCAAATCTATATGGTCCTGTGTAAAAAAGTGACTGCGCCCCTGTTAAGACATAACTGTGTTATGATTCTGCTCTACCCTGTCTCCCTGGCTGCAATCAGCAGATTAGATGCACCTGGTGGCTGCTGCTGTGCAGTGCAATCTGTGGCATGCCATACACCTGTGTCTTCCCTGATATATACTGACTCTGACAAGCAGACGGTGCCAGATTTTTGAAAGCCATCGTGTGAGTAGATATCCAGCGTTCCTTCCTGTCTGATCATTGTTCTTGTCCTTGCCTTGCTTTTTGGATTTTTGCCTCTCTGCCTGCTCCCTGTTGGACTGTTTGGATTTTGGTTTTGACCCTGTTTCCTGCATCCGGTTTATGCCTCTGCTTGTCCCTTGCCTGACGTCTCTTGTTCCGATCATTGACCCTGTTTCTGTCCTCGGATTATTGAGCCAGCCTAGCCCTCGGATTATTCAGCCTGGAGTCACTTCTTACCTGTGCTGTGGAGATCACTGCCTGCCACCCACTGAGGTTTCCCTTCTGGGTTTCAAGTTCTACTCAAGACAAAAGCAGTGATTCCTGGAAGCTATGAGGAGTGTTACCTGTGTGACGTTTTCCTGTGGTTGAATAAACCTTTTAAACTTTCAGTACTGTGTCTGGCTGAATCTTGGGTCCGCCTTTTTCTGATTTGTAGCAGAAAAATCTGGCCAAAAATGGACCCATTGCCAGCACAACAGTGGCACAACCACGTTGATGAGGCCCTTTCCAGGTTGGGTTCCGGCTTGGTGGAAATAATTTCCACATTACGTTCTGGCAATCTTGTCTCCGGGCCGCCACCGTCACAAAAGGAGCCACTACTATCTCCGCCTGAGATGTTCAGGGGAGACCCAGACCAGTGTCGAGCTTTCCTAACTCAGTGTGAAATTCATTTTGAGCTTCAGCCGTCATCCTTTCCCACTGAACGTTCCAAGGTGGCTTTTGTTATATCTCTGCTGGCAGGAAAGGCAAAACAGTGGGGGACTGCTGAATGGCAGAACAGGTCTGCATCTTGTAACTTCTATGAAACTTTTTCCAAGGAACTCATTCGAGATTTTGACCCTGTCATTCCAAGTCGTGAGGCCGCAAGAGGATTATCGTCCCTCAAACAGGGTGATCAGTCTGTCTCGTCTTATATAATTGACTTTCATTTGTTGGCCGCAGATAGCCGTTGGAATGAGGCAGCACAGATGGATGCATTTATGCAAGGACTAAACGCAGACATCAAGGATGAGTTAGCAACCTGTGACTACCCCTCTTCCCTGAAACAACTCGAGGACCTGGCTGCTCGCATTGACATTCGGCTGGCAGAGAGAGGGAGGGGGAAGCGACATGTGGAGGGTCGCTCCTCATTAACTCAGGGTCCTGCACTCTGGCATGAGAGAAGGAGTTGGTCACCTCTCACTGAGGAAAATGAGGATTGTGAGCCCATGCAGTTGGGCACAACCAAGATTACCCCTGAAGATAAGGATCGTCGGAGAAGATTCAAGCTCTGTTTTTATTGTGGAGAGAAGGGACATTTAGCACTCAGGTGTCCATTAAAAAGGACAGGCTCATTTTCGAACCTCTTCCATGTCTCTCCAGGGGGCCGTGTTTATTGATTCAGGAGCAGACACTGAATTCATGGATGAAGCATTCGCCATTAAGAACAACATAAAGCTCATTCCGTCAGCTGACACATGTAAAGTGCTAGCAATGGATGGTCACAGCATGAACAATTCACACCTCAGAACGGAGGAGATTACCTTAACAGTTGGAGGTAATCATCAAGAGAATGTAACCTTCATGATCATAAATTCACCTGAACTTCCTGTTGTCCTAGGGGCCTCCTGGTTGCAGAAACACAACCATCACATTGACTGGAAGAAAAAAGAAGTTCTGGGTTGGTCTGAGTCATGTTCCGCTGACTGCCTTTTGTCTGCTGCTACGGAGGTCATTGTGGAAAATGAGGTTGAGGAGACCTATCCGGATTTATCCAAGGTACCTCAAGAATACCATGATCTAAAGGAAGTATTTAATAAGATTAAGGCCAAGAACGCTCTGGCTCATGCTGTTCATTCGGCTCGTCATGACTGTGATCTGCTCAGAGAGCAGTATGAGGAGGAGCAGGAGGCCAAAGCTGAGCTGCAGTGTGCTATGTCCAAGGCTAACAGCAAGGTGGCTCAGTGGAGAACCATGTATAAAACTGATGCCATTCAGCGCACTGAGGAGCTCGAGGAGGCCAAGAAAAAGCTTGCCCAGCGTCTTCAGGATGCGGAAGAGTCCATCGAGGCCGTGAATGTGAAATGTGCCTCTCTGGAGAAGACCAAAGAGATGCTACAGGGTGAAGTGGAGATCTTGATGATTGACGTGGAGAGAGCTAATGCTCTGGCTGCAAACCTGGACAAGAAGCAGAGGAACTTTGACAAGGTTCTTGCAGAGTGGAAGCAGAAGTATGAAGAGAGTCAGGTCGAGCTGGAAGGAGCTCTGAAGGAGGCGCGTGTTTTGAACACAGAGATGGTTAATGATCAGAATGTCACTGATTCAGTCAAGAACGGCCAACCGGAGACAGATCCCTGCCCCTAAGTACCAGGTGGGGCAGAAGGTTCGGCTCTCCGCCAAGGACCTACCATTATGGGTAGAATCCCGGAAGTTGGCACCCCGATTTGTTAGACCTTTCCCAATTTCCAAGATCTTCAACCCTGTCACTGTACGGCTGAGATTACCCAACTCTATGAGGATTCACCCCACGTTCCATGTTTCTCAGGTCAAGCCCATCGTGGAGCCCCGACTTTCAAGTTCTACTCAAGACAAAAGCAGTGATTCCCGGAAGCTGTGAGGAGTGTTACCTGTGTGACGTTTTCCTGTGGCTGAATAAACCTTATAAACTTTCAGTACTGTGTCTGGCTGAATCTTGGGTCCGCCTTTTTCTGATTCGTAGCAGAAAAATCTGGCCAAAAATGGACCCATCGCCAGCACAACAGTGGCGCACCCACATTGATGAGGCCCTTTCCTGGTTGGGTTCTGGCTTGGAGGAAATAATTTCCACATTACGTTCTGGCAATCTTGTCTCCGAGCCGCCACCGTCACAAAAGGAGCCACGACTATCTCCACCTGAGATGTTCAGGGGAGACCCAGACCAGTGTCGAGCTTTCCTAACTCAGTGTGAAATTCATTTTGAGCTTCAGCCGTCATCCTTTCACACTGAACGTTCCAAGGTGGCTTTTGTTATATCTCTGCCGGCAGGAAAGGCAAAACAGTGGGGGACTGCTGAATGGCAGAACAGGTCTGCATCTTGTAACTTCTATGAAACTTTTTCCAAGGAACTCATTCGAGATTTTGACCCTGTCATTCCAAGTCGTGAGGCCGCAAGAGGATTATCGTCCCTCAAACAGGGTGATCAGTCTGTCTCGTCTTATATAATTGACTTTCATTTGTTGGCCGCAGATAGCCGTTGGAATGAGGCAGCACAGATGGATGCATTTATGCAAGGACTAAACGCAGACATCAAGGATGAGTTAGCAACCTGTGACTACCCCTCTTCCCTGAAACAACTCGAGGACCTGGCTGCTCGCATTGACATTCGGCTGGCAGAGAGAGGGAGGGGGAAGCGACATGAGAAGGGTCGCTCCTCATTAACTCAGGGTCCTGCACTCTGGCATGAGAGAAGGAGTTGGTCACCTCTCACTGAGGAAAATGAGGATTGTGAGCCCATGCAGTTGGGCAGAACCAAGATTACCCCTGAAGATAAGGATCGTCGGAGAAGATTCAAGCTCTGTTTTTATTGTGGAGAGAAGGGACATTTAGCACTCAAGTGTCCATTAAAAAGGACAGGCTCCTTTTCGAACTTCTCCCATGTCTCTCCAGGGAGCCGTGTTTATTGATTCAGGAGCAGACACTGAATTCATGGATGAAGCATTCGCCATTAAGAACAACATAAAGGTCCTTCCGTCAGCTGACACACGTAAAGTGCTAGCATTGGATGGTCACAGCATGAACAATTCACACCTCAGAACGGAGGAGATTACCTTAACAGTTGGAGGTAATCATCAAGAGAATGTAACCTTCATGATCATAAATTCACCTGAACGTCCTGTTGTCCTAGGGGCCTCCTGGTTGCAGAAACACAACCATCACATTGACTGGAAGAAAAAAGAAGTTCTGGGTTGGTCTGAGTCATGTTCCGCTGACTGCCTTTTGTCTGCTGCTACGGAGGTCATTGTGGAAAATGAGGTTGAGGAGACCTATCCGGATTTATCCAAGGTACCTCAAGAATACCATGATCTAAAGGAAGTATTTAATAAGATTAAGGCCAAGAACGCTCTGGCTCATGCTGTTCATTCGGCTCGTCATGACTGTGATCTGCTCAGAGAGCAGTATGAGGAGGAGCAGGAGGCCAAAGCTGAGCTGCAGTGTGCTATGTCCAAGGCTAACAGCAAGGTGGCTCAGTGGAGAACCATGTATAAAACTGATGCCATTCAGCGCACTGAGGAGCTCGAGGAGGCCAAGAAAAAGCTTGCCCAGCGTCTTCAGGATGCGGAAGAGTCCATCGAGGCCGTGAATGTGAAATGTGCCTCTCTGGAGAAGACCAAAGAGATGCTACAGGGTGAAGTGGAGATCTTGATGATTGACGTGGAGAGAGCTAATGCTCTGGCTACAAACCTGGACAAGAAGCAGAGGAACTTTGACAAGGTTCTTGCAGAGTGGAAGCAGAAGTATGAAGAGAGTCAGGTCGAGCTGGAAGGAGCTCTGAAGGAGGCGCGTGTTTTGAACACAGAGATGGTTGATGATCAGAATGTCACTGATTCAGTCAAGAACGGCCAACCGGAGACAGATCCCTGCCCCTAAGCACCAGGTGGGGCAGAAAGTTTGGCTCTCCGCCAAGGACCTACCATTAAGGGTAGAATCCCGGAAGTTGGCACCCCGATTTGTTAGACCTTTCCCAATTTCCAAGATCTTCAACCCTGTCACTCTACGGCTGAGATTACCCCACGTTCACCCCACGTTCCATGTTTCTCAGGTCAAGCCCTTTGTGGAGCCCTGACTTTCAAGTTCTACTCAAGACAAAAGCAGTGATTCCCGGAAGCTGTGAGGAGTGTTACCTGTGTGACATTTTCCTGTGGCTGAATTAACCTTTTAAACTTTCAGTACTGTGTCTGGCTGAATCTTGGGTCTGCCTTTTTCTGAGTCGTAGCAAACTGGTTTATCACACCTGAGTTCACTTTCCCTAGCCAGGCCTTATCACTACCACACCTGTTCTCAGTCAAGAAATCACTTAAATAGGAACTTCCTACCATGAGAAATAAAGTAATTGAGATGTATCAGTCTGGTTAAGGTTGTATTGCCATTTCTAGAGCTTTGGAACTCCAGCAAACTAATGGCAAGAAGATGGAACAGTGGTGAACCTTCCATCGGCTGGCCAATATTACCCCAAGAGCGCAGCGACGACTCATCCAAGAGGTCACAAAAGACCCCATAACAACATCTGCAGGCCTCACTTGCTTCAGTTAAGCTCAGTGTTCATGTCTCCACCATAAGAAAGAGACTGGGCAAAAAAGCTTGCATGGCAGAGTTCCAAGACAAAAACTGCTGAGCGAAAAAAATAAAACATTAAGACTCATCTCAGTTTTTCCAGAAAACATTTGATGACCCTCAAGACGTTTAAGAAAATATTCTGTGGACTGATGAGACAAAATTTTAAATTTTTGGAAAGAGTGTCCCATTACATTTGGCGTAAAAGTTACACAGCATTTCAGAAAAAGAACATCATACCAGCAGTAAAATATAGTGGTGGTAGTGTGATGGTCTGGGGCTGTTTTGCTGCTTCAGGATGTGGAAGACTTGCTGTGATAAATGGAACCATGAATTCTGATGTCTAACAAAAAATCCTGAAGGCGAATGTCCGGCCATCATGACCTCGAGCTGAAATGGACTTGGGTTCTGCAGCAGGATAATGATCCAAAACACACCAGCAAGTCCAACTCTGACTGGCTGAAGAAAAATAAAATGAAGACTTTGTAGTGGTCTAGTCAAAGTCCTGACCTGAATCCTTTTGAGATGATGTAGCATGACCTTCAAAAGGCAGTTCATGCTTAAAAACCGTACAATGTGGCTGAATTACAATTCCGCAAAGATTAGAAGGCCAAAATTCCTCCAGAGCGCTGTAAAAGACTTATTAAAGTTATCTCAAATGCTTGCTAAGGGTGGCCCAGCCAGTTGTTAGATTTAGGGGGCAATTGCTTTTTCACACTGAGCCATGTAGATTTTTTCCCTTTATAATAAAAACCTTCATTTTAAAACTGCATTTTGTGTTTACTTGTGTTGTCTTTGACTAATATTTAAATTTGTTTGATGATCTGAAACTCTTAAGTGTGACAAACGTGCAAAAAAATAAGAAATCAGGAAGGGGGCAAACACTTTACACCACTGTTCTTGCAAGTTTATTAGAATTTTTGCCTGATTATGCTGGCTGCCTTTCTTTTGTGTGATTTGTTTATTATGTGTTGGTTTAAAGATCAAAAAGAAAATCTCTCCTGATTATGTATTTGATAGTATAGTGCTCTTGTTAACTTGTTTTGTAGTCAATTATTAAATCCTTACTGAGTGAATTACTGGTTCATTTATATCTTTGATTATAGCACCAATTATCCAACAAATACAATATCTGCACAAGCGCTTTGAGAGTATTGATGGAACTTTTTTAAATTGGAAAATAAACTTTTGTCAATTGACTCATGAATCCTTAAGCTTAATAATATAAATTGGCAGAGACATAAAAGTCCATAAAAGGCGTATTTGTAACACCAACAACTCAAAAAATGCATGTTTCCTGTTATTGTAATCAGGAATAACATGGCCATTACCTTCGCTGTAATGGCTATACATGGCAGTTGTTCAAATCTATCTCTGTAATATGAGAATAAGCACCTCCTCGGGGCATATACTTCTGCAAAAATCAAATATCGAGAGAAGAAAATTACTATTTTGTTAACTCTAATATTGCAAGGTTTCTGCCAAGCAGATGACAAACAGCCTTCATAACTTTACCTAACACAGAGAAATGAGCAACACTAAAAGACTGTTTCTGGTAAAGTATAAAAGTTGTCTCTGAATTTACAAAATGCCACCCATGAACCTAAGCAGCAATCATAAATATGTTTCTGTATCATGATGAAAAAGGATTTATTCACATCGGAATGTATCTAATGTTTAATCTTTATAGATCCAATTATTTTCATTGGCCTCAGAAACTGCTAACATTGTTTTTGAACACAACAGACCAACAGTTGATCTTTTATACCTACCTGCATGTGTTTCCTCTCATAAAAAACATGCTTAATAATTGTTTTTTCTAGTCATTCACTTTATTTTTATTATCATAGGCAATCACAAGCCACTTTATTAGGTACTCCTAATAAAGAACTCCCTTAATTCTTTCTGATATATGTCTAACAAGGTGTTTTTATAAAAATTCCTCTGAGATTTTGCTCCTCTTTTTCAATTGGTGCTATAAAAATATCCATGCTTTCATTTTGTTTCCTCCAAATTCTGATCATACCATTTGAGTGTTGCAGCTCATATCAAAACTGAAATCAGTTTAGGCGACATTCTCAGATGACCCAATATATTTACAGATGATAGTGAGACACCCCCTGCTACATCAGCTCTGATGTATGGTATTAGGTATTGTTAACAACAGGTCATCACTATGACATTTGCTTATCAGTTCTTGCTTGAATTTCACAATAGTGGCCCTTGTGTGTTCTAAATGTGGTGATTCTGATTTGAGACACTCATGGAACAAAATTTTTTGACATGTAAAAGTGCCCATATAAGAGCTGGAGATTACTTTGCTACACTTTCACGTCAACAGAAAGCCTATGCCCATAATTTTTTACTTAAACTGTGTGTCTTCATGTCCTATCAAAACACAGATAAGCAATGGTGTGATGGGGCATGAAGAAGGAAGTTAATATTTTTATGGTGTGAGGGAAAAAAACTAACATATAACATATAAATGTGGACATATCAATATTAAAAGCTAAATAATATTCCACCAAACTGCATATAGAATATTTGTTAAAAAAAAAATCTGAACTGTTTAAAAAAATAATGCTTCACTCAAAGAAAGATGAACAGAAATAACTTCATTGCAGACTTCAGTCTCACACCAGGGCCTAAAAATGCAATTATAGTAATACACAAAATTGCTCAAGCAGAGTAAATTTGTTTTTGTTTCCCCCAGTTGAGACCCTCCTCATGATGATAAGTTTTCTCATCCATTGTCGCAGTGATCGCACATACAGTGTGATGCTGGAAAATAAGCTAATTTCAGTTTTGTCATGGGTAATGTCACCTGATTTTATGCTGCTGAATCTCAACAACAAAACACCAAAGTATCCACATAAATCATTCCTGACAGCATATTAAAAACAAATACATGTTAAAATCTTTAATGCAAAGTCACACTGCATCTTGCCTGCACGCTGACTGGAGCTTGGCACCAACTGACCCATGTTTGGCATTGCATCATCAGTTGTATCTCCATCATGCACTTCTATCAATGTCAACAATTACATTGATTAATAGTGGCATTTCATTTATTGTTTTTATAACTTCCAATTGCTTTGTATGCAGCAATGTAAACAATGCGCAGCAGAAGACAAAACACGATGGACAAGCAGAAGTGTGTGTGGGTGTGTGTGTGTGCATATCCTCCTGGGTGGTCTGTTGAAGACTGTGAGGAGAAACAACTTTCAGCATGACTCATCTATTTGGATGAAAACACGGAGTCGGAATATTGCTGAAAACAAAGGCACCACTGGCAAGGAAACACATTTTTTGCTTCATGCAATGGCAGTAGAATGAGTCTGTTGAGGAATTTCTACCAAAACAGGCACATGTGGCAAAGACGATTTCATTTTAATAAAATATTTAGAGACTGAGAAAAATGCTTTTTTGAGGTAAAACAATGAGGATATAATCCAGATGAATAGAATGTTAGAAACGGATTTAGGGAAAATATCAGAGGAAAACTGTTAATCTGGCAAAAGGTGGAGCTAAGGAGCCAAGATTAATAATACTCATACAGAGGTTGGAGAGGGTAATGAGGCACAGCTGGACTGGTGAAACAGGACAAAGTTCATTAACAATACAAAACAAAATCACACATAAAAAAAAAAGAGGACTTTACCCTGAAAAGAACCTCTGCTGTGAGTAACCAACGGCTTCTATATATTGCTTCAATTGTTAAAAAAAATTACCTAGAATGAATTTCAGGCTATATTATTAATATATTATATTATTATATTATTAATTTATATGTAAAGTCTAGGGTTGCAACTAACAATTATTTTGCTAATCAATTATTCTGTCTGTCAGAGTCTGCAGTCTCTGCCTCTCCTGCTTACCTTCTTCCACCACCAGGTGCTGCTGAGGGCTGCGTCTCTGGGTGCGACAGGTGTTCCTCATTTTGATGATCATCTGGAGGAGTATATAAGGGACGGATCGCCACTGTTCCAGAATTCTAGCAATAAACTTCCAAAACTGTTTACTGTTCTCTGAGTGTTCTTCCGCATGTGGGTTAAGTCGGGTGTTAAAACGATGACAGAACAATCAGGCCAGCCGAACCCAGCGGAGGAACTTCAGAGAACTGTATCTGAGCATAGTCATCAGATTCATACCCATGGTACAACCCTTAGATCACTTTTAGAGCAGCAGCAGGAGAGAAATCAGCAGTTGGGACAACTAGTGGCAATACTTCAGCAGAGGTTGGGTAATGTGACTGCCCAGCCTTCAGGCGGCGCTGCAGGGCCTCCCGCTTCTCACCAGCTTCCGCATAGCAGAGAAGTTACCTCCCCTAATCCCGAGAAGTTCTTGGGTGAGGTCAGGAGTTGTCGTGGTTTTCTGTTGTAGTGTGGTTCAGTGTTAAACCGTTCCGCACAGAGTGTGTTCCATCTTGATTGTAAGATCTCATACATTGTCGGATTACCCTAATCAGTTTGGATGTACATACGAGGATTTTATAAAGGAGTTTAGACTAACTTTTGATTTAGATTCAGGTCCCTCCGGTGTGGCTCACCACCTATGTCCATTAAGACAGCAAGGCCAGCCTTTAAATGATTTATCCATTGAGCTGTGGATTCTGGCTGGAATTCGAGTGCTCTGAAGTTCATATTTTTCCCGTGTTTAGATGAGGCTGTAAAGGATGAATTATCGCTACTAGACTAGCCAGAGGGATTAGATGAGTACATCAACCAGGCTATCAGGCTTGATACACGCACAAGAGAGAGAAGGCGAGTCCATTCTGAGCGATGTATGCCCCGATTTCAGTCCGCTTCCTTGCCACAGTTTCAGCCACAGTCTAGGTCAGTTCCCAGCCCAGGCGAGCCTGAGTCTATGCAGCTGGGTAGAGCGTCTAATGAGAAACAGCGGTGTAGGGAGACAAACAGCTGTTTCTAATGTGGGGAGTCCGATCATCAAATTTCCGCCTGTCCAGTCCGGCCAAAAGGGCAGGTCCGTTGGCTGTAAAGGAGCAGCTGGCGGACCCAAATTGATATTCTAAGACCCCGCCACTAGTTTTGTCTGTCACTATTTTAATTCGCCAGCGGGCTGTCGGTCTTCAAGCCCTTGTAGATTCCGTCTGTGAACTCAACTTAATAGACCAAGCTTTAGTGGAGCAGGAGCATATTAGAACTGAGCCACTGACCACCCCACGTCAGGTGTTGGTACTGGATGGTCATTCTCTCCGCCAGATAACTCACAGAACTGAGCCACTTGAGTTAGTGTTATCAGAAAATCCCTGGGAACAGATTTTTTCTTTATTTTTCCCATGTCCCAGAACCCAGTAGTCTTGGGGTTTCCATGGTTGCGGACCCACAATCCACATTTAGATTGGGCCAAGCTAAGAATAGAGGCCTGGTCCACACAGTGTATGCTCACCTGCCTGCAATCTGCTGTCTCCCCTAGACCTCCGGTACAGGAGGAGGTGGAGGTAGAGCCATCAGACCTTCACCTTGTTCCCCCAGATTATCATGATCTTAAGGCATTTAGTAAGTCACGAGCTCTGCCCCTACCAGCCCACCATCCATCCGATTGCGCAATAGATCTGTTACCCGGAGCCCCGTTGCCCTCCAGCCAATTTTATAAAAACTCACAGCCTGAGAGACAGGCTATGGAGAAATATATTACTGAGTCGCTAGCTGCCGGTATAGTACGGCCCTCATCGTTACCACTCGGGGCTGGGGTTTTTTTTTGTTGGGAAGAAGGACGGGTCTCTTTGGCCTTGCATTGATTATAAGGAGTTAAATGCAATCACAGTTAAAAATAAGTATCCGTTACCACTTCTTTCCTCAGCTTTTGAACCAGCCCACGGAGCTACGGTTTTCACTAAGTTAGATCTCCGCAATGCATATCATTTAGTCCGGATCCGCCAGGGAGATGAGTGGAAGACAACATTCAAGACACCGCTTGGACAGCAGTTATAGCAATTTTTGGGCTTTGCCAACTTCTACTGCAAGTTCATCCGCAACTACAGCCAGATGGCCAGCCTGCTCACAGTCCTGACCTCAACTAAGACCATCTTTGCCCGGAGCCCGGAGGCCGAAGCAGCACCTTAATAGGTTAAAGGGGAGCTTCTCCCAGGCTCCAGTGCTCATGCACCGAGACACCAGCAAGCAATTCGTCTTGGAGGTGGACGCCTCAGACACCGGTGTGGGTGCCGTGCTGTCCCAGCGGCAGGACGAGGATGGGAAACTCCATCCGTGTGCCTTCTTCAGAGAACTCTTCGCCATCAAGCTGGGTTTGGAGGAGTGGCGGCACTGGCTGGAGGGCGCTGAACATCCCGTGCTGGTATGGAGAGACCACAAAGATTTGGCTTACCTTCAGTCTGCTATACGCCTAAATCCCCGTCAGTCACGTTGTTCTTTGTTCTTTTCAAGGTTTAATCTGTCCATCTCTTATAGACCAGGTTCCAGAAATGTTAAGCCTGATGCACTGTCCCGTCAGTTTGCTCCAGATGATTCAGAGAAACAAGCGGCCACCATTCTACCACCTAACTGTACTGTAGGTTCCATGACCTGGGAGATCGAGGACAGTGTGCGGCCGTCTCTCCTTGCTGAGCCAGGGCCTGGTACTGGACCAGCCAACCGCACCTATGTGCCTTCTACGGTCCGTTCTTGGCTCATCGAGTGGTTTCACTCTTCGAAGTTCTCCATCCACCCTGGTGTCAGTCGAACCATCGCAGCGGTCACCAGACAGTTCTGGTGGCTGACACTTCATAAAGACATCAGAGACTTTGTAAACGCCTGTCCCACTTGTGCACAAAACAAGTCTTTGAACCGTCCACCCGCCGGCTTTCTGCAGCCACTTGAGGTTCCTAGTTCCCTGGTCTCATATAGCCTTGGATTTCGTCACCGGGCTGTCTAACTCCCAAGGCATGACTACTATCTTGTCCAAAATTGACCGTTTTTCTAAGGCTTGTCATTTGGTTCCCCTCAAGAAGTTGCCTTCAGCCATTCAGAGTGTTAAGCTTCTTGTTAAGCATGTTTTTCGCCTTCATGGATTTCCCAGGACATCCTCTCCGACCGGGGTCCCCAGTTTGCCTCCAGGGTCTGGAGAGAGTTTTGCACGGTGCCGGGAGCTAAGGTGTCTCTGACCTCGGGTTATCACCCGCAGTCTAGCGGCCAAGTCGAACAGATGAACCAGGAGTTGGAGGCAGCCCTTCGCTGTGTTATATCAGCCGAACCAACCGAATGGAGCAGCCACCAGGATAGAGTACTCTCATAAACTCCCATGTATTTGCAGCTACTGGCCTCACTCCGTTTCAGGTCTCTCTTGGTTACCAGCCTCCGTTGTTTCCGTCAGATGAGAAGGAGGCAGCCTCGGTGTCTGTGCAGCATTATGTTCAGAGATGTCGGCGGGTTTGGGATTTGAATGTCCGGGCTCTTCAGAGGACATCGGAGCAAAACAGACGTTCTGCGGATAGGCGCCGCATTCCAGCTCCTGAGTACCGACCCGGTCAGAAGGTTTGGCTTGCCGCACGGAATGTGCCTTTCAAGTCCCTGTCAAGAAAGTTGTCTCCCAGGTTCATCGGTCCCTACCCTGTCGAGACTCTGGTTGGTCCTACTTCAGTTCGTCTCAGGTTGCAAGTTCATTTCCGTATTCACCCCGTTTTTCATGTTTCTCAGCTCAAGTCTGTCCGTACCAGCACGCTTTGCCCTCCAGCCGAGCCCCCTCCACCCGCCCGGGACTTCCAGGGTCATCCAGCCTACACGGGCCATTGGATCGTGGCCTCTCGCCGACGTGGGCGGGGTTGGCATTACCTGGTCGATTGGGCTGGTTATGGTCCGTAGGATCTTTCCTGGGTTCCCAGGTCCTTCATCTTGGATCCGTCTCTAATTCAGACTTTTTTGTCATTGCAGGATGGGCCTTCTGGGCCACCAGGTGGCGGCCGTTGAGGGGGAGGTGGTGTCAGAGTCTGCAGTCTCTGCCTCTCCTGCTTACCTTCTTCCACTACCAGGTGCTGCTGAAGGCTGCGTCTCTGGGTGCAACAGGTGTACCTCATTTTGATGATCATCTGGAGGAGTGTTTTGCGGTACCATCACCTGGCCATATCTTGTATTTTGAAAATCTTGTGTCTCTTTGATTAAGAGAAATTACTCACCGTTTCTGTCTCGCTCCTTCCAGGTTCCATATTCAGTCTTTTGACTCAGTCTGATGGTTTATCGCACCCTGCTTCAGAAGAACCCGGATCAAGTTCCAGCTGGCTGTCCATTCTCCGGTACTCTTTCCTCGCCTGCACGCACCCAGTCCACCTTCCAACGATCCGCTTATTTGGACCACGGAAGCTCCTGGTGGATTCCCAGAAGAGGCCCCCCTGGATCTCCAGACTCATTTGCTATCTACCTGGCGGATCTAGTCCTCCCTGCACACCGTAAGCCTTCTGAAACAGAGACTGTTAGCTGTCACTCACCAAGTACTTACCTGACCTGTTTCCCTCTTTTTTGCAGTCCTCCGGTTCCTGTCTGCGTGTCTAGCCCTGATTATTATCTGTTCCAGAATTCTAGCAATAAACTTCCAAAACTGTTTACTGTTCTCTGAGTGTTCTTCCGCATGTGGGTTAAGTCGGCTGTTAAAACGATGACACTGTCAACTATTTTTTCGATTAATCAGTTAATAGTCGGATAGAAAAAGGTGCTTAATAGGAGATTGTTTAATCTTAAATGCAAAATGTATATATATTTTGTACAATGTTGGCGTAATTACTGCTTTAAGTGGGTTGGGTTTTTTTTTCAGAAAAAGGCATGTTTTAGTCTGTATACTCCTATATTAGTTGACAATTATTTCAATAATCAATAAATACGATTAATTGTTTCAGCACTAGTAAAGTCTTTACAAAGAGAAAACTAGCTGCACTGTCATTGTATTAGTAATTGTTTAATTTTTGGAACAGGCAAGGTACTATGAGTCATTATCACGAAGAAAGCTGTGCTCCAAAGATACCGACTGACCCAACAACATTGTGTAAATTGACCTGCTATATCTTCTCTCCATCCCATGGTACCAGAGAGCGTGTGTATAGGGGCAGAGAAGTTGTTTAGTATATCAGGGTAATCTGCCTGACTTGTTTATGTTTTTTGACTCAGGCTTGTGCAAGTTAGAGTCTATAACTGTGACCGTGGCTAGGAAATATCCACATCTTACCTTGAGGTGTGAAATGTTGAATTTATGGCACAATCAGTGGTGCAAAAACAAGAGTTGGGTTTGTCATTTTCTCTAAATGGAAACTCTGAGCTTTGTTGTGTCATCAGTCAATAAGAACCGCAGTGCAGTCTTTGAAAAACTAAAGAATATTTCTTCTTTGTGATAAATAGTAAGTACAGGTTAAAGGGATTTGTGATGTTTCTTTTCTTCTTCCTTTCTTTTTCACATATTGTCAAATCCCAGCACAAACTGTGTTTTATATTATTGAGATTTTATTTGACAGACCAATGCAAACTAGTACATGACTGAAAAGTGAAAGAAAAATGATAAATAATTTCTTTAAAGAAAAAAACATTGGAATATGACGTTCATGAAACATTGCAGACAGGTCACAAATAAGGCTGTGGAGAACTTTGCAGCAGAGTTACATTATTAAATAATTTCACCTCACAAAGCACGGTTTAATTGATTATCCAAAAATGGAAAGAGTATAGAACATCTGTAAACCTACCCAGACATGGCTGTCCACCTAAACTGACAGGCCGGGAAATAAGAGCATTAATCAGAGATGCAGCTAAGAGAACAATGGCAGATCTGCAGCGATTCACAGCTCAGGTGGGATAATCTATTGACTGGTTGACAACTATGAGTCGAACAATGACAGGTGGAAAACTTCTGTTAAAAGAAGTTATATGTTTTAAAAATAAAACCCCACCCTGAGCATGTAAAGCAGAATTATGCTTTGGGGATGGGTTTCTTGAGCAGTGACAGGAAAGCTGGTCTAAGCTGTAGAGAAGATGGATGGAGCTTAATACAACTCTTGAATAAAGCCTTTTACACTTGAGATTCAGTCTTGAGATTCAGGCATAGGTTCACCTCCCAGTAGGACAACAACCCTAAATATACAAAGTCACAATGTAAAAGTTCATGGCCCAGTCAAAGTTCAAACCTAAACACAATTAAAAAATGTTGGCAAGACTTAGAAACAGATGTGCACAGATGCTCTGTATCAAATGTGTCTGAGCTTTAGCAGAATGGGCAAAGGTCTCTAGATGTGCAAAGCTAGTAGGGACATACCCCTAAAGATTTGCAGCTGAGTTTGCAGCTAAAACGTGTTTCTACAAAGTATTGACTGAGGGGGTCACTTTTTTATTTGTTAGCTCAGTTGAAAACAATATAGTGTTGTCCTTATATTTCCCTACGATGCCCAACATTGTGTTGGCTGATAGGTATTATTTAATCAACTCAGAGGTAAGGAAAGACACCGAGTTAGTTTTACTTGCAAGGGTAGCTGTGCACTACAGACTACGAAGTATTAGCCCCCTCTCTCTTTATTCATACATGCTTGGTCACACACAGTTCAAACATCATTCAAAGTGGGTGTGTGTGTGTGTGTGTGGGGGGGGGGGGGGGGGGGGGGTCAGAAAGGTTAGGGTTCATGTGTCTTGATTTTAGAGAAAGGAGTGAGGATTGGTGCCAGTCCCTAGATGTTGCTGATAATAGCATAACTCACCCTTCTCTCTTATCTCTTTGTCTATGACATGTGGGGGAAGAAAGCACTTAGAGCAGACACAAGTGATAAACAATATAAAAAGTCATAAAAACCCTAACAGTTCCCCCCTGTTTTATCACGAATAAGTCATGAGTAAATACATGTAAAATGAAACACTCTGTGTAAGCACAAACCCACAGGACGGAAAACAGATTATTTTGTGGGAAACACTTACATGGTCCCTCTGCCAGGCGACCACCAATCATGGCAGAGTAAAACAATAATAAAGCAAAGAAACAAAATGTAAGAATAAAAAATAAAAGAATTAAAACAAGCCTTGTTCATATCAGCATTGCACTTTTTCTCACTTCACTTAAACAGCAACGTCTTTCAATTTTCTGCTATAAGGTCATTTTATGAAGTACAATTATGAATACACTCAAGCATTGAAGATATATTCAATTACAACATGTCATCATAATCATATGCTTTTGGGTTTAGTGTGGTGTCAACATTTACACACAATATTTAAAGAGTATATGGGTGTTATCACCACTTAAAAGAGTTTGTGCTTTATGACCCTAGACCGTTCTCGGGTTCAGAGGTGAGAAGGTTACCTAGGAACAACATCTGCTCTTCCAAAGGCATCACCCTAACAAATGGCCTTAACCATTAAACTTCTGATAATGGCTTTTACAGCTTCCTCCACTAAAAGATGTTCAGGGGAGTGAGGTAACCCAAAGGTCATACACATTGGAACACTTAATAAAATAATTTCCATTACAACTCCTTCCTTCTGATTCTGAAAGCAAACAGTTTTTTCCTCAAAGAAAACAAATTATAACAACGGCGGAAATGAACACATTTCAAATTTGTGCCATAATGATAGATATCAAGCAATAAACATGAAAGTTAGATAAAAGCATCCAAGATTTCCTCCTCAGAGTAAATTTCGCTGTCAAAGTGGGAGAAAAGAATTTGGCTGACCCTTGCTGTCCAGGCAAAGGAGCCTAGTAGCCACCAAATATTAAGAAATTAAGGAAAATAAGCATGATGGCGCATGTTTGACTGTCTCTCTATTGCAGACGTCGCCAGTCCATCATCCAGAGAAAGGTTATGTGCAATGTGTAGAGGTCTTCCCTGTATGTTTTCTATGTGTCTCTCACTGTGGTGTGTGTGCAGTGAGGCAAATGACCTTATGATTTCTAACTTTCAGGCAATGCGATGGCCTTAAGTAGATTCTGAAATAACGTTGCACTGCCCAAGGGATTATTGTGCCCTTGTAAGAACAGTGTTCTTCAACCACCTCTTCAATCACTCGCCAGTGATCAGCTTACAGTTCTTTGTCTTGTGGTGGTCTGCTGTCCTCACACCTTTCAAGCCGTGGATGATCCAGTTGGAAGATGACTTGTCCTGGAAGCCAGATGAAGCTGGAGGAGCTGGAGCTTTCCTGCAGCTTTCCTGGGTGTCTAGTAGGATCTGATATGGGCCATTCCAGCCCTAGACTTCCTGTGTCTTCTCCTAAATTCTCTGAGCAGAATCCAGTCGCCAAGA
The DNA here is from genome assembly GCF_021462225.1 of Girardinichthys multiradiatus. NCBI lineage: Eukaryota > Metazoa > Chordata > Actinopteri > Cyprinodontiformes > Goodeidae > Girardinichthys > Girardinichthys multiradiatus. The sequence goes on from NC_061818.1 coordinate 30,514,457, forward strand.
ATAAAGGACTGGAGGGTGGAAGTGGCTGTTTCTGGTAATGCAGCTGTCACTGTCTGTGAAACTTGAGAAAACACAGTGGGCAGGTTTTGACAGTAACAACATCCTACCTTCACACAAAGATGTGGAAAAAAATTGATCTTGGAAATATCTCCATGTTACTTTATTCTGACATTCCCCCCTTTTGGCGCAGGGTCCAACCCATGCGACAATCCAGCAAAAGGTTTAAACAAGAAAGTTCTAGTAACCAAAATCACATTACATAGAACCAAAGAAATGAATTCTGACATAACTACATGCCACTGTGAATTTAACAAAAGCAGCATAAAGAAAATCCAGATGTTTTTAACTGTAACTCAGTTCCATTAACAACAAAACACAAACTTTAGTTATTCAGTTCATCAATATTTCACTTAGAAATAAGTCACATATCATCCTGATTTGTCTTGTATGAAGAAAGGTTTTAGATTAATGGACATCTAATGTAATTCAGATGCATAAACCCTACAAATTCGAATCTAATAAATAATTCCAACCAAGTATGAAATCATAACTCTGATTCTTTATCAGAAATATATTCCTTACTTTTGGCATATCTTGAACTGTCAGTTAGCTTAATGGCACAAGGGAAAACTTTAAATCTAATAAATTACCAATGATTCTGTATGCAAAACTAATTCTTCAAACTAGTTTAAACTATTTCATTAACCTTTTAATAGTAAAACACATAAATCTAAAAGTCATCCTACATCCAAAAAAAAACATGTTTTTAAGGCAACAATCACTACAAGCATTTTGATTCTATTGTCTCTTAAACAGTGTTAAAACTCAGGAAGGGAGGTGCTGAGCGTTACCATGACAGCAAAGGCATGAACCAACCTGGTAGGTGGGCGGAGTCAGGCAGAACTAACCTCTGATTGGCAGCCTCAGAAACAAGCTGCTTCTTAACTCTCCTGAAAACTCAAAGTTTTAATCAATCTGGGATTTAGAAACATTATTCTAAACATGGATTATTGTTTCATGCAACATATAAACAAACATTCATTCCAACAAAACAAAGACAAAACATCAAAGACAGACAAATGGCCAAATTTGAAGCTTCAAGAATTAAAAGACATTTTTAACAATCTCTTTTCAGAATATGTTTTCTCAGCCATATATTTTAATGCTATAATTGATCAATTTTGTTATGACAATCTTCAGGATCCTTTTTAAGATGAGTGCACAAACTATTTAGAAGCACAGCAAAAGTTTTCTCTTAAATGAATCCAAATTCACTGATGCTGAAACCTTTTGCTAATTCTTTGTACTGTAACTCTGTAATAATAATAACTACAATCCTGAGAGTTATTGTTATAGTTCTCTTTTTGTTTGGCTCAATTTGATCGCAGCTGTATTGCAGAATTTCAGGTTAAATGCAAAGAAGTATTTTAATTCAATTCAATTCAAATTCAAAGATACTTTATTGATCCCTGAGGGGAAATTAGAAAAGTCGGCATTGACATTTTTATGGTATACCCAAACTAAACAAAACTGCAGTGTTTGACTTAATCAGAAATTAAGATAAGAAGCTTGTCTCCAAACTGGACTTTTTCCCACATAGTGTTTCAAAAAGAACAAACCTCATTTTCTTTAATTTGGGCTATTTAAATTTTGAGAATTGGGGAGAAACATTAGAAAAATTACTAGAACCCTTTAAACCCTTTAATCTTTAATAATCCAAATGCTGATAAATGTTCCAATATTTTATCTCTTAGTAATCTGAAATCACCTTGTGTACCTTTCTACTCCTATGTATTCTTTTAATCTTTAAACCCTAAGAAATCAAACAAGAAGACTGGAGTTTGAGCCGACCATCCTCTTACTGTTAAGAGAGCCTTTATTTATTTTCTTTTCCTAAAATGAAGGATTTTACTTGTCTGGATTCTGTTATACAAGTCCTAACCTTGGTTCCAAAACTAAACTCTTCAACCCCAATCTGTGTTCCCCAGAGTAGAAATTTTGAGTATTATTGCATTTCAAAGCCACTAAATGACTGGAACTCATCATTGGCTTAGATCTATTTTAATAGGTAATCGGTCTACCTTTAATTAAATATTATAATTTTATGGACCCAAAATCTATGGCTCACGGGCTTCAGGAGTCCAGGAACCACAAGTTGAGTACTACTGCATTGAACAATGGTGTTAACTTTCTGCAGAGATTGAAGGATTGGCTAAATACAGTATATTGTTTCTGCTTGGACCATAATCAGATTTAAAATCACTAGTTCACAGCTCCTAATTTACCTCAGATCATATTTGCTCCTAACCCAGTTCATAATAAGCTTCAGACAAACATTATGCTAAAAAGCCAAAAACAAAACAAAACAAAAACCAGATCTGTTTTAAAATAAAGAAAAAGCATGCTTAAAAAACTTGGTACTGTGGTGGAAAATAACTCCATGGTTCTGAAGACCTTTTCATGCAGTCTTTTAGGAAACATGAGATTAGTTTAATTTTTGTGTGGTACCACTGTCCAATCAGATTCTTTCTAAATAACCCCATTTTTCATTCTCATTTTAAAGGTTTGTTTTACCAAGGAAAATGTGTTTAACAAAACCAATTACTCTCAAAGTTTCAAAAGTTTTTAGCTGGTTATATCTCAGAAAACAATGTGTTTTAAGACTCCTATGCGACACAGAACTGATCAGGTGTCCTTTCCTTCTCCAAAGGGAGAAAAAAGGAAACTGCAGAACCAAGCCTTTCATAGTTTTTTTGTCAGGACCTGATATAAGGTACAGTGTAAATCAACACGCTGCATGAATCAGAAGAGGGAAGAAAAACCTAATATAACCTCTTCCCAGCGGCTGCTGTGAAAAACAATGAATTTGTACTTTCCACAAGCGTCAATTAACACTTGCGGACAAAACTGCACCAAACTGTAAATACTGTGTCAGAAACTGTATGAAGACCATCTGCAGTAGAACTAAGCCTGTTTTAATGAGGTCTCTACCCATTAGATTTATGGGATACAAACTCTGACAACAGAAAATAATATCTGAAGGAGAAACCCATCAGGTTTTACGCATGCGCTGGGTTTTAAAAATGCTCCTTCATGAGATCTGTCCTGAGAATAACATAGAAACACATGGTTACTGCTGAGTTTTGGAGATGTTGTAACTTCCTCTGCATTTTCATAACTTTTAATAACTAGAATAATTGACCCTGAATATTCCACGACGAAAGAGAACTTGTTTCTCTAAAAGAATTAACTGGAAAGTATCAAATGAGTTAAGTTATCACCCTTTTAAAGATACTTTTCTAACCCTAAAATAATATTTTAACCCGCTATATCTGTCAACGTCAAGCAAGCATCACATGAGCAGCGGTTAATAAGCGTTCTTCATTGCAGAAAATAGGAAAAGATTTATGCAAATGTGTGTGTGTTTGTACGTTACCCCCATCAGTTTCTAAATCGCTCCAGAGTCAGACTGTCACACACACAGTCCTCTATCAGTCCAAAAAACAACCAGGCCCTTTCCAGTTCTGTTGGTGAGACATTCAATCATTCTTTGTCCACTTTAACTTCTCCAGGAGGGAGAAAGAAGAAACTTTGCTCCGGTTTCTCTTCTGCCTGCAAAAGATGTGCTTTCAATATAAATCCAGTGTATCACTCTTCTGGCTCTTGCAAACAGCATGGATCGTTGTCAATCTCAGTGGGTCCAGACTTCTTTTGAGTTTCGTTTTTTGTGGAAATTCACACTGCGATTTTCAACAAGCAGGCAGGCAGGAAGGCAGATCTCTCTCTTTCAGGCCGTGCTGGAAAAGCGTCTCTGGTGTAGTAGCCATGGAGAAGGGCAGGTTTCTAAAATCCAGACTGAAAAACGCAGATGTTGAACTCAAATCCCATATATGTGTGTATTTGTGTGTGAGAGAGGCAGAAGAAAAGTTTAGTATAGGTTCAGATTTTGTACACAGAAATATTATCAGTCAGTCAGTCAGTTGTCCCCCTGCCTGTCACTTCCTTCCACAACATGCATTATACTCCTTTTTCCTTTTTTTTTTACTCATTTACACTTAAACTTCCACACTGTGAAAAACCAATGTTATCTTCCAAATTAAAGCACATTTAACACAATCATCCCCACTTTGATGTTTAGGAGATGATGGTTAATGTGTAATAAAAATAGGAAGAACAATAATATAGCACTCACACAGTTAGTATTTTAACATATTTATGTCCCTTCAGCAATATGTATGGTCGACCTAGCTTAGTTTATGAGATCTCTTTATTATTTAACACTTAATTTCATTCCCTTCCGGCGGAATGTTACCAACCAAATTATCCAGTTCACTTTACGGCGCCTAGTCGTCTCTGATCTCCTTGCGGCGAGATCCTACCTAAATTTATCACTATTTCCTTGCGGCGAAATAAAACCTTTCCAATGCAGTCTCCTTTCGGCGAGACACTACCAAACGACTTTTAAGTACTTTTCTTCTTTTATTTCTATAGCGCTTACTCTTATCTCATGTACTGTATTTTAAAACTGTCTCACCTCTGAGTTGACTTTCAGGTGACTCTGTCGGATCTCCCGGACCCGCCCGGCATCGAGCAAGACAATAATCCACCGGCCAGATGCGAACGTCACACACCGGGACTTTCAGCCACCAGGCCTAGATGCGGCTGTACGGCAGCGCTTAACTCGACGTCAGGCTGTCTCCGGAGATCCGCCAGTCACTGCAAAGAAAGATAAAATCAGTTTAGTTCTTATAATATCCGGCTCGAAGGACCAAATTAATGATAGGTATTATTTAATCAACTCAGAGGTAAGGAAAGACACCGAGTCAGTTTTACTTGCAAGGGTAGGGGGGGGGGTCAGAAAGGTTAGGGTTCATGTGTCTTGATTTTAGAGAAAGGAGTGAGGATTGGTGCCAGTCCCTAGATGTTGCAGATAATAGCATAACTCACCCTTCTCTCTTATCTCTTTGTCTATGACATGTGGGGGAAGAAAGCACTTAGAGCAGACACAAGTGATAAACAATATAAAAAGTCATAAAAACCCTAACATTGGCCCATCACATAAAATCCCATTAAAAAGCATTGTAGAATGTGGTTAGGACAGATTCAAGGGATGTGAATAATTTTGCAAAGCACTGTACTTTGCAAGCTAATGAAAATAAACTCCTGCCATAAGAAATGGTTTATTCAGAAGAGTTGGTGAAGAGGTAGAGTTGAGCATAAGAGGAAATTAACCAGCACCACTTCAGCTGCCTTGTGGCATGACACTTTTAATAAGCTTCATTAACATGCACACAGTCTGCATTGAGTAAAAGACAGCCATCATCAGGAATTCCCACCATTAAACTGTGACAAAGGAATAATGACCTTATATTTAATTCTGGATTCTTGAAAACATAATGTCGTAACTTTTACTGTTAATGGGCTGGTAAAAGGGTAGAGCTTCATAGCTTTATTTAGCGGAAGTTATTACTATTGTTATGACAACATGAATTAGGGATTATGTGCAGCATGCAAGAGTGTGGCAAACAAAGCAAGGTTTACTTAAAAGCAAATACAAATTATAGGAAGCAAAAGCAGCCAACAGCAACAACAGTAAAAATGATCTTTTTTCATCTTCAGAGTTAAACTCCTTCCTTCAGATATTACACACTGTTACACAATTTTATGGTGCTTGATAATTAGACCTTTCATGGCATTGTGAATCTAGGATTTCCCCGATGCCATTTTCTGTCTGAAAGTCCTGTAATTTCTAGTCATTATTGTCGCATAATTTTCTGCTCTTCTTTCTTCCGTTTCAATGCATCCCTGAACTTTTTATGTCGGAGCTGTGCAAATGTGTTTTTGTTTTCTTCAATAAACAGCAGGACATCTTGAAATATTTAATCACTTTAAATCTTCTCTGAAGCTAATTACAACAACAACCACTTTCAATGCCAATGTGTTATTCCCAAGCACTTAAAAGTTAAGTAAACGTAAGTGATTCTTTCTCACATTTTACTGAGGTGTGCATGTGTGCTTTGTTCAATTGTGAGAAATGATATAGTCTGGAAGGAAGTCATAATACAGTGTTGATTGTGTTTGCTCTCCTTGTATATTTAGGAAATTTCTTTGTTTGTTCCATGATAGTTTGTAGGTTGTAGGCTGCTGAACTGGATGTGATTTGATCCAATCTTTATTGATGGCAGGCAGTAAGTCAAAACAAAATAGTGGAAGACTAGGACTTCAGTTTACAGAAGTAAATGCCTAAAAACCGATGACACCCCTCCCCCCCAATCCAACTGTCGCAGCTTAATTCACACCCTGAGTAAAGGTAATATTATTGACCCAAAAGTCTCATTTTCTCAGACAACAATGACGCAATGATATTAGTGTTGTATGTTACCCACAGCAAACTAAAATATTTCACTTTCCAAGAACGAAAAGCGACAGAAACAGTTTCTTCACATGACAACCAAGGTTGACAACCAATGGGGTTTAGCAGAGTTTTGAACTATGTGACATAAATTGAGGCTGTGGGCTCTGGAGATTTCTGCCTTCCTTATTCCAACCATCTGATGAAAGAAAACAACTGAAGCTATTTCTTAAAAAGACAATAAGATTTAAGCCTGTAAAACTAACATAGCTTTTTTTTTCTCTGCTGTACCATGATGGTAAAGGTTTGTTTTCAACTTCAGAGTGTAATAATATTATTGAAAGTTACAAACCTTGCAGAATGTAAGACTGTAGGTTTCATAAAACATGAAAATGCAAAGTGAACACACAAAATAATTAATAACGATTCAAGTAAAAGAAGCATTACATTTTGTCCCACAACATTGTTCTGAGATTAAAAGGCTCTGTAACCAGGAGGGTCTGTCAAAAGGTAAAATATATGCTTTTCATTTATGGAACATCAATACTATAGACATCCTGTCTCCAACTTGCTTCGTTGATTAACTCACTTCATCCGCATCTGCTCTCATGGGCTTGTTTCAGCAACCTCAATCGATAGCGATTCTGTTTGTTAAACACCCACATGAACCTGAGTTATATTTTTAGCAGCAGCATAATCCTTTATTGCATCGCCATGCTGATTCTAGATTATGTGGAAAATAGCTATGTCAGCACAGTAAAAACTGTTTATGTCAGAATTTGTGGATCTGACATTATAGACTCAAAGTGTCCTTCACGATGATTTTAATTTTGTTAATGGTATCATTTAACTCAAAACTTTACCATAAAGGTGCATCTCAATAGATTAGAACATCAATGACATGAAAATCTATTTCGGTGATACAGTTCAGATGAAACATGGTTTATTACGTTCAATTATTTACAATAAAAAAAGACCAATAAAGAGGATTTTTACTTCAGAATTAATGTTTTTTAATGGCCTACTATGGCTGCACAAATATCATACGAAAATCTTGGTGGTGGCGATAATATTCTTAAATAATGCAATGACGATATTAGTTGCGATGTGTGCCTATTCATTTCTTTCCTCCTTTTTCTCATCTGTGCTTCCATCAGTTTCTGACCTTTAGGATTTTGGTCAATGTCATTTGTGTCCGTTGTGCGCATTTGCAGCAATGAAACATTGTCCAACTGGCTGGATATTATATTGCCATGTAAAATGCAATTTCATAACACTTAACAATATATTAGGCAACAAGTATTGCACTCCTTTACGATATGAATATAGCATACACTAATGTTGCAAAGACATATTGTGCAGCGCTATGGCCTACACAATCATGACAAAGACTTGACAGTCATTGACACCTTCTATAAGCAAGGTAAGCCACAAAAAGTCATTGCTAAAGAAGGTGACTTCAAAAAGGGATAACTGCCACCTTGAGAGATTTGTGAAACATTTTTATTGATCTTTTCTAAGAAACTAAATTTGGGATGTTCATTAGCTGTAAACCAATAAATAATCAAAATTGCCAGAATCAATGCTGTGTTTGTAAGGAATTTATGTAATTTGAGTTTACCAAAATATTAATTGCCAAAATAAATTAACTTTTTAATGATATTATAATTTATTGAGATGCATTTCATATGAATGGCATTAATTCCTTTTCCAACTAGTTGTTGTGGGGCTCAAACTCCATCAGGTAAGCAATGTAGAAAGCCCTGAAAAGTTCAGTAATCTAAAGCCAAGAATGGGACATGATTCAACAGTCCCTTGTTAATTTAAGATGCATGTTCTTGGACTCTTACAAAAGCATGGAAGGACATGCAAATTCAAGACAGAAAGGCCCTCACTCTATGCCCTTCCAACACTGGCATGCTGTCCCGTTTTTCTTAACCTTCCATTTAAAGCTCACGTTTTTGTTCTCTGTGGTGACCCGATTTAATACAGCTCACCATATTTTGGAACAGAAACCTATGATTCCCATGACCTTTCTTCATAATCGTCCACTCCTTTGTGCAAACAGGCCACTCTTTAATCATATCTGGCTTCAGATTTTTTACTATGATTGTCAGAAACAATTATTATGAAAAATGAAGGCAGTCTAAGAGAAATGCATACGAAAAGTAGGTCTTACTTTTTTCAGCCAAATCTGAAGCCGTGCTATAGTATAAGAATAGCTCATTGCTCGAATACAAATCTCACGACGAATCTATCCACATATTAAAGAAAGATTTACAAGCAGTAGAAACTGATTTAACTTTTCATCTATCTTTTTAGTTGCTGTGCTTTCCAGCGATGTGTCTGCAGGTGTAAACTGAAAATAAAGCCTGTACTGTCAAACAAGCTTTTTCTCTGCAGAGGTCAACATTTTTGCTTTTATTAGTCATGCTTTGGTTTCATTAATTCACACTCAAAGTGCATTTCCTGGTGAGAAAAACATCCAGTTGTTCCCATGAAAAGCAAAAATAATAAAAGATGTAAGCAAATCTTTGTCTTTTCTGTTGTTGACACAGTTGGTTACACAGAAACATGATTTATGAGAAAAACAGCTAATATACAACTCTGATTTCAACTAATGAACAGAGGTCAACATTTTTGCTTTTATTAGTCATGCTTTGGTTTCATTAATTCACACTCAAAGTGCATTTCCTGGTGAGAAAAACATCCAGTTGTGCCCATGAAAAGCAAAAATAATAAAAGATGTAAGCAAACCTTTGTCTTTTCTGTTGTTGACACAGTTGGTTACACAGAAACATGATTTATGAGAAAAACAGCTAATATACAACTTTGATTTCAACTAATGAACAGCTTGTGTGGATGTTATCACAACTACAACCAAAGTTACGGCTGCTACTGTTCCATGAAAAACTCAGATAATTACAAATGCTATTATTTTTGCAGACGGCTTTTGTTTAAATAAAATTGGTTAAGATGTTATAACTGACTCTGAAAAACAACCTTAAGATTCATACACAATTTGCCAAGAACTTTCACGGAAAATTGCAAAAACCAATCGAATGAGAGCAAAGTTCCTCATTTAGTAATCATGAATGTATAAAATCCTCCCTCAAGCTAGTGTGCATCTTCCTCCTGAGGTGTATGGGCATACACTGAATGTTTCATATCATCCATCTGCCCCATAAAGCAAAGTCTAGCTGCGGCATATCTGTAAGAAATTTTAATTCTTCCTGCCCCAACCATAAAGCATCTGTTCTCAATGTGAAAAATGATATGAATGTGTGATTTTACTTTAATTACTACGTTAATTTTACTTTAAAGCTTTGATTGTTCCATTTGTTCATAATAATGTGCTTTGCTTTCAGGCCGCAGGTTTACTGGTGGTTCCTAGAGTTTCTAAAAGTAGAATGAAGGCAGATCTTTTGTTATCAGGCTCCTCTCTTGTTGAACCAGCTCCCAATTTTTGTCAATGTGTCAGACAGCCTGTCTTCTTTTAAGACTTTGCATAAATCATTATTGTTTGATAAGGCTTATAGTTTGTGTGGCTTAGATTATCCTAAGCTATCCAAGTAATTATACTGCTATAGAGTTGGAGGGCAGCCATTTCTCTATACACTGTTATTTTCTCTAACCACTTTTCATTCATGCATTATCTGCAATAATTGTTGCCATTAACTTTTTGTTATCTCTCTCTTTTAGAATTTGGATCATCTTAATTCAAGTTTAAGTTCAATTTTAATGAAATTGGATATTCAGCAGGCATCATGGACACAAAAAATAGTCACATATAACAGCAGCAGTCACTCCTATAACAGCACAACTTTGTGCATACCAAGAATTAACTTCAGTTCCACTTTGCTCTCATTGTAGACATAAAGTTATTTTTTTGTTAATATGTCTAAATAAATATTTGGTTTTTTTTTTGTTTTTTTACAAACGAAGAAGATAAGATTGATTTAGTGCAAAAAGGCCTGATATAGATCTGGGCATGCTCTGAGGTGTTCAGAGAGACAGCCTGGGGGAAGAAACTGTCCCTGTGGTGGCTCGTTTTTGCATATACAGGTCCTTCTCAAAATATTAGCATATTGTGATAAAGTTCATTATTTTCCATAATGTCATGATGAAAATGTAACATTCATATATTTTAGATTCATTGCACACTAACTGAAATATTTCAGGTCTTTTATTGTCTTAATACGGATGATTTTGGCATACAGCTCATGAAAACTCAAAATTCCTATCTCACAAAATTAGCATATCATTAAAAGGGTCTCTAAACGAGCTATGAACCTAATCATCTGAATCAACGAGTTAACTCTAAACACCTGCAAAAGATTCCTGAGGCCTTTAAAACTCCCAGCCTGGTTCATCACTCAAAACCCCAATCATGGGTAAGACTGCCGACCTGACTGCTGTCCAGAAGGCCACTATTGACACCCTCAAGCAAGAGGGTAAGACACAGAAAGACATTTCTGAACGAATAGGCTGTTCCCAGAGTGCTGTATCAAGGCACCTCAGTGGGAAGTCTGTGGGAAGGAAAAAGTGTGGCAGAAAACGCTGCACAACGAGAAGAGGTGACCGGACCCTGAGGAAGATTGTGGAGAAGGGCCGATTCCAGACCTTGGGGGACCTGCGGAAGCAGTGGACTGAGTCTGGAGTAGAAACATCCAGAGCCACCGTGCACAGGCGTGTGCAGGAAATGGGCTACAGGTGCCGCATTCCCCAGGTCAAGCCACTTTTGAACCAGAAACAGCGGCAGAAGCGCCTGACCTGGGCTACAGAGAAGCAGCACTGGACTGTTGCTCAGTGGTCCAAAGTACTTTTTTCGGATGAAAGCAAATTCTGCATGTCATTCGGAAATCAAGGTGCCAGAGTCTGGAGGAAGACTGGGGAGAAGGAAATGCCAGAAGTCCAGAAGTCCAGTGTCAAGTACCCACAGTCAGTGATGGTCTGGGGTGCCGTGTCAGCTGCTGGTGTTGGTCCACTGTGTTTTATCAAGGGCAGGGTCAATGCAGCTAGCTATCAGGAGATTTTGGAGCACTTCATGCTTCCATCTGCTGAAAAGCTTTATGGAGATGAAGATTTCATTTTTCAGCACGACCTGGCACCTGCTCACAGTGCCAAAACCACTGGTAGATGGTTTACTGACCATGGTATCACTGTGCTCAATTGGCCTGCCAACTCTCCTGACCTGAACCCCATAGAGAATCTGTGGGATATTGTGAAGAGAACGTTGAGAGACTCAAGACCCAACACTCTGGATGAGCTAAAGGCCGCTATCGAAGCATCCTGGGCCTCCATAAGACCTCAGCAGTGCCACAGGCTGATTGCCTCCATGCCACGCCGCATTGAAGCAGTCATTTCTGCAAAAGGATTCCCGACCAAGTATTGAGTGCATAACTGTACATGATTATTTGAAGGTTGATGTTTTTTGTATTAAAAACACTTTTCTTTTATTGGTCGGATGAAATATGCTAATTTTGTGAGATAGGAATTTTGGGTTTTCATGAGCTGTATGCCAAAATCCTCCATATTAAGACAATAAAAGACCTGAAATATTTCAGTTACTGTGCAATGAATCTAAAATATATGAATGTTAAATTTTCATCATGACATTATGGAAAATAATTAACTTTATCACAATATGCTAATATTTTGAGAAGGACCTGTAGAGCTGTACCACTGACCTAAAGGTAAAAGTCTAAACAGTTTGTGACCAGGATGTGTGGGGTCTGCAGATATGTTAACTGTCCTTTTTCTGACCCTAGATCTGTACACGTTCTGGATGGAAGGAAGGTCAGCCCTGATGATTCTCTCTGCAGACCCAATTGTTCGTTGCAGTTTGGCTGTCTTCTGTTTTGTGGATGAGCCAAACCACACAGTGATATATGAAGACAGGACAAAGTATATAATGGTATAGAAGATGACCAGTGCTGAGCAGTGCTTGAGAAATAAATTTAATATAAACAGGGGAATTAATAAATTAAATTCCAAACAGTCTTGAAATCCAACAGTTCAATCTATATATATATATATATATATATATATATATATATATATATATATATATATATTTCAAGGTGAAATTGACAATAGGCACTGATCTTTTGTAGGTTTTGTAGGTTTTGCAGGTTTTTGAAGTGAGTTCTTGATAATCTAACATCTAACCATTTTGTTTTCTGTATGTAACAATCCATTTATTATGCATTTATACAATTATATTTTATTCATATTAAACATAGCTTTAAAATGCTGATAACAGTAGTCCTACATGCAAATATATTTCATGTATTTTTTTGAATAAACAGAAAAATATGATGTGTCACAAGAAAATCTAACTCACTAATGTATTTTCTCATTATTGAATTAGATTTTCTTGTGACACATCATATTTATCATATGTAATCATAACCATATATACATATATATATATATATATAACAATATCTGCTGCTAAACAAGGGTGCGGTAAAGAATGTAAACAATATTTTTCCACATTTTACAATAGTAACAGCTTCCCAGGGAGCCCTGTAGATGGCGCAAATGGGCTCATAACAATGAAGACACGTATACGCCAGGCATGGGGATCCATGGGCATGCGACATTACCACAGTGAGTCCATTACTGATACATCTGAAATCTTGCGAGGAAAAGGTGGTATGCCAGGTTTTTGTATGTACACATTCTTTGTTCATGAGGTCCCTAGAGAAACAGCAAAGTATTTGTAGGTGAAAGGACAAATTTGAGGTGTTTGTGTGAACTACAGATTATCAGCGTGAAAACACATCAAGTCAATCAACCGTTTTTATGTTTTCCAATTTGCTGCTAGGAGTTGGAGCCAAAGCTTGTCTAAATTTGACAAACAAATTTAAAAATTGCCATGTGTTGAATGAAATTTCACCCAGTTATGACTGCTAATGTTGCTATGTACTTAAGGCAGGTTTCATATATTGTCTCAAATCTATATGACTGTACATCAGAATGAAGAAATAAGAATTAATTATGAATAGGATTAAAGTATTTTAATGGAGCACGGGCAACTGCCATGCACAAGAAAAGATAGGGAGACCCTTCTTGTAAAAGCAGATGTTTATACTAAACCCAAACAAAGACAGACCTCTAGATCAACAAAATAAAAGAACAGGATATTAGACTACAGAGAGATTCATGCCCCAGGTCCAACAGAGAAAAATTCTCCAGCAGATAAGATACTTAACAGCTTCTGCCACTTTAGAGCCAAATTGGCAAGAATCCTTCATGGTCACACTGCCAAGGGGAAACATTTATTATAGAGAGTGAGCTGATTATAGAAAGAAACTTAAGAGGATTCAGCTTTTCTCACTGCAAACAAATACACTCCTAAAATCTTCCAAGACTTGCACCTATTGTGCTTTCTATGGATGCATTTATTTCAACCTTATGTTACCAAGGTAATTTTTGGGAAGAAAATCTAATATTAATCAAGTTTTTTTTTTACATTGCTACTCAGTTGCTCAAATTAGGGCAATAATGAAAAAGAGAAAAACTCCATTAAGCTAGAAAGTGAATAAACTATTGCTTCAAAAACCTTTGAATACAATAAGATACTCATTTCAGATATCTATATTATTATTAAACACTTACACAGAACAATCCTGAAAAAAGACAATTTAATAATATCACTAATTCTTGCAGGCACAGTAATTTTTACCGATGTGTTTATGAGGAACAAAGACAGAGTGAACTGTAGAAGTTTTGTGTGGATGAGAGATTACATAATTTTGACCTTCTTAATAACAATAATAATAGTAATAAATTTTATTTATAATGCACATTTCATTCCAAGGAATCTTTGAGTGCTACAATTAAAACACAAGAATAAGAACACTAGAGTGAAAAAAAGATTTAGCAGTTAATAGCTTTCCTAAACAGGAACGTCTTAAGTCCAACTTTAAAATAATCTAGCCTCTGCAGTTCTCTCAACATAGGAGGGAGGCTACTCCAGAGCCAGGGTGCAGCAGAGATAAAGGCTCTGTCCCCCATGGTCATGAGCCTGGTAGAGGGGAACTGGAGGAGCCAGCCGCTGGACCACCTGAAGGTGTGTGTGGAGGTTTGGAGTGGAATGTGTTCTCATAGATAAGGACCATGGCCGCTGATGCATGTATGAGTGAGCAGAAGGATTACATATTAGATGCGAAATGGGACTGGGAGCCAGTGAAGGGTGTAAAGGATGGGTGTGATATGCTCATACTTGTGTACTTGCATGAGGACTCTTGCGGCACTGTTCTGGATATACTGTAATGTTTGAATGTTTTTGGAGGAGATCCCTGTAAAAGGGAGTAATCCAGTCTGCAGGAAACAAAGGCATGGATACATTTTTCTGCGTCAGAGCGGGAAGGAAGTGGATGGATCTTGAAGATTTTGTGAAGGTGGTAGAGTGAGGTCTTTAATACATTCTTTATGTGGTTGTCAAAGGTGAGTTTTTGGTCAAACCTGACACCAAGGTTAGTTACTGATGGGGAGAGAGTATTGACCTGGCTGTCAAAGGAGAGTTAGGATATTGAGGAGTTGGTGATCTGGTGAGTTGTGCCAACAAGTAGTACCTCGGTTTTACTACTGTTGAGCAGAATAAAGTTGCTGTTCGTCTAGCCCTTAATCTCTTCAAGGCAGCAGCATGTGACAGGACTATAAAAGGGTTGGGAGCAGTTCTGATGTATAATTGTGTTTCAACACCGTAGCAGTGGAATGACTAATTGTGTCTGCTGATAACACAATTGAGTGGAAGCATGTAGGTGACAAAAAGCAGGGGGGCCCAAGATTGATCCTTGGGGGACACCTCACATAACAGGGAGAGGTCTGGACTTACATGATTCCAACAAAACATATTCGGTTCTGTCAGAGAGATATGATTTTAACCACGCTAAGGTGCTGCCTCACAGTCCGACAGGAGGATAGCATGGTCCACTGTGTCAAAAGCAGCTGACAGATCAACGAGAATAGGGAGTGATGGTGACCAAACATCAGCTGCCATCAGCAAGTCATTTGTCACTAAGCAAAGCTGTTTCCGTGCTATGTCCTGAACAAATACCCGATTGGAACTTTTCAAATAAGTTGTGGTTCTCCAGATTAAGTTGGAGATGGGAGGAAACAACTTTCTGGAGGACCTTCGACAAAAAGCAAGGTTAGAAATAAGCTTATAGTTTGCAAGGTCATCTGGATCCAGACTGGGCTTTTTGAGTACAGGGTGGATGACAGCTGCTTTTATCACAGTTGAATTGGTGAAGAGAGAGTTGAACAAATTGGGTGATGATTGGACTAACAATGGAAGTCAGCGATTTCAACAGAGCCGTTGGAATGGGGTCTAAGATGCATGATGAAACTTTCATTGCCTGCAGAATGTCCTCAATGTGGTTGCGTCGGACCTCGGCGAACATTGGGAAAGATGGCAGAGTCAGAGAGGAAGGTTCCAAGGCAGGTGAGACACAGAAGAGGGACCTGTTAGGGAGGACTGGATCTTGCTAACTTATACTCTGAAAACATTAATAAGACACTTGCATTGCTCCTCAGTTGTTGTATTGGTAGGAGGCACCTGTGGCTTCAACAGAGAGTTGTTGGGACCCCAGCCACGGGTTACAACATGACAGGCCAGTAAGAACGTTTCTGGAACTTTCAAAATAAATCGCATTAACCTACTCCCAGCACAGCCAGGAACAGGGAATAACAGCGGACTTCCCTTGACGTCACTGTCCGAATAAAAACCCCGCTTTTGCAACAAACAGACCTCTTCCACACAGGTCCCCAGTGGAACTGGACAGAGGAACATAGTGCACTAATGTCTCTTTGCTGGCAAATATACATAACTTTTCAAACTGGATCCAAGAGTGTCATGCGATCATATGCACTAAGTTAAGTAGGAAGGAATTGCTGTTTGTGTATCCATGAACGGGGGTAATTATGGTACAAGCGTTGCCTGACTTTTCTCTCTGAGGTCTACAGAAGCAAACTGTGTTCCAGAGAGTTCCCAGCAGAGACCCTGTCTCTACAACGCCGAGCAGTTTTTCCCCGGTCTGAAGGAAGGACAATGGGACCACATCACCGTGGCTACAGCAGCAGCATGCAGTTCAGCCAGCCCGGCGGCAGAACAACCTGCCCCACCCCACAGCTACAGAGGTTAGCTGCAAGTTAACCCTTTGTTCACTGTGGATGCTGTTGAGGTACCGCTTTAAAGAGGCCTTCTGCGCGTTCGTTTATTATACCGTAACCTGGAGGAATTCACAACACATTAGAATAAATCACACGGAGACAGCTGTATGTTATTCAAAGTACCTGGACCAGGGGAAGCTCTCATGTGATCAGGACACACACCGAGACAACTTCAGAGCTTCTCACTGGGCACATTGTTTTTATTAAAACACACATTAAAATGGGCAGCACCCTGTTTACAGTTTTTTCTCACATGTAGTCACGTACACACTTTTTACGGCTTACCATATTTAGACAGTCATTGTCCACCAGCAGCACCCCATATCTACTGATATAAGCAGGGAGTAACACTTATTACCAATTTTCACACACTTCTGCAGTTTTCAGTAATTTTCCACTTCACCTCTTCTGTGAGAAATACTTCTGCAGACCACACAATACACAATGTCTTATACTAACACAGGTTATACATTTTATTTCCCACAGTGGTTATGAACATAATAATAATGATGCACACACACAATATACATAATAAATCTCCACAATGCTTTCCTCAACTTCGTCGCCCCAGACAACTTTTCCTCGGCACGGTTCACGTAGGAGGTTGTGTTTTGGGCAGAGAGAGAGGAGTAGTTTAGAAATAATCCAAACATTTTTCGTTTTGTGACGTTTGGTTTTTTTTGTGTTGAAGACTTAGCACTGAGTGCTCAGTTTGTGTGTTCTGTGTTTGTTTTTGTTTTTTTGTTTTTTTTTAAAGTTAAGACAAACTTTATTTAAATGGTGATTTTAAACACAGAAGATTGGCCATAACGCCGCGTCTGCGCTTATGCATTTTAACCCTTTTATTAGTGGTATTTTAATTGTATGTTTGATTCTGTTGATAAGCTACAAGTTTCTTTTGTTAGCCCCAACCGCTAACAGATAAGAACACGTGCTTGCCTGCTAAAGATCATTTACCCAAAATGGTTTGTTGGAATTATGAATCTGAGAATATTATTTAATATTTAATATTAATATTTTAATATTTTATC
Source organism: Girardinichthys multiradiatus (assembly GCF_021462225.1). Classification (NCBI taxonomy): domain Eukaryota; kingdom Metazoa; phylum Chordata; class Actinopteri; order Cyprinodontiformes; family Goodeidae; genus Girardinichthys; species Girardinichthys multiradiatus. Next base: position 30,532,025 of record NC_061818.1, read on the forward strand.
AAATAATATTTCTGTCTGTTAAGGGTTGTCCTGTGAATACCAGCCCAGTAAGGTGACGGTATTAAGACAAAATAGAAAGGTGTGAGACGAGCTCTGACATTATTGAACAGCATAAACTCTGCATATATATATAGAATGAATTCACACAATTTCTTAAAATACAAGAATTTATTAACGAAAATACGTCAACTCAAGTCAAACATATTTCAATCAACAAACTCTTGACTATGCTAAAACAATCCAACTAAACTACCAAGCAGAATTAAAGAATAGGGACAACTAATAGGCTATGTACAATATAAACAAGTTGATTAAAGATGATTGGAAATTATGACCAAAAGAGTGATGCAACATTACCATGTAATGTTTATGTCTGAGAACCAAGGATTATCTTGAAGAATCTGGAAATGAAGTTAGTCTTGGAACTAACTTAGGCAATAATCAGCAAACATTTAGGCAACCAATCACAATGCAAGATCAGATAAAATAATATTTTAATAAAATAATGTTTTAAATAATGATCTGCTGAATAAAACCAACCTTCAGGATGACCATTTCTCAACGGTGTCTAATTAGCTGTCTCTATTTATTGAAATAATATTTGAAGAAATATTATTAAGAGAGTATTTTGGAAAACAGCCAAATCTTTCTGGAGTAATGGGGCTTAATGTTGTTTACTTAGTTATCAAATCTAGTAAATGATGTTTAGGGACTATTATTCACTAGATTGAAAATTAACAACCTTTCTGTTAAATACTCTTTAGTAGCAAGCACGTGTTCTTACCGGTTAGCATTTGAGCTAACAAAAGAAGCTAATAGCTTAGCACCAGAATCAACACACACCTTTAAAAATACCGTCAATAAAAGGGTTGAAATGCATAAGCGCGGACGGCGCGTTATGATCAATCTTCTGTTTAAAATCACCCTTCAAGTAAAGTTTGTCTAAACTTCAAAAACAAACAAAAGAACACTACCTGAACACATGTGCTGCAGATAGCCTGCTAGCACCAAGATAGCTGAGTTCAAAACAAACTAAACTTCATAAAATGAAAAACGTTTAGATCATTTCATTCTAAATCTGTCTCTGCCCAAAACCTCATAAACCGTGGTGAGGAATGCTGTCCAAAAGACGATGAAGTTTGAAGAAGGTATCCACAGTGAACAAAGTGTTAGCTTCCCGCTAACCTCAGCTTCTCCCGATCAGAAGGTGCGTTTGTTCTGTGAACAAAAGGGTTAGCTTCCCGCTAACCTCCAGCTGTGGATGAAGAACGGCTCGTTGTCCGCCAACGCCACTTCACGGTGATGGGGTCTCTGTTGTCTTCCTTCCAGACTGGGAGACCGCTCCGCTCGGCTTCTCTGTAGGGAACGTCTCTGGGACAATTTGCTTCACAGGCCTCAGAGGAAAAAGTAAGCAACTCTTACACCTTAATTTCCTCGTTCATGAATGAAAATACCGGATACACAGACAGTATTTCATTCGTACTTATCTTTGCATATGATCGATGATCATATGGCTTCCACGGATCCAGTTGAAGAGTTTATGTCTGTTTGCCAGCAAAGAGACATCAGCGCGCTGGGCCTCCCCTGTCCGGTCCCACTAGAGGCCGTGTGGAAAGAGGTCGGCTTGTTGGAGAGGGGGTGCTCTTATTCAGACAGTGGCATCATGGGAAGTCTGCTGTTACCCCCAATTCCTAAGTTGTGCCGGAAGTAGGTTAATGCAATTTATTTTGAAAAGTTCCAGAAGAGTTCGTACCGGAGTTTAATGTTGAAATCCATGGCTGTGGGACCCAACAGGTTGTTAGTTTTCAATCTAGGAAATAATATTTCCCAAAATATTATTTTACTAAACTTGATAACTAAGTAAATACCATTAAGCCCCATTTCTCCAGAAAGATTTGGTTCTTATTCAAAATATTTCTTTAAATATTATTTTACTATTTCCTTAATAATATTTCTTTAAATATTATTTTAATAAATAAAGGCAGCTAATTAAACACTGTTGAGAACTGGTCATCCAGAAGGTTGGTTTTAGTCAGCAAATCATTCTTTAAAATATTATTTTATTAAAATAATGTTTTGATCTTGCATTGTGAATGGTGTTTTTGAAAGTATACCAATTATTGTTTAAGTTAGTTCCAAGACTAACTTAACCTCAATTCCAGATTCTTCAAGATAATCCTTGGTTCTCAAACATGAATATTGCATGATATTATTGTATCACTCTTTCAGTCATGGTTTTCAATCATCTTTGATTCACTTGTTCATATTGTACATAGCCCATTAGTCTTCCTTATTCTTTCATTCTGCTTGGTAGTTTAGTTGGATTGTTTTAGCATAGTAAAGAGTTTGTTGATTGAAATATGTTTGACTTTGAGTTGACTTATTTTTTTTTATAAATTCTTGTCAGTCATTTTCTACTGCTTATTCCATAGTGGGTTGCGGGGGAGCTGGTGCCTATCTCCAGCAGTCTATGGACAGGAGGCAGGGTACACCCTGGACAGGTTGCCAGTCCATCACAGAGCAACACACAAACAACCAAGCACACACTCATTCATTCATTCATACACCTAAGGGCAATTTAGAGTGACCAATTAACCTAACAGGCATGTCTTTGGACTGTGGGAGGAAGCCAGAGTACCCGGTGAGAACCCACGCATGCACAGGGAGAACATGCAAACTCCATGCAGAAAGACCCCAGGCTGGGAATTGAACCCAGGACCTTCTTGCTGCAAGGCAACAGTGCTACCAACTGCACCACTGTGCAGCCCCTTGTAATTCTTGTATTTTAAGAAATTGTGTGAATTAATTCTGTGTGTTCAGAGTTTTGCTGTTCAGTAATGTCAGAGTTTGGCTTATCCCTTTCAATTTTGTCCTAATACCGCCGCCTTATTGGGCTGGTATTCACAGGAGAACCCTTAACAGCCCGAAATAATATTTAATAAAAGATTGAATAATATATTCCTATTCATAATCACAACAGAGCATCATTTTGTTTGTAGCCAATCTGACCCACATGCTGAAAACACTTAGAGAGATTATGAAGTTTAAAGTTTTTATTTTATCACAGGTCCAATGAAGGTGGGATCTGGGACTGGAACCTCTCGGCTGCATGGAAGGGTAACAGGTAAGTAGAGGATGGAGACAATTAGGATTTGCAGTGTTTGGTATCTTACAGTTTGTAGGTGAAACTGGTTCGCCGGAAGAATGTGATTCCGGGTCTGGTAAGCTTGGTTGGCCTGGTTACTTTGATTAACTGATCCTTCCCACGGATCAGAACTTTGATTCAGTGTTTCCTTACAGACGGAGTCCGGAGGTGCTGCTCGCTGGAGGGTGGACAGGCTTCGCTCGGGGAAGCTGAGAGTATGGAGTCCAATGGCTGCCAGCAAAGCCTGACTGGAAATCTTGGCAAAGAAGGCGAAGTCAGGTAGGTACTTTCAAAGGAGCTTGAACTGGGTCCAAAGCTGAACCTGGAAATAAGCAAGGACAAGACTGATAAGACGAAGCTTAGCAAAACATGACTGTCTTAAACTTGGCCGGATGAATGTTACCACAGAGGCAAAACACTCAGGCATCGAAGTGCTGGCAGCATGCTCCTTTTAAACCTCCCAGCTTGATCACAGGGATGAAAAACACCTGTCCAAACCAGTGTTACCAAGTGAGAAATGTAGGATTATCGTACTAGAGACATAAAATTATCGTATTTTGAGGGAAATTATCATACACTCATCATAACTAAAATAACAAGTCTGTTGATGTGTTGAATAGCATCTAACAGGAACTCGCAGCTTTGTGGGGTCAGTACGAAATTGATTTATCAACAGCTGCAGCCCCACAGTGCCGGGCTCTGCTTCTTTTTCTTTTCTTTTTTTCTTTTCCTCAATCATGGGCGGGCGCAGTGGACTATTTAGCCAATCATGGCCGTTGTTCTGAGGCCAACGCATCACGTCACACGTAGGTCACATTTATAAAAGCACGATTGGCTGTAATTTCCAGCATTTGTTTCCGAATTTGGACATAGATGCCTTCAAGGTTCACAAAAAAACTCCAACAGACTTTTGGACAGGCTGACGACGACTGATTACAAACACACATTCACGGAATGGTCAAATTATCGTACATTTGGCCTTTTTTAGGAATATTGATCGTACATTGTACAGAGAGCAAAATTATCGTACTAATACGATAATTATCATACACTTGGCAACACTGGTCCAAACCCAACAGAGCACAAGCGACACCTAGGGGCGAAGCGTAGTTAATAGCAGGCACAAAAATACAAAGCAGCAACTCCCAGGACCCAACACAGAGTTTATTGTTGAGAAAAGCTGCTTGGGGTTTCTAGCATTTTTATTAATAAGGTTGGAATAGAATTTAGAGCGCACATCCTTCAGCAGTTTGCCAGAAGCCTCCGGGTGATCACGGAAAGCAAACGTGCACTGTGAGTCCAGACTGTCTATAACGGCATTCCAGGACTCTGCTGGCTGTTTTCATCTGGTGCAGCTTCTTAGTGAACCAGGGTGCAGAACGTTCAAAATTTACCTCACATGACCTGATAGGGGCATGGAGGTCAAACATAGCGCTCAAGGAGGACTGCGTCACTAGCTCATCCACTGTTGCAGGAATGGGACGGAGGCTAAATTGGAGGTCAGTGGTCAAGGTGGCTAGGTCAATGTGTCTCCAGTTGGGGAAAGATATTCACTGCTTCTGTCTCACAGCAGGTAGCGAAAATGTGAAGACCACCGATTCCACCAAATGGTCAGAAACACTGAGATCATAGATTAGTTGTTGATTGAGGCTTTGTCAGTTATTGACAAAAGTCATTTTGTTTTATTATTAGCTTCCATTAGCTGTAGTTAAGAATTTTAACAAAATAAGAAAAAAAAAATCATATGCATTTTTCCTTTACATGTAAATAGGACGGACAATGCACAGCCAAGCTGTAAAGTCACCTCAAGGATAAGCATGTAACAAAAGTGGCTATCTAGAGTATGCGTGACATTTTTTGCATTTACTAATCTTAATGTTATTAAAAACATTAAAAAAGATTTGTAGAAAGTTCTGTTTTGGAAATCATCCTTTCTATATCAAATCTAAAGCACTAATTGGCTTTTATGTACATTTAAAGGCATGAATAAAGTGCATAAAGCGCTACCGGCTTTGCTGTGCCATCGAAGAACCTTCTTTGGTGATTTGCCTGAGCAAAGAAAGATGCAGGAGCATAAGGGAAATAGTCAATTTCACTTCTAATGTCATAGTACGGGAGCTAAAAAGCCATTAGTCTGGTTTATGCAGCATTCACACCATGTGAATGAAAATATGCTAATGGCCTGTGAAAATTCACATCAAACACCTCAAGATGGTATATGATTAGAGAGTTGGCCAGGTGAAAGTTAAAAAGGCTGCATTAACTTGTATTTCATTTAATTACATGTAATGACAACTTTCTGCAGGGGTAAGATAGGTCCTTACCCATAAAGAATTTTTATAATGTAAAAATAATGTGTCGGAAATCTTGACTAGTGATAATTGCAAGTCATGTAAATTTAGTGTAAGCAAGTCAAGGCTGTCATAGTGTCATACACTCTGGGAGTGACTCAACCACATGGATAGAAAAGCGTTTTTAACAGTTTACTGATATTGCAAGCAATCTGGATCTGAGCACTGACTGGATCTGCTGAGGGGACCGAGATTGCCACTGAGGAAGGAGAGGAGGGAGAGATTACTGAGGTTCCAGGAGGGGAATTGGAGAAGACAATGGTGATTTCAAGGCTGACTTACTGGCAGTGGGTGCAGGATGCTTGTTGGGGGAAGTGTCTTTTCCACGGTGGCTGAAACTGGCTGGTAATGCGGAACGGAGCTGTTTGGTTCCTTTGTTTCCGCTGTGCAATTCTTGTGTTACTCTGTCGTGTTGGGGTTTGTGGCGTTGGAGGGTGGACATGCAAGTGGGAGAAGGGTAGATTTTCCAACGACGTGGTTCTTGAGCAGCTGTGCTGGAGGCTGGAGTGATAAGGAGACTCATGGCTGGATCGGCAGAGCTCGGGTTCGGATGGAGCATGACACGGAGAACAGAGACTTGGGAATCCAAAAATCCCACACAGGATCAGATCTGTAAGGCAGGGTAGAAACAAGGTGATCAGAGAGGTCTTGGGAGAAAGGCTGAGCTGCATAACATGGTCAGTTTATCATGCTGGCAGAGACAACGAGCTGATGCCTCCCTACAGGTTCCAGCTCCCTAAGAAGCCCAGCTGATTGCGCTCAGATTAGGAACACCTGTGCAGCTGCACCTGTCAGTCTCACCCTGAGTAGAGGGGAAAAACACAGCATACACACAAAACTGCACACAGCCACTACGGTATGACAAAGGCATGTTTCTTTCTGTAGGACCAGTTTCTATAGTACAAAGTAATTCAAAGTCCTTTACAGAAAAGGCAAGTACTGTAAAGAAACTCATTTAAGTAACTTAAGCATCACATAATAAAGAAACATCCACCCTTCCATTTCTATTTCAGCTTAATCCTTCTTGGGTGTCGGCTGGTGCATATCTTCAGCCATCAATGTGTGAGAGTTAGGGTAAACCTTGGATGGGACAAAAAAGCTGTAAAAAGCAAATTAAAAGCAAATACATAACTAAGAACTGTTCAAAATCAGTTGATACAGTGATATTTTATCTAAATGGGACATTTGCTGTTATGTTCAGTCCTAATGTCAAGGTGCCAACATTTTCTTGCAAGCTTGCAAGCTGTCGAAGCCGTCTCTGCTTCCCCAGGTCTGTTGTTTTGGGCACAGGTTTCAAAAGAGTGAAATAAACACAAAGTACAATCAGCTTATGTTCACCTCTGCGCAGAGGGAGAGAGATGCCCCAGTCAAAACCTGCGAGCAACAACTCTGCCATATGCCATGTCATATCACTTAGTCGTACTGCATAACAGTTCCTTATGTCCAAATAAGGAGTGCTTCCTGTTATTACTTCCAGCAGGCTCCTCTTATCGTCTCCTTCACTCCCTATCCGCTACTCCCCTGTCCTTCACCAATTTATGACCTCTATCAGCACATTCCAGTTACACACATAGAAAGTTTATATTCTACAAAGCATAGAAACCAAATCAGAATCAGAATCAGAATCAGAATCAGAAAAGCTTTATTGCCAAGTACGTTTTTGGACATACAAGGAATTTGTTTTGGCGTAGTCGGTGCAATACAATACAAATTAAACAGTATAAACATCTACAATATAATATAAATATATGTGCACAGTTTTAAGTGAGTGAGAGTAAGTATAGAGCAGTATAAGATGCAAGAGCAATACAACAGTGCAGATGATCAGTGTGCAAGTATGGCAGTGCAAGTAAAGCAGGAGTCCAAGCTGAGCGTTAATGTAACGCATAGAGTTACAGTTTACAGGTGTCCTGTCAGCAAAAAAGCGGGGGGGGGGGGGGGGGTGACTGTTCTTGTGGCGTGAGGTTTTGGTCCGGATGGACCGCAGCCTCCTGCCAGAGGGGAGAGTCTCATAGAGTCTGTGACCGGGGTGGGAGGGATCAGCCAGAATCTTCCCTGCCCGCTTCAGGGTCCTGGAGGTGTACAGTTCCTGGAGCGACAGTAGACTGCAGCCAATCACCTTCTCAGCAGACCGAATGACACGCTGCAGCCTGCCCTTATCCTTGGCTGTAGCAGCGGTGTACCAGATGGTGATGGAGGAGGTGAGGATGGACTCAATGATGGCTGTGTAGAAGTGCACCATCATAGTCTTTGGCAGGTTGAATTTCTTCAGCTGCCGCAGGAAGAACATCCTCTGCTGGGCTTTCTTGATGAGGGAGCTGATGTTTGGCTCCCACTTGAGATCCTGGGAGATGATGGTTCCCAGGAAGCGGAAAGATTCCACAGTGTCAATTGTGGAGTCACAGAGGGTGATGGGGGCAGGTGGGGCTGGGTTCTGCCTGAAGTCCACAACCATCTCCACTGTCTTTAGAGCGTTGAGCTCAAGGTTGTTCTGGCTGCACCAGTCCCACAGATGGTCCACCTCCCATCTGTACGCGGACTCGTCACCATCAGAGATGAGTCCGATTAGGGTGGTGTCGTCCGCAAACTTCAGAAGCTTGACAGACTGGTGACTGGAGGTGCAGCTGTTGGTGTACAGGGAGAAGAGCAGAGGAGAGAGAACACAGCCTTGGGGGGAACCGGTGCTGATGGTCAGGGAGTCAGAGACGTGCTTCCCCAGCCTCACGCGCTGCTTCCTGTCAGACAGGAAGTCAGTGATCCACCTGCAGGTGGAGTCGGGCACACTCAACTGGGAGAGCTTCTCCTGTAGCAGAACTGGGACGATGGTGTTGAAGGCAGAGCTGAAATCCACAAACAGGATCCTGGCATAGGTTCCTGTGGAGTCCAGGTGCCGGAGGATGAAGTGAAGGGCTAGGTTGACTGCATCGTCTACAGACCTGTTGGCTCTGTAGGCAAACTGCAGGGGGTCCAGCAGGGGGTCGGTGATGTCTTTTAGGTGTGAGAGCACAAGGCGCTCAAAGAACTTCATCACCACAGAGGTCAGGGCGACGGGTCTGAAGTCATTAAGCCCTGTGGTCCTTGGCTTCTTGGGAACAGGGACGATGGTGGAGGACTTGAAGCAGGCAGGCACATGACATGTCTCCAGTGAGGTGTTAAAAATGTCTGTGAAGACTGGAGACAGCTGATCAGCGCAGTGCTTCAGGCTGGCTGGTGAGACAGAATCCGGACCAGCAGCTTTCCGGGGGTTCTGTCTCCTGAAGAGTTTGTTTACGTCCCTCTCCTCAATGGAAAGAGTCGTCCTCGGCGTGGGTAGGGGGCTGGTGGGGGGGAACTTCGGGGTGGGGGTTGGAGGTGCCAAGGCCCCTCTTGAGGTTGGAGAGATGGGGGTGGTGGATTGTGGCTGCAGCTGTTGGGGGGTGTCATGGGGGATGGTTGCAGGACTGTCCCTTTGTCTTTCAAAGCGGCAGTAGAACTCGTTCAGGTCATTGGCGAGGCGTCGGTCGTTGATGGAGTGGGGGGCTTTCGGCTTGTAGTTGGTGATCTGCTTGAGCCCTTTCCAGACAGACGCAGAGTCGTTGGCTGAGAACTGGTTTTGGAGCTTCTCAGAGTACAGTCGTTTGGCCTCTTTCACTGCCTTGCCAAACTTGTACTTTGCCTCTCTGTATATGTCTTTGTCCCCACTCCTGAAGGCCTCTTCCTTATCCAGTCTTAACCTTCTGAGTTTAGCTGTGAACCAGGGTTTGTCGTTGTTGTAACTCACCCTGGTGCATGATGGTACACAGCTGTCCTCACAGAAGCTGATGTAGGAAGTCACAGCCTCTGTGTACTCGTCCAGACTGTTGGTAGTAGTCCTGAACACATCCCAGTCTGTACAGCCTAAACATGCCTGGAGATTCTCCACAGCCTCACTGCTCCACTTCCTTGTCGTCCTCACAACAGGTTTGCAGAGCTTAGTTTCTGCCTGTATGCAGGAATCAGGTGGACCATGATGTGGTCGGATTGGCCCAGTGCAGCACGTGGGACGGCGTGATAAGCGTCTCTGATGTTGGTGTAACAGTGATCCAGAATGTTGTCCTCTCTGGTCGGACATTTTATAAACTGTCTATATTTGGGGAGTTCGTGGGTCAGATTACCTTTGTTAAAGTCACCAACGACGATTACTAAGGAGTCCGGGTTGGTCCGCTCCACACTCAGTATCTGGTCGGCGAGCATGCGCTGTGCGACCTGCACGTTAGCTTGCGGCGGGATGTAAACACCGACCAGGATGAACGAAGCGAACTCACGGGGGGAATAGAAAGGCTTACAGTTTATGATGAAGGCTTCCAGGTCTGGAGAACAGTGCTGCTGAATCACTGTCACGTCGTTGCACCAACCACTGTTGAGGTAAAAACAGATTCCTCAACCTTTTGCTTTGCCGGAGAGTTCCGTGTCTCTGTCCGCTCTGTAGAGCTGGAATCCTGCCAGCTGCAGCGCAGAGTCCGGTATTAATCCACACAGCCACGTCTCCGTGAAACACAAAACTGCCGATGAATAAAAGTCCCTGTTTTTCCCCAACAGCAGTTGTAGTTCGTCAACTTTGTTGGGAAGTGAGCGCACGTTAGAGAGAAATATTCCAGGTAACGGTGTTCGTAGTCCACGCTGGCGAAGTCGTTCCAGCACCCCAGCCCGTTTCCCTCTCTTCCGGCGTTTCACCGCGTGAACAAAGGTGAGCGCACCTTTGACCAGAATGTCCAAAAATTCCAGAGCAGTAAGCAGAAAAGTTGGAAATAACTCCTCTGGTGTAGTAGCCCTGATGTTCATGAGTTCTTCTCTGGTGAGAGAGCTCCGGGTATCATCACAGAAGACCGTTTTAAAGCAAAAAACAAAACAAAACAATGCGCACCAACACGCCGAGGCGACCATCTGCGGCGCCATCTTGGATCATCCAAAATGCTGCCTCCTTTGTTTAGTTCTGGTCCTGGGAACGCTGAGTAGATATGTCTGATGCACACAGGGGCTCAAATGGTTCTTCTCTGAAAAGCAACTCTGAAATGCATTTTGTCCCAAGATTAACAAGGTTTTAAAATCTATTTTTATACAAACCAGGAGTCGATGCAGAGAATAAAAAAGATATGATACATTTTCTTTGTGTTGTTTAGATCTTTTGCAGCAGTTATTTGCTTAAGCTGCAACTACAGAGAATGTTAAAGACACCACTACATTAACCTAGGTTACTGAATATGAAAGCATCCACCAATATTTCAGATAGTAGTCTAATTATTTAGTAGACTTCATGTGGATATAAAAATGTATATAATAGTCTAAAATGATGGGTGTCTGGCATTCTGTGTGTTTTTTAGCCACCTTTATTCTTGTTGAGACTTGATCTTTAACATTGCATTTTTGGAATCAAATGCAATTACTTCTGTCTCTTCAGCAAGGAGCTAAATAAAATAAAATTAGATGAAACTCTCCCTTACACTCATCTACTTTATGAACACAATGACTCAGTGACTGTAAGGGACTGCAATCATGTGGTAAGAAAAAATATGAAGCTGTGCACCATTACCATGTGTCTGGTATATTTTAATACTCAATATGTGATAGGGTGAGCATATGAATGTTGACTAAAAGTTGCCCTAGAATAGAGCCTTGTGTGATCTTTGTTCCCTTGAATGTTTAATAGCCTAACAACACAAAGTAGTCTCTTTAAAAGAGCTGAACCAGTCCTCACCAGACAATACACTTTTCCAGTCTATCACAAAGTAACTTATGGTCAACTTTGTTAAATGCAGCATAAGTACTGAGCCCTATAAATAAATAACATTATGACAGCACATAAAAATAGCAAATAGATATTATTTATAAGAAAGTCCAGAATTTATAACTAGGAATGTTTAGAAAAATATGTCTTCCTGCTGATTGATAGTTGCCAAATTCCACATGTTCAAAATTTCTCAACACATGTTCATCCACCATTACATGATGATTTTACTGACACCTTCCAGCTAAAAAAGTATATCTCATATCTCACATGAACAATAAGAGAAGCACATCACTACTGAAGAAAATATAAAAACCTACAGTTGGGGGTGGAAGAACAAAGACAAATGCTAAACATAGTTGTGAACATTTTACAGTTTCAATACTAAGAAGATTTCCAGTATGGCAATATGGCTCACATTAAGGTGACAAACTTTTTTTATGCCTGGAAAAGCTTTTAAGAAACTTTGTTTAACAGATTGTGATGCAAATTTAAACTTGTATTTTCTCGGTCATCCATATTTGCCCAAGCTTTCTACCATGAACCATCATAAAATGTATTTGCCATCACAGCAGTCAAAACATTTTGTGTAAATGCTTGGAAACCTCAGCCTGGAGCCTCCTCTGGGAATTTTACACAAACTCCCTCATGGGAGGATTTTGAGTCCTTTGAAGCAATTTGAACTCCGTAAACATATCTTTGAAAGTTTCTACACAATTTCCCAAGGGACTCGATTGTCATCTGCAATAGGCTGTGCCTCACATATTGCAACAGTTGAGGTGCTCATTTCTCCATGTTAAGCATGCTTTAACAAGGAGACACTCTCGTGTTGTTAAAGGTGTACACAATGGTAGTTGTTACATCTCTCCGTTACATTAAATGTGCCATATATTCACTTTTTATGAATTGATGCTGTATAAATAAAACAGGTGAGCCTGTTCCTTCACAATCATCAAAATAATGGAAAAGTATGTATTACATGAAAAAAAGTAAATGGAGTAAAAAAATCAGTTGTGTTTCAGGTATTTCTTCTCTGTTCCATTTTCTTATGTAGAGTTCTGCCTTTGGAACCTTAGGGTCTCACCTTTGTTTTTTAGCAGATGATGTGATTAACTTAGTACCTTCAAGCCCTTTAAGCGTACGTTGGGTCAGTTCTAAGTCAGATGTAAATTGGCGAACGTAAGAGAACAGCTCATCTAAGTCGCCATTGTTCTCAACTTAAACATCAGTATCACTGCCACATTGTGAAAGCAGATGTTTCTTTATTATCTGAAATCTACATTTTGTATTTACTCAGATTATCTTTGTCTGATAAAGCTTTTTGATGATGAAACATTGAAGTGTCACAAAATGGCTATAACACTGATTACTACACACACATAATGACAGATAGACGGACAGACAGACAGATAGATCCGGACCTTCTGACAGGGTTAGATTGCAGTTCGTGTTTATTTAACTTTCGTGTATTTGGAGCTTAGAGCGAACATGACTGCTTCATGAGTATTAGCAAGCAGACTGTTAGTGAAGCAAGGAAGAGTGGGTTCAATTCTGATTGGTTAGATTATGCATCAACAGATTATGCTAATGTAAACTGTAAATGTACTTTTAAAAATACCTGCCTTTATTGTGTCTCTGGGACTGGCTGCATATACCCTTGTCAGACTTTTACCTCCTATGGGTAACTGATGTTCCTAAGTCTAAACTGAAGTTATTGCACTACCCACTAATTCTGCTTTTTCCTATTACTCGGGTTTATTCTGTCTTGGTTGAGGTCATTGGAAAAAAAACTTTAAATTTAAATTCTGGGTTATTTTCTTTTCATAAAAATTTCAATGACTCAAAACAAACAAAGTGGTCAAGAAATGGTTAAGAGGAAATCAGGGGATTTGTGAAGAGCAGGCAAGAGCTTTAGAAAAGAATTGAGGCAATCAAACTTTTAACCAAAAAGCCCTGAAAACCAGTGCAGATAAAGTGGATTCAGTTGCACAACCCTTGGCTTGTTAAACAACAGGGTATTTTAGATACAATTTCAAGGACAGTTCTTCAAACTCAGAATCGCAGTCTAAAACTGAATGAATTTATATTACATCGCTGATTTATCAGCCATATAAATAACTGGTATGAGTTTGACTTTTTCTATTTTGTTTCTTTTCTTTTCACCAGTTATAACCAATCCCAGCAAGAATCACCTGGGGCTCTCAATAAAATAGTTTGTGTTTCAGGAAATGCTCTTTTTCTGCTCCCAGCCTTTTATTTCTGGAAATTGGAAGTCCAGAGCCAGTCATTCTTCCATTGATTCATTTACAGACAGGCCACAGAAATGGATGAGAGAGCAATTCTGAAGCAAAATCCGAACAATAAAGCAGGAAACAAAGGGACAGCTCATCTTGCAGAGTAGGTGAGCTCGAGCACTGTGCTGAAGTTTTTTAAAACATTCCCTGCTGAGGCAAACCTGCACCCAAAAAGATAGAAGGAGAAGAACATGGCAGAAAAAAGATTATTTTCATAAAATGAGGCTCATACAGGCAAAAGATGAGGCTGCCATATGGCATGTCAGTGGGAATAAGGTGCAAGTGCACATGAAGAATGGGGACATATAAAGTGAGTTAATGGGACTCAGCTGCTGCCTGTTGTCTCATCAGACCACCTCTCAACCTCTGTTCACCTCCTTAACAACCTGGCTCGGCCTTATAGTTTTATGTATCTCTTCAGGTTCATGCATTTGGTCCTCATACATTGAAAAATATTGTAGAGTATGTGGTAAAGTTGCAAAGATTGCACCAATTGCAAGGATGTATTCACTTGCTGTTCCTAAAACTTTTAGGGACAAAAGATCCACTTGGGAATCTTCTTCAAAATATTATTACTTTAAAGTCTTGTTGAGGGTTCCTGTGGTAAAAAGGCAAAATATCCCAAAGCAACCATCCACATACAGAATACAGAATTCTAATTTACTATTTTCTCTGGAGACAAACATTGGATTGATTTTGTTTTGCTCTTTGCTCAGCTACTGAGAAATAAGATTGTTGAAATCTAAATGAAATAACCTAAAACACAGCATTCTGTTGACACTGGTCAGGCATAACATTATGACAACCTCTCTAGCAGTGTCAAACCACCTTTTGGTGCCAAACAGCCTCTCCTTTTGTACCCCATCTCCCAAATATAACAAAGTACACACCCACTACCCCAATAAAAACAACTGTAAAAAAAAAAAAAATGTTTTATGTGTAACTTATCAAAAACTTATTAGGAATCTGTTTAACAATGGTCTTGTGCTTTAAAAAAATAATTTTTAAGATTACCAATAATACATAGATACATTTTAAACTGGGAATAATCACGCATAGGCCAGACTCTTTAGAAAACAGTAAAACAGCCTTTTAATTTAGTTCTGACTTGGAAGCTTTTTACTAAACACACATTTCAGCATCATTAGCAACATGCGGTGAACAGGTTTATTTTGTTACAGTGCTTGCAAAATGCAAAACACGCTTCTCCCCATAGGCTTAATATGAAATTAAACATATGGAACCTTGTATAGGGTACAACTGTGCAACTGACCCACCCAGGGCAAGTTCCCATTGGAGGGGAATCATATGTGTGATGTGAAAAACCACCAATGTCTGCGCCGTGATTTAGCAACAGATCCTTTGGGTTGTGTAAGTTGAAAGGCGGGGCCTTCATGTATCTGACTTTTGTCCAGCACATCACACAAATGTGGGCTGTATGGGGAAGCAGTTGATAGGTCTGTTGACTTGCATCCTAAATTTCCAGTTTTCGAATGTGTGGTCTTCCCCTGAAGTTTGCATGTTCTACACATGCATGTGTGGGTTCTCCTCTGGCTTTCTTTCACAGGTAAGGTTTATTGGTTTCTCTAAATTGCCCTTAGCATTGAGTGTGTATTTGCATTGATGTTTGTCATGTGTGTCTCTGTGTCTCCCCGTGATGGACTAGCCACCTGTTAAGGGTATTCCCCGTCTCTTGACCAATGACCACTATATACCCACAGACAAATCTGGCAAGCAGCTGACTAAATAAATGATTATTTGAATGCTGGGGTGCTGATTATTGAGACCAGGATCAGGTGAGTCTAATCAACAGAAGAAAAGTGGGGACATGATCCTTGGAGCTTAGAGAAACTTACTGATGACACAGACCTAAGTAGGCAATTAAAGACAGCATAGAGACAAAAATTATGAACTTGGACAAAACTTGGACCAGATACAGGGTCCATTTTTGGTTAAAATGCCCATGTTCGTCATTCAGTGAAGTACCGAGGTGGGTAAAGTAGCCAGAAATTGTACTCAAGTAAGAGTAGGATTACTGCAAAAATAATATTACTCAAGTAGAAGTAAAAAATTGTAGCGCAGTAAAACTACTCTTAGGAGTAATTTTTTTCTAAAAGTTTCTGAACTGAGTAAATGTAACTAGTTACTACCCACTTCTGCCTATACGTATGATGATGATGAGCGAATCAATTTATTTCACCTGCCAGTGGCCCAATAGGAATGCCTGTTCAGTGTTTATAACTGTTTTGATAGATTATTGTATACCTACATTGAAACTAATCATCATCCATCCCATCCGGAATAGTCCTTTAAATTAACGTAAGATCTTTCCAAATTGTATGAATATTTAAAATCACAGCTTGAATCAACCAATTGCTGCACCCACAACAACCATAATTTAGTTTACTTACATAACAATAAGGACATGTTGTTTTCCTCTACATTCATCAGCCTCCCGCTGCACTCCTTTCACAGGGAGAGTCCTAGATGACATGCCAACAGTGTCGTCTTCCTTTATTTGTTTGTAGATTGCCAACTCCCCAGTAGGTGAAGTTTTTCACCTTCCAGGAATGAAACAAGTCTGTCATAACAACCAGCAAAGCACTCTGGGAGCCTGCAGAGAGCTCAGATGATCTGCTTTTTATGCCTCTGCTTGAGAAAAGCAAAACTCAACACAGCGCCTATGGTCATACAGCCAACTCTTGAATACATTGCTGAAATGAGCCCATGGGTACCCACTGCACAACCATGTCAAGTCCCGCCTTCAGCATCCTTAGGAAGATTAATGATCAAGATAATTCTGAGAAACTCTCCTGCTTCAGTTTTCACTTTTTAAGTAATCCAGTGGGTTTTCAGTTATCACCTGAGAAACTATGTGGGTGAATTTTACTTTTAAGTCATGGAATTGATCAATTATATAACTACAGTACAACACGCTTGCATAAGCTGAAATACAAGTAATCCTTCCCTAAAAAAAATTACTTTTAACAAAAGGATATTATCAAGCTTACAGAAAATGTGTTTAAAGTAAGGAGATCAAGTTTATTCATTGCATAGTTTGGATTGTTATTTATCTTGCTTCTTAATGCAAATAAGCTCTTCTGAAAATATTATATGAAGATGGCAAACTAAAGTGAGATGCTGTTCAATTAGCGTCATCTATCTTCTGCACAGTTTTTAATCCCAGTTGAGTTTCCCCATTTGCCTCTCTACTACCAAGCAGATTAGCCCCATGATCTCCAGAAAATAAAGCCTCATCTGTTGCAGGGTAGTTTTAAAACTGAAAACTCAATTAAGCTTAGATTCCAAGTTTTTAAGAGAAATACAGCACACACTGCTGCCTCCTGTGGCAATTCACTGAACAGTTTCATAAATTTGACTTATTTTGACAAATGACAGTCAGAAAAGAACAATCTGATGTTAAGGTGATATAAATGCCTCTTAGCACCAAAAGAAAAAAAACATAGAAATTACAGAAAAAAATTGTTCCAGCCCTGTCAGCTCAAATAAAGCCTATTTTCAACCCAGGTTTGCAAATGGCGTCCCAACAAGATGTCATCACCAGGGAGTCATTGCACCCTGTGAATTTTAAGAAACTGTGCAGTCACATCTCTAACCTGCCTGGAAAACGTTGTTGCATTGCTCCCCGTTTCCCCTTCGTTTTGAACTTCCTACAACTTACTGTTAAAACAAATACTGCTTGGAAATGTTCCGGCATGTTTTTTTTAAATACCATTTAAGCACACAAATTTCAAATTCAAGGTAATATTTTTATTTTCAATGATTTTCAATAATGTCAATGAGTGCATTTAGTTATGAGTTTCAACAACCATTTGTGCTCGGCTGCATTTTTTACTTTAACATACAGGTCCTTCTCAAAATATTAGCATATTGTGATAAAGTTCATTATTTTCCATAATGTAATGATGAAAATTTAACATTCATATATATTTTAGATTCATTGCACACTAACTGAAATATTTCAGGTCTTTTATTGTCTTAATATGGATGATTTTGGCATACAGCTCATGAAAACCCAAAATTCCTATCTCACAAAATTAGCATATTTCATCCGACCAATAAAAGAAAAGTGTTTTTAATACAAAAAACGTCAACCTTCAAATAATCATGTACAGTTATGCACTCAATACTTGGTCGGGAATCCTTTTGCAGAAATGACTGCTTCAATGCGGCGTGGCATGGAGGCAATCAGCCTGTGGCACTGCTGAGGTCTTATGGAGGCCCAGGATGCTTCGATAGCGGCCTTTAGCTCATTCAGAGTGTTGGGTCTTGAGTCTCTCAACGTTCTCTTCACAATATCCCACAGATTCTCTATGGGGTTCAGGTCAGGAGAGTTGGCAGGCCAATTGAGCACAGTGATACCATGGTCAGTAAACCATTTACCAGTGGTTTTGGCACTGTGAGCAGGTGCCAGGTCGTGCTGAAAAATGAAATCTTCATCTCCATAAAGCTTTTCAGCAGATGGAAGCATGAAGTGCTCCAAAATCTCCTGATAGCTAGCTGCATTGACCCTGCCCTTGATAAAACACAGTGGACCAACACCAGCAGCTGACACGGCACCCCAGACCATCACTGACTGTGGGTACTTGACACTGGACTTCTGGCATTTTGGCATTTCCTTCTCCCCAGTCTTCCTCCAGACTCTGGCACCTTGATTTCCGAATGACATGCAGAATTTGCTTTCATCCGAAAAAAGTACTTTGGACCACTGAGCAACAGTCCAGTGCTGCTTCTCTGTAGCCCAGGTCAGGCGCTTCTGCCGCTGTTTCTAGTTCAAAAGTGGCTTGACCTGGGGAATGCGGCACCTGTAGCCCATTTCCTGCACACGCCTGTGCACGGTGGCTCTGGATGTTTCTACGCCAGACTCAGTCCACTGCTTCCGCAGGTCCCCCAAGGTCTGGAATCAGCCCTTCTCCACAATCTTCCTCAGGGTCCGGTCACCTCTTCTCGTTGTGCAGCGTTTTCTGCCACACTTTTTCCTTCCCACAGACTTCCCCCTGAGGTGCCTTGATACAGCACTCTGGGATGTGATGGAAATTCTTGCAGTAAGCATTCCACAGTGTATGACCTTTGGGTTACCTCACTCCCCTGAACCTCTGTGTTATTGGAGAAAGCTGTAAAAGTAATTATCAGAAGTTTAATGGTTAAGGCCATTTTTCAGGGTGATGCCTTTGGGAGGGTAGATGGTTGTTCCTAGGTAACCTTGTCACCTTTGAACCCGAGAAGGGTCTAGGGTCGTAAAACACAGACTCTTTGCAGTTGAGATAACACTGTCTTGTTCTGGTATAAATACTGTGTGTAAATAGCGTTCGGGGCTCTGTTTCACTGACTAACCTCAGTGTCAGGGTCTTCAAATGCTGAATGCCTTTGAATAAAACTTATGAAGACAAAGTCCGGATTTTCTCTTGTTGTGAGTCAACTTCTACCCACTTTGATAAGAAAATTCCACAACAATTTTAGCGTCACGAACAGGATCTGACGTGCCAGAGGAGACCGCAGGAGGGGGACACGGACACCTGGCCAGCCTGGAGACGTTGTCCTCAGTCCACCTCCATATTACGGTAGTGGAGTCCGGGTGTCCGCCTGCGGCTTCTGGCTGATTAGATCCGAAAAATTTGTCGTCAAATATATCTGGGTGAGAAGTTGCTCTGTATGATATAATGTATATTATTATTTTTATTACACATTAACCATCATCTCCTAACTAATTAATTAGGTTCCAGAGTTGCGAGAGGGAGGACATCAGCTGAGGGCCCAGTTACCCTGCAAAAGGAATGACAGGGAGGTTCTCATTGGTAACAATGGGATAAAGCAAAACACAGGGTTTTGCGGGTGGTTTTTAGCAATTTTCTACACCTCATAAAGGAGAAAAGCCAGTGGGCAGACGTGCCGCTGAACAGGAAAAAAAAAAAAATGGTTCCGGAACCTTGAGGCATCAGGGGTGTCTCCTTCTTCATACTCTGATTTATAAAATAATGAAAGGAAAAAGTGGGGATGATTGTGTTAAATGTGCTTTAATTTGGAAGATAAGTTTGGTTTTTCACAGCGTGGAAGTTTGAGTGTAAATAAGTTAAATAGTTTTAAAAGTTTCAAGTAAAACAGTTGATGGAAAAATAAATAAAAAAAACATAAGAAAAGATTAAAAAGCACAGAGTGCATCAATTAAGGGGTTAAAGAGTTAAAACTTTCCTGAAGGAAGTTTTGTTTGTCTAAAATATTGCGATCAGTCGGGAAAGAAGGTAAAAAAGTGAAAAGGGACATTAGAGAGTCGAAAAGAAAGTTGTCTTAGAAAGGAGTATAGTGCATGTTGTGGAAGGAAGTGACAGGCAGGTGGACAACTGACTGACTGACTGATAATATTTCTTTGTGCAAAAATCTGAACCTATACTAAACTTTTCTTCTGCCTCTCTCACACACAAATACACACATATATGGGATTTGAGTTCAACATCTGCATTTTTGAGTCTGGATTTTAGAAACCTGCCCTTCTCCATGGCTACTCCGCCAGAGACGCTTCTCCAGCACGGCCTGAAAGAGAGAGATCTGCCTTCCTGCATGTTGAAAAACGCAGTGTGACTTTCTACAAGAAAAAAAAAAAAAAAAACTCAGAAGAACTCTGGACCCACTGAGATTGACAACGATCCATGCTGTTTGCAAGAGCCAGAAGAGTGATACACTGGATTTATATTGAAAGCATCTTATGCGGGCAGAAGAGAAACCGGAGCAAAGTTTCTTCTTTCTCCCTCCTGAAGAAGTTAAAGTGGACAAAGAATGATTGAATGTCTCACCAACAGACCGGGGAAGGGCCTGGTTGTTTTTTGGACTGATAGAGGACTGTGTGCCATGACAGTCTGACTCTGGAGCGATTTAGAAACTGATGGGGGTAACGTACAAACACACACACATTTGCATAAATCTTTTCCTATTTTCTGCAATGAAGAACGCTTATTAACCGCTGCTCATGTGACGCTTGCTTGACGTGGACAGATATAGCGGGTTAAAATATTATTTTAGGGTTAGAAAAGTATCTTTAAAAGGGTGATAACTTAGTTCATTTGATACTTTCCGGTTAATTCTTTCAGAGAAGCAAGTTCTCTTTTGTCGTGGAATATTCAGGGTCAATTATTCTAGTTATTAAAAGTTATGAAAATGCAGAGGAAGTTACAACATCTCCAAAACTCAGCAGTAACCAAGTATTTCTATGTTATTCTCAGGACAGATCTCATGAAGGAGCATTTTTAAAACCCAGCGAATGCGTAAAACCTGATGGGTTTCTCCTTCAGATATTATTTTCTGTTGTCAGAGTTTGTATCCCATAAATCTAATGGGTAGAGACCTCATTAAAACAGGCTTAGTTTTACTGCAGATGGTCTTCATACAGTTTCTGACACAGTACTTACAGTTTGGTGCAGTTTTTGTCCGCAAGTGCTAACTGACACTTATGGAAAGTACAAATTCATTGTTTTTCATAGCAGCTGCTGGGAAGAGGTTATATTAGGTTTTTTTCTTCCCTCTTCTGATTCATGCAGCATGTTGATTTACACTGTACCTTATATCAGGTCCTGACAAAAACTATGAAAGGTTTGGTTCTGCAGGTTCTTTTTTCTCCCTTTGGAGAAGGAAAGGACACCTGATCAGTTCTGTGTTGCATAGAAATATTAAAACACTTGTTGTTTTCTAAGATATCACCAGCTAAAACTTTTAAAACTTTTGAGAGTAATTGGTTTTGTTCAACACATTTCCCTTGGTAAAACAAACCTTTAAAATGAGAATGAAAAATTGGATTATTTAGAAAGAATCTGATTGGACAGTGGTACCACACAAAAATTAAACTAATCTCATGTTTCCTAAAAGACTCTGCATGAAAAGGCCTTCAGAACCGTGGAGTTATTTTCCACCACAGTAACACGTTTTTTTAAGCATGCTTTTTCTTTATTTTAAAACAGATCTGGTTTTTGTTTGTTTTGTTTTTGGTTTTTTAGCATAATGTTTGTCTGTCTATTATGAACTGGGTTTGGAGCAAATATGATCTGAGGTAAATTAGGAGCTGTGAACTAATAATTTTAAATCTGATTATGGTCCAAGCAGAAACAATATATTTAGCCAATCCTTCAATCTCTGCAGAAAGTTAACACCATTGTTCAATGCAGTAGTACTCAACTTGTGATTCCTGGACTCCTGAAGCCATAGATTTTGGGTCTATAAAATTATAATACTTAATTAAAGGTAGACCGATTACTTATCAAAACAGATCTAAGTCAATGATGAGTTCCAGTCATTTGGTGGCTTTGAAATGCAATAATACTCAAAAATTTCTACTCTGGGGAACACAGATTGGGGTTGAAGAGTTTAGTTTTGGAACCAAGGTTAGGATTTTTATAACAGAATCAAGACAAGTAAAATCCTTTATTTTAGGAAAAGAAAAGAAATAAAGGCTCTCTTAACAGTAAGAGGATGGTCGACTCAAACTCAAGTCTCCTTGTTTGATTTCTTAGGGTTTAAAGATTAAAGGAATACATATGAGTACAAAGGTACACAAGGTGATTTCAGATTACTAAGAGATAAAATATTGGAACATTTATCAGCATTTGGATTATTAAAGAGGGGTTCTAGTAATAAGTTCTCCCCAACTCTCAAAATTTAAATAGCCCAAATTAAAGAAAATGAGAAAAAGTCCAGTTTGGAGACAAGCTTCTTATCTTAATTTCTGATTAAGTCAAACACTGCAGTTTTGTTTAGTTTGGGTATAACATGAAAATGTCAATGCTGACTTTTCTAATTTCCCCTCGGGGATCAATAAAGTATCTTTGAATTTGAATTGAATTAAATTAAAAATACTTCTTTGCATTTAACTTGAAATTCTGCAATGCAGCTGCGATCAAATTGAGCCAAACAAAAAGAGAACTATAACAATAACTCTCAGGATTGTAGTTATTATTACAGAGTTACAGTACAAAGAATTAGCAAAAGGTTTCAGCATCAGTAAATTTGGATTCATTTAAGAGAAAACTGTTGCTGTGCTTCTAAATACTTTGAGATCTCTTTGGACTATGTGCACTCATTTTTAAAAAGGATCCTGACGATTGTCATAACAAAATTGAT
Source organism: Girardinichthys multiradiatus (assembly GCF_021462225.1). NCBI lineage: Eukaryota > Metazoa > Chordata > Actinopteri > Cyprinodontiformes > Goodeidae > Girardinichthys > Girardinichthys multiradiatus. The sequence continues at coordinate 30,554,681 of NC_061818.1, forward strand.
CAATTATAGCATTAAAAGATATGGCTGAGAAAACATATTCTGAAAAGAGATTGTTAAAAATTTCTTTGATTTCTTGAAGCTTCAAATTTGGCCATTTGTCTGTCGTTGATGTTTTGTCTTTGTTTTGTTGGTATGAATGTTTGATTATATGTTGCATGAAACAATAATCCATGTTTAGAATAATGTTTCTAAATCTCAGATTGATTAAACTTTGAGTTTTCAGGAGAGTTAAGAAGCAGCTTGTTTCTGAGGTAGGAGCATGTTAACAGTTTTGCAGTTTAAGTTACACTAATGTGGGATGGGATGAAGAAACTGTGGGTCCGCCCATAGGCTGTCAATCAAAGGTTAGTTCTTCCTGACTCCGCCCACCTACCAGGTTGGTTCATGCCTTTGTTGTCATGGTAACGCTCAGCACCTCCCTTCCTGAGTTTTAACATTGTTTAAGAGACAATAGAGTCAAAATGCTTGTAGTGATTGTTGCCTTAAAAACATGTTTTTTTTTTGTATAATGATTAAGGATGTTGCATGACTTTTAGATTTATGTGTTTTATTATTAAAAGGTTAATGAAATAGTTTAAACTAATTTGAAGAATTAGTTTTGCATGCAGAATCATTGGTGATTTATTAGATTGAAAGTTTGCCTGGTGCCATAAAGCTAGCTGACAATTCAAGATATGCAAGAGTAAGGAATATATTTTTGATAAAGAATCTGAGTCATGACTTTATACTTGGTGGGAATTATTTATTAGATTCGAATTTGTAGGGTTTATGCATCTGAATTACATTAGATGTCCATTAATCTAATACTCATCTTTGTACAAGACAAATCAGGATGTTATGTGACTAATTTCTAAGTGAGACATTGATGAACTGAATAACTAAAGTTTGTGTTTAGTTGTTAATGGAACTGAATTGCAGTTAAAAACATCTGGATTTTCTTTATGTTGCTTTCGTTAAATTCATAGTGACACATAGTTATGTCAGAATTCATTTCTTTGGTTCTAGGTTATGTGATCTTGGTTATTAAAACATTTTTGTACAAACTTTTTGCTGGATTGTCGCATGGGTTGGACCCTGCGCCAGAAGAGGGGAATGTCAGAATAAAGCAACATGGGGTTCTAAAAGTTTTTGCACTCATGGGAAAAAGGGTAGCTCATACCTCCAGTGAGGACTTAGTGACAATGCGAGAGAGACGTTGTACTTTGTTTATATAAATGGTGCATAGCTCCCTAAGACCACATTCTGAAAACCTGTTTGAAAGAGATGTTGTTGATTCTTTTGTGAAATTTTATATCTCCACAGATTAGACCATTTTTGAAATTCTTTTTGGGTATTCTGAAACTATGAAATGTTGACCTGTAATCAGACCTTCCTCAAACATCATGTCACACTTTTGATATTCAGAATATTTAGCTGATGGTCACTGCTAGTATATCAGGTGAAGTCAGAAGATCAATTCTTTGGATTTTGTTGGATGTTTTGATGAAGTTCATGTAGTTAAGCACTTAGGTTTGAGAATGGGACTTTGAATTGAAAATTAGCCAAGTGTTGTGAAGGCTCTGCCTATTGTTCTCACTTATATGAGATTGAGACAAAGGACACAGGCAAATCTCAGTCCTTTTGAAGTGCTGTGTGGCAGGTCTCCTAATTTGGACATGGGGATATTGCCAAGATAATTTTCTTCCACATCTTTGTGTGAAGATAGGATGTTGTTTTACTGTCAAAACCTGTCCACTGTGTTTTCTCAAGTTTCACAGATGGTGAAGGCTGCATTACCAGAAACAGCCACTTCCACCCTCCAGTCCTTTATTCCCGGGGACTGGATTCTGGTCAGAGAATCTAGGAGAAAACACAGGAAGTCCAGGCGCTGGAATGGCCCATATCAGATCCTACTAGACACCCAGGAAAGCTGCAGGAAAGCTCCAGCACCTCCAGCTTCATCTGGCTTCCAGGACACAAGTCATCTTCTAACTGGATCATCCACGGCCTGAAAGGTGTGAGGATAGCGGACCACCACAAGATAAAGAACTGTAAGCTGATCACTGGCGAGTGATTGAAGAGGTGGTTGAAGAACACTGTTCTTACAAGGGCACAATAATCCCTTGGGCAGTGCAACGTTATTTCAGAATCTACTTAATGCCATCGCATTGCCTGAAAGTTAGAAATCATAAGGTCATTTGCCTCACTGCACACACACTACAGTGAGAGATTCTTTCCTCCCACTTTGACAGCGAGACTGACTCTGAGGAGGATATCTCGGATGCTTTTATCTAACTTTTATGTTTATTGCTTGATATTTATCATTATGGTATTATTACAAATTTGAATGTGTTCATTTCCACTGTTGTTTAGTTGGACTATGGAAGCCGAACTTCCAGCAGGTTAGAGTTCCTGTTTCTAAATATATTTCTAGAGGAGCTTCCTACGACCGCCCACCTGTATCAGACTGGTAACAGGGCAGCTTGAAGCCACTCAGGAGAGACAGCAGGATTTTTTGTTTTTTTTGTTTTTTAAGTTGTGTTTATAATTTGTTTTCTTTGAAAAGAAACTGTTTGCTTTCAGTACCAGAAGAAAGGACATTCCACTTCAAGGTCACAATGCAGCTATATGGAAGATGGTTTGTTCTGATGCTAATGATTGGTATTGCAGGTATTTTTATAACTCTTGTGTTCATTTTGGGAAAAGGTACAACAAAGACAATGTGTGGTTAATCTGACTAATAATATTCATCAGCGGATTCGAAGAGAGATTCATCACTTTTCTGACTACTATGATCATACTGATAATGTATGGTGGCAACTGATGCATCAAAACTGTGAGGAATTATACTGTAAGAAAAAGCAGAAATGTTAGTAGATTTTCTAGTGAGATTAATTTAACGTGTGCTTCTACAGGAACTCTTTATAGAATTCGGGGTATTAGAAATCTGATTAAAGATCCAGATATTTGTATTACACAGGAGGAAAGTACACCTTATTTCCTTGGAAAGACGGAGGGTTGTAAAACTATTATACCAGTTTCATGTGCCTTGACCCACATTAATACATCTAGACCTTGTCCTGTCAGGACTGATCCTTATACTATTTCAGAATCTTTGGCTCCAGATCCCTTTGTGTTAACTCTTAATCTTACAGCCTTACCGGATGGAGGTTAATTGTATGGCATGGCATGTAAATTAACCAGGATTCTTGTTACTTTTCCTAGTAGAGATGGGTTTTCGTGTCCTAGGAACATGGGTTGGATGTGTGGAAATAGATCATATCTGTATCTGCCTGCTACTTGGTCTGGAGTATGTTATCTAGCTCACTTACTACCTACGGTCACAACTTATACTTCAATCAGCCTAAGCTATTAGAACGATGAGTTTGCAAACTAGAATGGCTTTGGATTATCTGTTAGCTGATGGTTTTGAAGAATTTTCCTTTAGTTGTGATTATCTTGTAATCAGAAGAAAGGAGTGTGATGGAAATTCTTGCAGTAAGCATTCCACAGTGTATGACCTTTGGGTTACCTCACTCCCCTGAACCTCTGTGTTATTGGAGAAAGCTGTAAAAGTCATTATCAGAAGTTTAATGGTTAAGGCCATTTTTCAGGGTGATGCCTTTGGGAGGGTAGATGGTTGTTCCTAGGTAACCTTGTCACCTTTGAACCCGAGAAGGGTCTAGGGTCGTAAAACACAGACTCTTTGCAGTTGAGATAACACTGTCTTGTTCTGGTATAAATACTGTGTGTAAATAGCGTTCGGGGCTCTGTTTCACTGACTAACCTCAGTGTCAGGGTCTTCAAACGCTGAATGCCTTTGAATAAAACTTATAAAGACAAAGTCCGGATTTTCTCTTGTTATGAGTCAACTTCTACCCACTTTGATAAGAAAATTCCACAACAGGGAACAGCCTATTCGTTGGGGTTTTGAGTGATGAACCAGGCTGGGAGTTTTAAAGGCCTCAGGAATCTTTTGCAGGTGTTTAGAGTTAACTCGTTGATTCAGATGATTAGGTTCATAGCTCATTTAGAGACCCTTTTAATGATATGCTAATTTTGTGAGATAGGAATTTTGGGTTTTCATGAGCTGTCTGCCAAAATCATCCATATTAAGACAATAAAAGACCTGAAATATTTCAGTTAGTGTGCAATGAATCTAAAATATATGAATGTTAAATTTTCATCATGACATTATGGAAAATAATGAACTTTTTCACAATACGCTAATATTTTGAGAAGGACCTGTATGTTCTGGTGTCAGTCATCCAGTGTCATGAAATGATTTTAAGAGCCAGTCCAGCATGGAATAAACCAAGTCAATGAGGACATAATAGCAAGTTATCACCGTACCAGTGTTTCTAATGAGGGCTAGGAATAGGTTTCCTTGGCTGGCTAACTTCCTCAGGGAGGACAGTCTCAGAACCCTAGCCTCCTGCAAGCTCTCTGGCAATCCAGAATCGTCCCTGGCCTTCCAAAACACCTTTAAGGATTTTGGAGTGCCAGTCTTTATAACTGAAATAGTGTGATAGTGCTATAGCGCTACGATGGGTATGTGGGAGCCATCAATAATACCCACACAGTGTCAGAGCCCCCACCTGTTCTTAGTGTAGATGACCATTTCTCTGAACCCCTATTTATCAGGAAAATGGATTTGTTCTGGCACCAATAATGTCTCTGCAGCAATGTTCTGCAACCACTGCGTGTTTGTGAATCCAGGAACCATAACACCCCATCACTGGGAGTCCCCGTTAAATGCCCAGACCAACGATCTGCTGCGATATGGTTGCATCAGGAGAGCCAACACAGCACAAATACAACAATATCTAATGAGGGCCTTCGCTTAATAGCTAAGATTAAATTGCGTATACATAGATTCTCTTTACTAATTAGGTATGTTAAGGATCAGAGGAAATTCAAAGTTTTTGGATTTTTATTTTTTATTTTATTGATAACCTTGCATAATTTTTTTCATTGTTGCTTTTCATGCTTGCCGGACATTTTTTTTTGCAACATCTTGCAGATAAAAAACCACAAGGAAGAAAAATTACCAAAAGGGCACCCACCTTGTCTGTAAAAATGTTCATATGAAATTATTAGTTTTCTGATTTCACTTGCAGTTTTTTTTTTTTTTTTGCAGTAAATGTCAGGTGACACAGAGATGGAAAACCACCGAGAGCAATCTGCACTTTATTTGTTCTCAGTAGTTGTTTTTTCCTTGGTTTTCCTGTCTCTCTTTAACCCTCGCACCACAAACTAACCTATGCTCGTGTTTTAAAAATACTCTTGACATTTTTCCGCAGCACTGCTGTAACCTCGAAAAAGCGAAAGATCAAGAGAAGATAGAGCTATTATTTACTGATGTCCTTTTGAGTGATTTTACCACAGGGGGGAAAACATAAGTTACTGTTTTCATTTTATCTATCTACTTAAACCTTTTCAAAAGTTATCTAGGCCAATACAGGCAGGCAGCTCAAATTTAATATAACCATACACACACACAGAGTGTGCAAGATTATAAGTAAGGTTCTAGTCAGATGTTTACATATGTCGATCATGGCCATGAATGTCAAATAAGTGTGAGGCTATTAATTATGTATTTCAGCTGTTCTCTTTTTAGTGTGGAATGGTTAAATAGCAACAATGATTTAAAATCAGCAGATGGGTGTTTTGATTGGTGTGTTCTGGATCCTTGCTGTATCCCCAATTCCTCTTCATTCCACTTACTTTATTCAATGTACCAGTACCACTGGAGAATCAAACCCTCAACATGGCACTATCGCCCAACTGGTGTGTTCTCTCCCCACTCCTCTTGTCCCTCCACATAAATGACTGCACCTCAGCGGACCCGTCTGTGAAACTTCTAAAGTTTGCAGATGACACCACTGTCATTGGACTGATCCAGGACAGTAATGAGTCTGCATACAGACAGGAGGTGGATTGGCCGGTACACTGGTGTGGTCAGAACCACCTGGGACTTAACCTACTCAAGACTGTGGAGATGGTGGTGGACTTTCGGGGAACACCACCCCCATACACATGCCTCAGTATCGTTAACAACACTGTATCTGCTGCTGATCACTTCCGGTTCCTAGGAACCACCATTCTTCGAAATTTGAGATGGTCCTCGCATATAGACAATAGTTGGACGAAGGCACAGCAAAGTCTGTACTTCCTGAGGCAACTCAAGAAGTACAACCTTCCACAGGAGCTGCTGGTCATCTTCTACACTGCCGTCATCCAGTCTGTCCTATCTTCGTCCATCTCCACAAAACAGGACAGAGTAGGTCTTTCTTGGCCAACATCCTCTAAGTCCATGTTGAAATAAACCTGGCTTGATGTGAACAATGGCACTTTTGTTCCAACAGTTTCAAACTCATGGCTAGCTTGAGCACCAATGACCCCCTAGGTTCTTCATACTAACATATTTTCTTTCATCTTACGGTGACAGTTTGAGTCAGATAGTTAAAACTTGGACCAATTTGGTGTTCTAACAAAACAATGATCCCCTAACACACATCAGAACTGATTTTGGAACGAATGAAGCAGGCTAAGTAAAGCCTTTGGAATGGTCCCAACCTAAGCCAATTGAAAGTCTGTTGAAAAGCTGGGTACATGCTAGGAAACTGACTTAAACTCATAAAAGAGCTCTAGCCAAATATCCAGCCAAAGTGAGGGCAGATGCTTGTTGACTGCTGCAAAAATATATATTTTGTTTTGTTGAGGATGAACTGGACTGCACTTATATCTGGACATTTATCCAGATTTATCCAGATATAAGTGAGATGTTTGTATATTTTTGAGCCTGTATGTGTAGTTTTGACCATGTGTGGGATAGAGAAAATCTGCAATAAATTAAAATGTGGAAGTTGTTTATTGTAAAACAGAGGATTAGGCCACTATCAGATGTGACACTTTTACTTTCCCTTTTTCTCCCCTGGTCAATTCAGGCTGTCAGTTTCCAATTCTAGTCTGTGGAGTAATGTTTTGTTATACTCACATACAGCTCAGGCTTAAAATTGATAAAAGAGCTGCCAGAGTCTTTGTTTTTATTAACAGAGAAGAGTCTATGCCTCCTCCTTTTCTTCTAATAACTGTGTTGAAATCTAGATGTTAAAATGATAATGAAATAGTTCTCATTTTATAGCTCTGCTTATTGATAATTATTGTCACATGTTCAAATGAATGTGTTGTCATTGAATGATTATAGATTTAATTCCAGGACTGATTTAGAATATTGACATGGGTAAAATCACAATTCTCATAATTCGGTGCATCTTGAGGACTTTTATGTTAATTTTGGTGGAAATATCTCCATCCAAGGCATTACACACACAAGGGGATAACATCCATGTCCTAAAATGTGCCATATAGCAGGAAGTCTGGGGAACTTTAAAAGCTTGATACCTCTAACACACAGCAGATAAAAGGATAAGATGAGAAGAGAAAAGAAAATAAAATAAAAGATTAAAAAACACCAGAACATGTGAAATAATTGTATCTGCGGTCACCTCAAGATAAAAGCCTTCAAACTTATCCAGCCTGGTCAACTGTGCTAAAGTGACTGCGGAAATTCCTTTGCTGTGTTGTTGCCAACAGCAGCCCGTGTTTCCCTATTTCCGACACAGCTTCTCTGCTGCAATCAGAAGAGTCTATTGTTTTTCCTCAAGCCTTCTTGAGAAGATTATTCTATGTGATTCCTAAAGAGGCTAGATTCTTTTATTTATTGGGGAAAACTCCTTTCAACACAACCAGGGAAGTAACTTTTATTTCTCAACTATCATTCTGAGATTGGAATCCGAAACAGTCTTCTATCCAAAAATCTAAGTCTGTTGTACTGACACTTTTAGCTTACTCTGCTCCCTCAGACACAACCCCGGCTAGTCCTGGAGATGACGGCTTACAATCCTTCGGCAAAGAGAGAGACAAACAAAGATTGAACCGCTATCCTTGCCCCAAGTCTGAGGCCTGCAAGTCCAGAGCTGATGTTTCCATAGACATGAGGTGGAAATATTGTGTTGATCAGCTCATTTGGAACCAGAATGAGAAAGGATATAAAAAAATGAAAATTTCAAACTGGTGAAATGGTGAAATATATAAGGTGGCACAGTTGGTGGCACTGTTTCCTTTCAGCAAGAACGTCCTGGGATCTTTTTCTACATGGAATTTGCAGTTTCTCCCAGTGCATGCGTGGGTTCTTTCCAGATACTCCGGCTTCCTTACACAAAGCAAAAACAGAAATGTTAGGTCAAGCGATTACTCTAAATTGCCTTTAGGCATGAGTGTGTGCATACATGATTGTCCAGTGTGTCTCTGGGCTGCTTTTGATGGACTGGTGACCTGTCCAGGGACTATTCACCTAATGACCACTGGAGATAGGCACCAGACCTCCCCGTGACCCTGCAAGGACAAGCGGGTATAGACAATGGATGCATGGATGGTTTATTAAACAGTAGCATAATTTAATATGGAGATAACAATCCCTATAATAATCTATCCACCCTAGGAAAATACCAGTTAAAATGAAAAACTAAAAGGCCAAAATCAGTATGATGTTAACTACCAGGATGTAAACATTTCACTAAAACTGTAGATGTTTTATCAACAATCAGTGCATTTTAAAATCATATATTAAAAGTTAAAGCAACCAAAAAAGATTTGTGTTAAAGGTAAAGATTTTTTATCCAACAAGATTTACAATAGGACATTTCTACCTTCAACATGTCAAACATTAGCCTAAATTAATTCTGTTACCATGATTCATAATTTTGAGTTGCTGTGGAAATATTTAACTGGTTATTTTTTTGTCCAGTAGTTACAAGCTGGCCATACATCTAATTATCACCATTACAACATGTGAGATTCACTGAAGTTCTGTGGCTGGAACAGACAGGAGCATTTAAATATCCAGGAAACATACTAATAAAAAGAGCTACCAAATTCATTACCAATATAATAGCGGTCCATACTTTGTGTCTGTGAATGTTTGGCTCTTTCTTCAAACATTCAGGGGCTCAGAGAAATCATAAATGTTGCCAGACATGAAATTCAGTTTGGGAACTCGGGTCAGCCAAAGGGAATGGATGACACAATTGTGGAAAATGATATTACCATTTCTTTAATTTCCTGTCAACTGCTTGTGGTAATGTGTGTTCTGTGTTATTCAAAAGGGAAACATTCTTTCTTTGGCAAAAATGCACTCAATGTTTTATTGTATCCAGTTTCCATCTTTGCACAATGGAATCTCCCATGCTCCTGTCTAGTGGGTGGATTTTAATAAAAGCTTGCAGATGGTGAAAGAAATCAGTACAGATTTCAAACCATTCAGGGGCTTTTTAAAACTCACATGTTCAGCTTTGGCATCACAATGATCAAGAAGAGGTGAATGTCTCTTTTAAGAATTCAGCCTTTTGAAAACATTTTTATTCAACTTCAATGGAAAGATAAGACAATTCCTCCATCACAGATTGTTTTATACAAGGACATTGTGTCCTTATGATGTTTTAACAGATAATTCATATACAAAATTTATTATATTTTTATATTTAAATTCTTTATTTTAATTTTAAAAAAGTGCACCAACATGAGTTGATTTTAAGAAATATAAGAACAAAGCAATTCAGTTCTGTTACAACATAAAAATGAGTCGAGCCCTGAAGTTTAACATCTAAATTTTAACATTTGTCTCTCTCCACCCGTTTTCCTCTCTTCATTTGCTAATTCTTACATCTGTACCTCCATCTGGCCAGAAAAGAATAAATTAACCTGTGAGCGAATAATCATTTGTCATAAGAGTGAGTCGCTCAGCTCCGATGGAATTTACACAGATCCCAATGCAATAATTTGAATCTGAATAACGCAGGGCAGAATAATCAACAAGTAATGAGAAATAAAATTGGTCATCTGTTCACATCTTTCACTATCAGCTTCATCAACAGGCATGACTGCTCCCTTTCATTCCAAACAATCATCTTTAGAGGTCAGTCCCCCTTCTGTGCAGTTAATTTTGCCGAGAGGCATGAATGTTTCAGTTCGTACTGTATTGCTCATCACTCCTGAGACACAAAGGCCAAATAGCAGCCTTAGGAATGTATTCGGGTCTTATTCTGCTGGATAAATGCAAATTTGACCTTGATTGGGCTTTTCATTTTCATTTTACAGAAAATTCAGAGGTAAAAATCTATTTAGGTATAATCTGATTTCACTTAAAACGATCATTTATGAGTAATTTGGAGCAGTCTGGTTTCCTAAGGAAAGAAAATATGCCAATTAGACTAAGAGACATCAATTCATTTAGGAATGTAACAAATTGAATGAGTGCTTAACAAAGCCATTTATAAATCTGTTTCAATTATGTTTTAACTCCTAATAAGTAGAGCTTTCACTGCAAGAGTCCTCTTTAAAAGTATTATTACACCTCTGATACTTCTCAGGGTTAGAAACAAACCCACAACTATGAGCTGTAAGGTCACATGAAGCAAAGATGGCATCGGCACAGTTTGCAGGTGCGTAGAGGCACCAGATGATCTTCCAGTGTATGTCTAATTTCACTAATTTGTTGAGCAGCAGAATATGATGCAGACAATACGTGTTTGAGGATTGGCAACTTTTATTGTATTTAAAGCACTGAATGTATTTGGTAAGCCTGCATGAGGTCCACGACACTACCACAGCTATATTGGTTCATGGTTTATTATAGAACAATGAACTGAAAAGGCCTAATACTTGTTTTGAGTTTCTTTGCATGAATTACGGCATCAATGCAGCATCGCATGGAGGTGATATGCCTGCAGCTCTGCTGAGGTGTTAAAGAAGCCGAGGTTGCTTTAATACCAACCTTCAGCTCATCTGCATTGTTGGCTCTGGTGTCTCTCATTTTCCTCTTGATGAAACTCCATAGATTCTCCTTGGGGATTAGGTCAGGAGATGTTGCTGGACAATCAAGCACTGCAATCATTAAAGCAGGTATTGGTACCTGTGGCAGTGTAGGCAGGTGCCAAATTCTGCTGGAAAGTCACATAAACCTTTCCATAAAGCTTGTCAGCAGGAGTGCTTTAAAATTTCCCAGTAGATGGCTGTGCAGATTTTAGACTTAATAAAACACAGAGGACCAACAGCAGCAGATGGCATGGCTCCCAAAATAATCCCTGACTGAAGAAACTTCACGAGGGACCTCAAGGAACTTGATTCTGTGCCTTAAACCTTTTTCCTCCAGACTGTGGGACTTTAATTTCCACATGCAATCCAAAATGTACTATTATGTGAAAAGAGGACTTTGGACCAATGAGCTACAGTCCCTCTTCTCCATTGTTCAGGTAAGAAGCTTCTGATGTTCTGGAGTGGCATGACACAAGGTATGCCACAGTTGTGGCAAATGTTCTGGGTACAAATGTGTTCAGTGGTTGTTGTAGGTCTGACACCAGCTGCATTTAACACACACTCTTAAAAAAGGCTTTACTTCATAATCTCTTAAGGTAAATGGTATACCCGTTGCCTGTACACCTTTTTCTACAACCCATCCACTCAACTTTCCATTAATATGCTTAACAGTCAGTGGCTTGTTCCCCTAGTGGAGGGTATCAGTAACTGCAAGATTTTTGTCAACTTCGTGTTCTACACAATTTTGTTGGTTATTTCCAAATAAAGACACTTTCATGGGTCTTTTGTCATATTTCTAATGTTCTAAGTTTCTAAGAAAGTGAATTCTAATTTCCCTAGCTGTAGGCCATAACTATCAGAATCATTGAAAATGGAAGCTTGAAATTCATTACTGATCAGAGACAATCAATCCATGAGTTTCACTTTTTTAATTGAATAACTAAATAAATTCATATTTCAATGATATTCCAATTTACTGAGACGCATCTGTAGAAGGTAGACTTCTTTTCAATGTTCTTGAAGTTGCATTTTCTTTAAGCAACAAAGATTGGCATTCATTACATGGAAAATAAATTATTAGAAATTATGCATTAAATGTGGAGCACCTCTAATGCCAAATGACAAGTTGAAATAATAACAAAACAGGCACATTACACAGCAGAATATTCTGTTTATTAATAATTTAATTAATCTGGTGGAAAAAGACAAGTTACTTGAGCTTATTTGTGATGTGTTTTGGCAGTGATTAAGGTAAAATTGGAAGATAAATTAAAATCCATCATTAGTAAAAAAAAAAAAATACTGACAATGACATTGATGTTTCCTCAGTCAGACAGCAAAGGCGTACAACACACATGGCATCTTTACTGTCATCCCACTTTCCATTAGTGACACTGTACATGACACTTAGAAATGATTTTTCCTTTTATATGTTCTTCATAACAGAACAACTGCACATGGCTGGAAGTGCACAATATTACCATGGGCATCGGAGCTAAACGACTTTCTGCATCAAAGCAAATACTAAAAAGAGAGTGTGGAACAGCTACTGGGGGCAATAATAAGAAAAAATGCTCTTGAGGAATCTCACTGATTCTTGCATAGGTTTTCATTTCACTGATTAAGTGCTGCTACTGTGTTAGGTTTGCAGGGCACAGACGCACATCGCAGTCTTTAATATGCTTGCATTTGTGCCTGGAGCAGCAAGCCTCACTGATGTCTCAACACTGCCATCTTTTGATAACAGCCACTAAGTAAACCTCTTTATGTTCAAACAGCTCACTGATCAGAGAGACAGTCAAGCACTTCAGTCATCTCTTAAATAAAGGACAACAAATATCACTTTACAGGCTTCTTGTACATTCTAGCAAGGAAATATCTCTCAGCTGAATCCTTTCTGCTGGCGTCTGGTTTTATGCTCCGAACACTGTGGAACACAGATGAGAGTTTCTCCTGGAGCTGATGAGAAAGAACTCCATCCCAGTATTTGCAGAGCAGAGAGCCTCGAGGCAGCAGAATCATCTCAGCCAAGTCTATCAGAGACAAACACATGGTGATCAGTCTCTCGTGGTCCATGTCTCTGAAGCCGCTGGCGTTGGGCGCCATGTCGCTCAGGATGACGTGAGCCTGACCCTTGGGGAGCAGCTCCTGCAGCTTGGCGTGCGTGGCGGTGTGGGTGACATCGTGACTAGAGAGGAAGTGGGCACCGTCCAGTGGTGGTATGTTGAGCAGATCAATGCCAATAACTGTTCCAGGTGGCAAGCCTTGATCGAAAACAACAGGAAACAGTTTACTTCCCCTCCAAATGTGTGATCTAGCATAAACACCAGCCTGTGGCAAACTGAGCGATAACAAAATAACTCAAAAAGCAAACCCATTTTAGAAAATTGTGGCACTGCTTAGTTGTCTTTAATCTCTTTGATTCTTAAATATTTTCCAAAATTAACTTGATATTACTATAAAAACTGATAGTTTTTGCAAGCTATGCATATTTCAGCTAACTAAAGTGTGACAAATTAACTTACATTTCCTGTTTCCAAACCAAAGATATTTAATAATTAATGAGAGCCAAACTCATTATCAAGACTTTTAAACTTTCTAAGCTTTGTAATCCCTCACACTCAATAACATATATGCGGTTATTTATTTATTTTTTGTCAACGTTACATGTTTGATGGGTGATAATGTAGCACAGACTCTTCGTATCGATCTTCATTTACAGCAGCATAAGTAGACAGCAAGAAATTAAACGTGACAAGGTTAACTGAGGAGACTGACTGATTTCTGAAACTACACTGTGATAAAACAAATACATGTTTTTTCAGGACTATGTAGTGGAACATTATTCTCAAAAGGACCTCAGATTTAGTCACTGACTAATTTGTTTTTATTACAAAATCTTTTAGACTTACAATTGAACTGACCATGCTTTTACGCACCAATAAGTTCTGATCTTGTTTAATGTCAGATCTGCCGATTTCAGTCCCGACTAATTAAGGAGTTTTCAGTTTTAAGGACTGTCGCACAAAAGAGAAGAGCCTTTGTGCATCATAGCAAACCTTTAAGGTAACTTTATTAGAACTTTTATCAGATCTTTTTTTTTATGCAATTCAAGTCTATCAGATTCAAAGGTAACTGAAGTTCTTAGTTTTGATTGAATTATTAAATAGGAAAAAAAGAAAAATCAAATTTTTCTGGATTTAACCTGCTGATCTGACCACAACTAATCGGCTGATTCCGATTTCTGGCCAACTGATTAGTGAATCTCTTTTTAAACCCAATTTTTAGGACAATACCCTGAATTGAAAATGTATTACCTGTTGTAACTGATAAATGTCATTATCCTTACAAAATTCCACACAGACCTAATACGAATCGCCAAGAATTGCTTTATTTTAGGATTTGTGAAGATTCTTGGAAATGTTTTTCACATTTTCTCATTCAATGTGTGACGCTCTAAGATTCAGTTACCACATAAAGATAATCATCAGGTTCTGCTTGATTCGCACAAATATTGTCAAGAATTCAGTACGGCTTACAAGAATCTATTAGAAATGCTGCACGAATGTTAGGAATTAGTTAAACATCTGCTGAATGCATCTAAGTATCAGGTACAACTAAATTTGAACCGGCAATGTATTTTTTTTAAAGACTACATGCTGTGTGTAGCCTACTGTATTTCAACAGAATGGTTTGGAATAAGGAGATTATTTCCCAGTAATAACCTAAACTATCTGCAGTTATCTGGAAAAAAAAACACTCCAATCTTCTAAGCAGGCAAAAAGCATGACAAAACATTTAATCAATTTAGAGTTTGTAACATGTTTATTCTAATGTGTACTGTGACGCTTAAATTAGTTACCTTACTGCTCCTTGTTGGATTTACATGCAGTGCTACAACGATGCATCACGTAATACACAGCCAAGAATGCCAGCGGCTCATATAACGACACAAAATTAGAAAGATAATTCAAATAATCAATTAAATCTATCAAACTGTTAGTTTAAAAATATTTATTTTAGATGAAAGTTGGCATACTTAGAGTCTGAATTACATTTTTAAAGATCAAATATATATGCATGTATGGATTTGATAAAAAAAAAAAAACGTCTGATGAATTAAACATTATACTGAGTTTTGAATCCATGTGACTGAAACCTGCCATGTCTACTTGTCCCAGCAGAGTTGACCCTTTCCACAGCCACCTGGCTCCAGGCGCAGCGCCGCAGTCCACCACACTGTATCCGGGCTGTAAAAGCCTGAACTTGTCGTCTATTTCCAGGAGTTTGAAGGCGCTTCTGCACCGAAAGTTCTGAGCGTGTGAAGCTTTGACATACGGGTCTTTAAGCTGCCTCAGAACCCAGCGCTGCTCTGCTGCAGTTTTCCCCTTCAGCTTCTTCATCACACTCAGCGAGCAATGAATACATCTCCTCCAAACAGAGAAGCCCCACATTTGGTTTATTCAGGGTCCAGTTTTCCTTATTATCAACTGCGCTTGCGTGAAACAGAATTCTCAATGTGTACTACCTATTTAGGTCCCCTATATTTTGAAACAAATTGAACAAATAGTAGTTCCTATGTGGGAGCAAAGATGGCTTTCGTTTATAAATCATACATATCTATTTTTCACATTTTATTTGTGTCAATTTGTTAACAAAGAGCTTAATGTAAATGGTGAATGTCTGCATATTGTTACTCGTATCTTCAAAAATGTTACTTTTCAGAAAAAAATTAAAATATGTAAATAAATAAACGCCTTAAATGTAAACCCACGCTGTTTGGTCAAAGTCCCATGCTTGTTAGGATACTTTTCCTTGAATATTTATTAGACGAGCAACAGGGGGATATGAGGGTAATCAATACACTTCACACAATAAAACAAAAAGGGCAAAAGAAAATTAAATACTGTTTGCCTAACAGTAATATGTGAAATTATTTGAGTTATTAATCTTTAGTAATAATTTTCTCATATAGTTACATTTTTCTAGTGATATCATAAGGGGCAGGTTATCACTGCAGTAACAAATAAGTCACAAGGGTCTGGTTTATGTTGTACTAAATAATCTAACATTAGCCTTAGTGAATATTCTAGGTAATAAACTGTGCCAAAGTTTCACAATCATTTTTAAAAGAGAAATCTAAAGTGCTTTACTACATTGAATATCTGATATCCTTTTTGGAATTGTATTGATGATAAATATGTCCTCAAGCTTTGTACACGTCTTAAACATTAAACAGCCATTTTGAATTTTATGTATTATTCTATTATTCAAATCTATTTTAATATGTACAAATAGCAACGTGTGAACTTTTGATGACTCTGAACTGCTTAGCAGTTTTTGGCAGCAAAGTTTCTGAGTTAATAAAAAAGGGACAAAAATTGAGGGTTTACCTTCTTTATTTTTGTAGTCGGACATTTATTAAAGTAACACTTGCATCAGATCTTACTACTAAAGGATAGTCCTCGTGCGTTGAGTGTGCTTTTAGTCGGACCGATGCTTCTGTTTACAAATCTTGTCATCATGTGACGTCATCTACACGCTCCACGCGGGAGTCTCGGTTCAGTGTGAAGTGTGCTGTTTTCTTTTAGAAAGGTATCCGTTTGATCTGACCTTGTTCCGCAATATTTAATGACGACACCGCTCTGCAGAACAAATAATAATGTGACCGACATGACTGCCAACACTGTTGTTTGTTGCTCATTGTTTACTGTGTGTTTTGCCACTCTATAAGCTTTTTTCCTTCTTCTCAGTGAGGTGAGATGTTGAGCTCCAA
This sequence comes from Girardinichthys multiradiatus, assembly GCF_021462225.1. NCBI lineage: Eukaryota > Metazoa > Chordata > Actinopteri > Cyprinodontiformes > Goodeidae > Girardinichthys > Girardinichthys multiradiatus. Next base: position 30,571,314 of record NC_061818.1, read on the forward strand.
GCTTCTCACTCTGGTGCTGGTGGTCCAGCCGGGTAGAGTGCTTCTGGGCATGAAGAAGAGGGGCTTTGGGGCTGGAAAATGGAACGGATTCGGGGGCAAAGTTCAACCTGGAGAAACCATCGAGGATGCAGCTAAAAGGTATGTCAGAATCATGTATTTAATTTAAGCCTAATGTTGTGGTTCCTGTTAAAGTGTAAGAAAAAGTATATTGAGAAGATCTAGTGATTATTTTAGGTGGACTTTATTAAATTGAGGAGAAGACAGCTAAATTAAAATTTTGTCTAAAATTTATTTTATTACACAATATCAATCCCAAAAGTGAAGCTTGTATACAGATTTATTAAACGTAGAGCGATTTGTTTCAGGTGTTTATTTCTGTTCATTTCATCCATTTTGTCTAATTTACAGCTAACAAAAACTCAAAACTCTGCTTTTAGAACATTTTTATACTACATAAAATGAACAAAAAGAAGGATTATTAATCCTAAAACGTGTGCCCATGCACTGTGCAGTATATGCACTCAGTGCAGCGTGGCCAGCAGGCTCTGTGGCTCTACTGAGATGTTAAGGAAGTCCAGGCTGCTTTAATTGTGGCCTTCTGGTTGTCTGTATTGTTGGGTCAGTGTGTCATGTTGCCCTTGACAATACTGTTCCAACCAGTTTGCTGGCAGATCAACAGCAGTAATACTGTGTTCATTAAACCAGGTATTGTTACTTTTGTCAGTGTGGACAGGTACAAAGTTCCGATGAAAAAATTAAATAATTGAAACAACATCAGCAGATGACATGGCTCAACAACTCAGTGGCCCTTTTCAGATCACAGGAGCGCAACAAACATGCAACCACCACCCCCACCCCTACTCCCCCATTACAGACCACTTTGTCCTTTTACATCATTAAAGTGAATCCACAAAGATTACGGGGCTTGTGAGCTTTCAGATCAGGCAAGGGTTGCGGAACCAAAAAATAATGAAAATGAAAAAGTATAAAAACCAAAAACATGCTGTTACAAAACATAATCTCACCTTACTTAATTTATTTAGCATCAAATCAAAAGAAACGTCTTATTAGGCCCCTTTGCTTAAAAGGTCCCATTTAAATCCAGGGATATTCAATGAGTTCAGCAGCAAGTCATCAGCAGATATTGATTCCAAATTGCTTTCAATTTTGGCTGAGATTAAGTATCCTATTCCAAGCAAGCATAAAGCCACAGTGAAGAGGAACAACTCCCTGTAAACAGGAAATCTCCACCAGAACCAGCCCCAGGGTGGACGGCCATCTACAGCTTCCTGATGAGGTTAAGAGTAAAAGACACCGACTTTCAAATTTTAAAAGGTGGAGACATGATTTAGGTCTATTTTGCATTTTGGGATCACGCTTGGTGTATATTTACACTTTAAAGCAAAGGCAGTGAGAGCATGGTGTTGAGAGTAACAGAAAAAAAATAGAAAATCTTGGCAGAAGTTCTTGGTTTGTAAATGTTTTATAAGGTTATATTAAAGGAATTTATATTTTAGTGTGGACAATATCTGATTATTCCATATGCGAAGGAAGAAAAGCCCTGAAGGCATTTAGACCCTGCAAAGCTGTTTCCAAACAAACAAAGAGACTGTGTGTAGAGGTGTTTAATAGTTATTTATAATATGCAAATATATTTCACTTCTTCTATATTGCTGAGCATATGGTCTCAGTGCTTTTGAAATGCAAAATTTTTGTTTTCTTGTTGCATTTAAATAAGTTGTTTTGACACAGCTGCTCCTAAAACTTGAAAAAGTTGGATTTGAGAACTGCCTCTGGAATCGAGCTGTGCACATTCAAGTAACAGTGGTAGTGGTAGTCATTAAAAGAGAAGTAGCACATGTTAAAACACATTGGATGTCATTTATCAGAATGGGTGTGTAGTAATTTTGCTCTCATTTTGTGTTTTTTTTTTTTTACCATTTGGACGTAAACATAGGCTGCACTCAGGTCCTACACCACCAGGTTTTAGATTGTCAATATCAGTGTAGAGTTAAGGGGCAGCACAGAAAATCAAGCAATTAAGATAAACCTGTCATCCAATGCATGTCATTGCCATAGCAGTGCAGAGGCACTCAGCAGTTTTGGACACTGGGATGTGTCTTGGGATATCCGAGCTGCAGGCAGTCAGGGTATGTGGGGTGCTACGTTGGCGGTACTGGAGGGGAAATGGGTTTGCCTTTACTCAACTGGATGAACTTTTCTGTACATGCTTGAGAAAGTATCTCACATCATTTTGGCCTGTGCAGCTCTGCACAATATTGCGCTGGACAGGTGACCTTAATTTGGTGCTCTGCAGCCTTATTAACTGATATGTCAAAGCCCTGTCTACCATGTCTCAAATGTGACTCATAAATAATGTTGCAGGCTATTACATAACATCTGCATTGACTTTATCCTTATTAGGAACTCAGTTTCAGATTTTCTTTTGTTTAGGAGTGTTAATCCTCTGTTGTGATGCCATCTTTTCCAAATATCAGAGTAAAATTTCTTTTTTCTGCTCCTCTATTCCACAGAGGAACATGCTACCTCTCTTCTGCTTATTTATTACACACAAATCTACACTAGTTCTTAATAAAAAAGGATCATTGTGAGTAAAGGTCCTGGTTGGTTTGGTTGACTTCTTCAACTGGTGCAAATCAGGGCATCCAGATAAAGTGTGTCACATAAAACTATGATAATGGAGTTACAGACTTTTCTGAATTCCTTGTTCAGCCTCTTAGGTTTTATCCACTGCTTTCCCCTGCATCCTATTGGTTTTGTAGAAATCCGCTAATGTGTTATACTAAAACTTTAAGCAGTTTTAGTGTTTGTATGAAGTGCAATATGATCAATAATTCCATATTTCTTCTTTTAGAGAGCTTCAGGAAGAAAGTGGCCTCACAGTGGACGTGCTGGACAAAATTGGAAATATCAAATTTGAATTTGTTGGAGAAACACACCTGCTTGATGTCCACATCTTCAGAGCTGATAGTTATAAAGGTGAACCAACGGAATCTGATGGTAAGACTTTCTATAAGTATTTGATTCCTTAAAAAAAGTAGAAGTGCTCCAAAAAAAAAACAGGGGAAATAACCTTTTTGAACAGCGTTCCAAGTAACAGATTTAAGAAAAACCTTGTTAAACCACAAAGGTTCCCTTTTTGGTTTTGGTTCCTCTTAAACCTGACTTTCTTTAGTGTTATAATAAATCATCTCAATCACAATTACAGTTTCTAGGTGTCTGTAAAGTAAATAGGCCTGGTGAGATGACAAAATGTTTTTTTATTCACTGTGTCTGAAGTTTATAATGATGTATGTGCTAAGATGAATCTCAGGCCTTTATGACCCTTCAAAGTTTAAAATAGGCACAGAAAATGAGTGCAGAGCAGTGTTATTTAAAGCTTAGTGTCGTGTAGACTCCATGCAGGCTCATCCCTAGAGTTAAGTGTCAGTTTAATGCATGTATGATTCATATGTGAAATGAAATGGTTCGCAAAGTGGGGTTGGTTTGAAAACTACTCAAAAAGCAAACATGTTGAAGAATATTGAGGAAGATATTGTTCAAGGGGACTTACCTATAAAACCATTTGTCATAATGGAACCTCACTCTGCACAACCAAGAACAGTGGTTGAAATAAAGATGTGTGCCGCAGAGAAAAAAAACAGGCTTAAAAATGTGCCAGTACACCTTTAAAAGCAAAAGGGATGAATTCAATGAGCTCTGGATGCTTTCTAAGAAATAAGTCAATGTCGGCTGCGTGAAGACCAAACAAAGATACACAGAGAAGCACAAGTCGTGATGTAGTCAGACATTAAGGAAAAAGTCTGGAGGGTAACTGAAGTCAGAGATGAGACACTGAAGGGATTTGATTCATTCCCTGTTAGTTGTTTTGATTATTGAGACAACTCAGTCGTTGCAAAATTAAAGTTAACTATGTACACCCCATGTTTGAACAGCTTGTATAATCTACCTCAGCAGCTATATCTTGAAGTGATTTTTGTAATGATCTAGTTTCTTACATTGTTATGGAAGAATTATTGCCCACTTTTCCTTATGGGACCTAATTAAGTTTGTTGAGCATGCATTTATGCATTGATCCTACCAAAGCATTTAAATCTGGTTGAGGTCTGGGCTTTAACTGGGTCATTGCACCACCTTGATTCTTTTCTTTGTTCAGCCATTCTGTTTTCGCTTTGCTACTGTGTGTTTGTGGTCAATGTCTCGGTGCGTGGCTCAGTTCCGGAGAAGCTGGATCTGTCAGCCTCAAATTTGACTCTAGAAGACTTTAATGGACAGAGGAGGTTATGGTCTACTCAATGACTGCAAGGCGCCAGGCCCGAATCACAACCCGTACACCACCATGCTTGCCAGTTTGTATGAGATGCTGATATGCTGTGTTTATTTTATTTTTGGTTTTGGCCAAACCAGACATGCCCAACCTACTTTGATCATCAACTTTTCAAAGAACATTGATCCAAAAATCTTATGGTTCATTTAGATGCAACTTTTCAAACATAAGTCATCCTGACAAATATTTTTCTAAAAGACAGAGAGAAGGCTTTCTCCTGGTAACCCTTCCAAACAAACCACATTTGTTCAATCTCTTTCTAACCATACAGTCACATATTGTAACATGAAACATGCAAATTGAAGCTTTTGGATTGTAAAATTGATCTTTTGGGGATTATTGAAGTTTCTTTAAGCATTGCCCTGTCTGACCTGGGGGTATATTTGCTGAGATGCTGGCTGTATTTAATGCTTTTCACTGAATAATACTTCTCACTGTTTAAGATTGATGAACAGCAACAGCTGTCTCACAGCGGCCATTGCTGTCGTCTTTACTTCTTGGCATTGTGTTAACCCACATTGATGTCCTTCTGACCAGCAAACTACCAAAACTCTTGCTTTCATAGATGTTGTCCCACTTGATTATCAGTACTAAGTACGTATGACCGTATCTTGGATTATTATCTCATCAAGATGGCCGTTTACAGACAGAAAATTAGCTAGTATCTTTGCACTGTTCCGTTTTTTTTAACTCTTTCATTATTTATTTATTGTGTTTTATAGAAATGAGGCCTAAGTGGTTTGACTGCAACAAAATCCTTTTCAGCCAGATGTGGGCCGATGATATCCTGTGGTACCCTTTGATGCTACAGAAGAAGAAATTCGTGGGATACTTCAAGTTCCAGGGTCACGACGGGATTCTCAGCCACACACTGGAGGAGGTGCAGGAGCTGTGATGTGAAACAACCTTGTGGCTATTATTTACATCTGGGACCAAAAAACAACATTAGGTGTACTGGAGATAACTGTTCACGGTTCTTTTAGCCGAAGGAACGAGAGGTTCCTTTGGACCTAAAGAGACATACGAAGAGAAGCATTTACATACTCTACAACTGTAACACCAGTAGAATTAAACCCTTTTTTCTGCAAATTATGTGATGTGATGTTTACTTGAGAATTAATGCCAATTGAATCAAAGCAGCTGCAAGTTGGAAGTAATTTTAGTTTGAAAATAATTTAACAAAATGTCTTCAGCAGAATACTTTCAATATGTACAGTTATAGGTTCACTGGGTTTTATATGGTCAGTAGTTAAACTTGGTCCTTACCAAAATAATGTTTCATGCAGCATGTAGAATACCAGCTTGTTCTCCAAAAACAAAAACCAATTATATATATACACACATACAGGGGTTGGACAATGAAACTGAAACACCTGTCATTTTAGTGTGGGAGGTTTCATGGCTAAATTGGACCAGCCTGGTAGCCAGTCTTCATTGATTGCACATTACACCAGTAAGAGCAGAGTGTGAAGGTTCAATTAGCGGGGTAAGAGCACAGTTTTGCTCCAAATATTGAAATGCACACAACATTATGGGAGACATACCAGAGTTCAAAAGAGGACAAATTGTTGGTGCACGTCTTGCTGGGACAGCAAGTCTTTGTGATGTATCAAGAACCATGCTATCCAGGGTAATGTCAGCATACCACCAAGAAGGACGAACCACATCCAACAGGATTAACTGTGGACGCAAGAGGAAGCTGTCTGAAAGGGATGTCCGTGTGCTAACCCGGATTGTATCCAAAAAACATAAAACCACGGCTGCCCAAATCACGGCAGAATTAAATGTGCACCCCAACTCTCCTGTTTACACCAGAACTGTCCGTAGGGAGCTCCACAGGGTCAATATACACGGCCGGGCTGCAATAGCCAAACCTTTGGTCACTCATGCCAATGCCAAATGTCGGTTTCAATGGTGCAAGGAGCGCCAATCTTGGGCTGTCGACAATGTGAAACATGTATTGTTCTCTGATAAGTCCACCTTTACTGTTTTCCCCACATCCGGGAGAGTTACGGTGTGGAGAAGCCCCAAAGAAAGATATCACCCAGACAGTTGCATGCCCAGAGTGAAGCATGGGGGTGGATCAGTGATGGTTTGGGCTGCCATATCATGGCATTCCCTTGGCCCAATACTTGTGCTAGATGGGCGTGTCACTGCCAAGGACTACCGAACCATTCTTGAGGACCATGTGCATCCAATGGTTCAAACATTGTATCCTGAAGGCGGTGCCATGTATCAAGATGGCAATGCACCAATACACACAGCAAGACTGATGAAAGATTGGTTTGATGAACATGAAAGTGAAGTTGAACATCTCCCATGGCCTGCACAGTCACCAGATCTAAATATTATTTAGCCACTTTGGGGTGTTTTGGAGGAGCGAGTCAGGAAACGTTTTCCTCCACCAGTATCACGTAGTGACCTGGCCACTATCCTGCAAGAAGAATGGCTTAAAATCCCTCTGACCACTGTGCAGGACTTGTATATGTCATTCCCAAGACGAATTGACGCTGTATTGGACGCAAAAGGAGGCCCTACACCATACTAATAAATTATTGTGGTCTAAAACCAGGTGTTTCAGTTTCATTGTCCAACCCCTGTATATACACACACATACATAAATATTTTCATACCCCTGGCAGATATAGGTTTAAAATACTTTTCATTCAGATCTCAGTGCTGCATTTGACACAGTCGACCATAATATTCTCTTAAAAAGGCTGGAATATGCTGTAGGGATCAGGGGAACAGCGCTAGGCTCGTTTAAATCTTATCTGTCTGACAGATTCCAATTTGTTCATGTAAATGATAAATCATCTTTAAACTCCAGGGTTAATTGTGGAGTACCACAGGGATCAGTACTTGGGCCAATTCTCTTTACTATATATATGCTTCCAATAGGTCAAATTATCAGGCAGCATGGGATACATTTTCACTGTTACGCTGATGATACTCAGCTTTACTTATCCATAAATCCTGATGAGCCCAACCAGTTAGATAGACTACAAGCATGTCTTGAAGATATAAAAACTTGGATGACTTTAAATTTTTTGCTTCTAAATTCAGACAAGACAGAAGTTGTCGTCTTTGGACCGGAGTCTTTAAAAAAAGAAACTGCTTAGTCAATCACTTAACCTGGATGGCATTACATTGACCTCCGGTAATGAAGTTAAAAACCTTGGCGTTATTTTTGACCAGGACATGTCATTTAAATCCTATATTAAACACGTTTCTAGGATTTCAAAATTGCCAAAATTAGAAATATCCTATCCAGGAGTGATGCTGAAAAACTAGTCCATGCATTTGTTACTTCAAGGCTGGACTATTGTAATTCTTTACTATCAGGATGTCCACAAAATGCAGTTAAAAGCCTTCAGCTGATTCAAAATGCTGCAGCAAGAGTTCTGATGAAAATTAAAAAGAGAGGTCATATTTCTCCTATTTTAGCTTCCCTTCATTGGCTCCCTGTTAAATCCAGAATAGAATTTAAAATTCTCCTCCTCACATATAAAGCCCTTAATGATCTAGCTCCATCATACATCAGAGATCTGATTGTTCCATATGTTCCTAACAGAGCACTTCGTTCTCAGACTGCAGGTTTACTGGTGGTTCCTAGAGTCTCTAGAAGTAGAATGGGAGGCAGATCCTTTAGTTATCAGGCTCCTCTCCTGTGGAACCAGCTCCCAGCTTTAGTCCGTGAGGCAGACACCCTGTCTACTTTTAAGGCTAGGCTTAAAACTTTCCTTTTTGATAAAGCTTATAGTTAGAGTGGCTTAGTTTATCCGGAGCTATCTTCCTTATTTTTTACCTCCGTCTTCTTCCCTTCCTGTTGGTTGGAGTAAGGGGGAGTCAGGTTTAGCCTAAACCGGCTCAGTTATGGTTGAGGATCAAACACACCCTCCATTTCTGCTACCTCTATGATCCCTTCTCTTTTCCAATGGTTATAATCAGTCTGACATAGAGAGATATCCCAATCCTTGTGGTTTTTAGTATAACAATGACCATCAGTGGGACCCTTTGTGGGGTTCCTTGAGACAACATTGTTGTAAATAAGCGCCGTTTAACTAAATAATCTGAACTGAAACTATCTGTGTAGTTATGCTGCTATAGGCTTAGGCTGCTGGGGGACATAACGACCACTTTCACCCTCTTTGCTACATTCTCACACTACTCTCCAATTTTGCATTATTTGCTGTTATTTCAGCTTTTAACCTTGTTCTCTCTATTCTCTTCGTAGAAGCTACACCTGGCCTGACTCTGTGTCTACCTGTGACACCTTTCTGGAGAGGGGAATCATCCGAGCTTCTGCTGGCAACAACTAAATGCTCACCCTCTACCGATGATCCACATAGCCCTGTCTTTTAGTGTTTAACCCTTTCTCTCTCCTAGACATAGCTACTGACTGAGCTTTTACTGTGACTAACTCTATGTGCTCTCTTTTAGACTCTAACCTTGAAAACTGGCTCAGAGTTTATCTGTTCTTTCTTTCTAGGTGAAACGACTAAAGGAGCTACATCCATTAACATTTACTTTTCCTTCCCATAGAAAGTACTCCTGGAACAGTGCTTCTTTGTTCTCTTTGTGTCTCTGCTCTGTTCTCTGAAAACCCCCAGTCGGTCGTGGCAGATGGCCGCTCACACTGAGCCTGGTTCTGCTGGAGGTTTCTTCCTGTTACAAGGGAGTTTTTCCTCTCCACTGTCGCTACATGCATGCTCAGTATGAGGGATTGCTGCAAAGTCAACGCCAGTGACTGTCCACGGTCTCTACATGCTCATCCAGGAGGAGTGAATGCTGCAAGTCACTGACTGGATGCAATCTGCTGGGTTTCCTTAGATAGAAAAACTTTTTATCCAATTTGAATAAATAACTAACTCCGACTGCACTGTTCAATGGTTAGGATTAATTGGAATGTATGTACCTTACTTTTGTGAAGTGCCTTGAGACAACATGTGTTGTGAATTGGTGCTATATAAATAAAACTGAATTGAATTGAATTCAACCAGAACCTTTATTTACATTTTGGTACAAAAAGGTGGAATCCAACAAATAATTTTTACCCATGTCAATAACCAACAGAAAACAAATTATGAGTATTGTAGCAATAAGGCCCTTCTCATAATTGCTGAGCAGCTTTTTGCATGTTTCTGTTGGCATTTTGATGATTTATCTTTGGATATGAGCTCTTCGAGTCTTTGAGCTTGGAAGGCCTCCTTGCCATCACCCTAATCTTGCGCTTTCTCCACATATTTTGTGTCAGATTCTAGTCAGGGTTCTAGCCTGGCCCATTCAAAATGTTTATTATATCCAGTCAACAGAAATATGTTGGAAAAAATAAGATTACTTTTAACCTAAATCCATCAGGACTAAATGCTGTATTTGCTAAATCCTGTTTGTCGTATGATTAGAAACAGTCATTTTAGTGTTTAAATCTGCTTCTTACACCCAGATTTCCTTCTTTATCACAATTAATAATTGTCCGTTCAATTTGTTTATTAGAAATATAAAATATTTGTGCATAAATGTAAGATGTTTCAAGTGAAATAGGAGTTTAAAATCTTAAATAGAATATATTAAATACAGAGAGATAACCTAGAGTAAGGTAAAAAAGAAGTTCAATTATCTATGAGCTGTGGTGATTAATCAGCATATTGTGTTTTTCTAGAGATACACTGTCAATACTGGCAGGTTATCATTCCATCAATTACATTCAACTGTGTCCCTTGTTCAGTGTCAGTTTTAAGACATCCCTCTTCAATAGCCTTAAAAACATTGTAAGCAGAGAAACTCAAAGATTCCCACTTTGTGGTTGGAAAATTTGTTAACCCTTCTTAAATTTTCAGTGTGACATAAAACACTGTGACCTATTTATTGCAAATACACAAAAATTCTCTGATGCGGGCACGGTGGCGATGCAGGAATGAACTGCACGACCCATATTCGAGGCTTTGGTTCTCGACAGAGCCTTTCGCAGGTTTGACTCCCAGCTCAGGCGACCTTGGCTGCATGTCTTCCCCCTTCCCTGTCAGCTCACTGTCGAAAAACTGAGAAACATAAAAGCCACTAGGGCTGCAAAAAAATGCTCCGATACCTAATCCTAAAATTTTGATAATCCCTGTAAAGTAACAGTAAAAAGAAAGCACACCTTGCACCAAATGTAAGGTGTTAACATGTGCATGATCAGATCTTTTCCAGGCTGTTCATTATAAAACAAAGATAATGCCAAAATAGAAAGGTTTGTGAAAATAAGCACATCGCAAAACTGAGATGCATACAAAACCATAGAATTTTTAGGTGTTTCTTTTTACCACGAGTGCATATTCATTTATTTTTCACAGCTAAGATTTCTGCAGCAAAGAAAAGCTACCCCCTGTTTTTCGTGCAGCTTTTTGGCTTGTCCATTAAACTTGTTTTCAGTGCATTATCTTGCAGACCCTTCACAGTAGCCAATATAAAAGCAGTTTACTGGATGAGTAAGCATTGCCCTGGTTTCCTATGTAATATTGTTGAACTGAAATGTTATCCCACACTATTAAAAGAAATTGATTTTACTTTCAAAATTGCTTTTAGAGCATCGGCAACCTTTGCTGCTTGCAGATACATAATATTGACTCATTTTAATTTAAGGATTGGCCAAGTATATGTTTGTCTTTTTTATTGACTTTAAGAAGCTGTTTAAAATCTGTTCATGTTTCAGGTCACATTCTTGCAGAAAATCCACAGGGTTCACAAACGTTCGTTACAAAATATATGTATAAAAGCACACAGAATTGTCAATTCTATAAACTCTGCAGATATATAACTTCTCTGTGGTGATAAAGCTATGCAGAAAACTGAATGCAATTGACAGGAGATTAAACAAACATCCAGAAAGACTGAAATCTCAGTGTCAGTGCCTTAGTGTGTTCAACTTCTAAAACGCTGTAAACAGATGATTCAGAAAATGTGTCTAAATGTATGACTGTATGTAGTCCACCTTATGTCCCTTATAGAATAACAAGTCTTAGCATCTTGTTGCTGTGCTAACATTGGTAAAAGCTAATTCTGAAATAAAAGCAATACCCTAAAGCACAAATTCACACATGTAGTTAATCACTGTAGATAATAGAAATCGTCTTACTGGATGAGATGTCATGTGATAGACTGGGAATAGTTGTGCCTTACAAATTATTTGGCATTAGCTCACAGAGCAATTCATGTGTTTCTCTTCTGCACTGCATATGGGTTTCAGATTGGAGGTTTCAGTCCGTTATTACTACCAAAGAGACACCCAAGCTTTGGATGGAGTTCATTCCACACCTCACCCATCTGAAAAGAAAAAAACAGAATAAAGTCTGTTTATTTAGTATAAATATTTTACTCAGGTCTTTATTAAAACCTAATCCAAAACTATATTAAAATCCAGAGGATTTACTTTGGATTTAAATGGAACAAAAACAGATCTGATGTACATATACCTTATTTTAAAACAGAAAAGGAGGATATGTTGCTGTATGTGATGTGCGCTTGTTCATGGGAAATATAAGGCAGCTCTAATCCCATCATACCAACTGTCAGTATTAGTTCTTTTGTTGGACTGTAAGATCCAATCTAAAACTATATAGACCATCCCCACTGAAGAGGTGCTGACTCGACATCGAGGCGAGCCAGAGGAAAATCCATTTCCATACAGCCATACCTCTTTGTGTCCTTGGACCTGGGAGTTATCGAAAGCCCCAAGAATGTGAGAAGTGATTGGAAGGTAGCTGAAGATAAGCTGCGTCTCTTGATGAAGGCAGAACAGGGAAAAATAGTTGCGGAGCTCAATGGTCTGGATGGCACTTTCTTGCTGTTAAAAGAATTACACAACAGTACAAAACTGATGAAGAATTTCAACTAATGATGAAAACAAGAGCCAGATAAGAGAAAGCTTTTATCCCTTTGTTAAAGAAGAAATTTCCTATGATACAATAATTAGAAGACATTTTCCCCAGAAGATGAATCTTGGAATGTATATGATCATATTCTCTGTGCTTTTATTTTATTTGTGAAATGTTTGCATGGTATGCACAGACATTTGGAAGTCACATTCTTGTTCTATATAAGGAATCAACAGCAATAATTGAAATTAACTTTTTTTCAACTTTATTTGTTTGCGCATATTAACATTTATTGCATCTTCTTCATACAAGGGATAGGCTTCTTTTACCAGTGTATTAAATCAGTTGTTAGTCCTGCATAATTTTGAATTAAGGTCTTAACCTATTTTCATTTTACTCCCTTATTTTCTGTAAAGCACTTTTAATTACCTGTTGTATAATTGGTGCTATGCAAATAATATTGCTTTTCCATAAAGTGTTACATTATTCAACAGTTGTTGGAAATTAACCAAAGTTTTTAGAAGTACAAATGGTACTTCTAAAAACTTTGCCATTTTTTTCAGTTGATTATTTATTTAATACAAAAGAGATCTGTTAATGTTTGACAAGTGAATCTTCTAAATTAGAATATCATCAAAAAGAGTAATTTAGTTCAAAATGTGAATCCCATAAAACAATTAAATAAGCTCAATAAAACATGAATTTTAATGTAGAAATGTTAAGGCGTACTGAATCACGAGGAAGACTGCTGTTTTGACAGTTGTCTCGCAGACCGTCATTGATATCCTCTACAAGGGCTAATTAATTGTCGAAGAAGCTGGATGTTTTCAGATTGCTGTATTTATGGAAAGATTAGTGGAAGAAAGTCTGGTAGAAAAAATGAACAAGCAGCAGTGACAGGAAGTCCATTCAAGAGTTTTGGAAGGTTAACAGAATTTGGACTGCTACTGGAGTCAGTGACTTAAGAGCCACCAAACATAAATTTAGATCCAGGACATGGACAACAATCCACCAGGACATTTTAAAGCACTTCGTGCTTCCCTCTGCAGACAAGCTGTATTTAGAGGCTGTTTTCATTTTCTAGTAGAACATGGCACCTCTCCCACACAGCCAAAAGTATAACTACCTGCTTTAATGACTGTCCTTGACTGGCCAGCAAACTGGCTGGACCTGAACCCCATAGAAAATCTCAGGAATATTTTTAAAAGATGATAAGACAGAAAAGCAAACAATGCAGACGGCCTGAAGGCTGCTACATAAGCATCTTGTGCTTTTATTACTCCTCAGCAGTGCCAAATATTGAATGCCTCCATGCCACACCACATTGATGCAGTAATTAATGCAAAAGTGGCCGTAACCAAGTACTAAGTGCACACAATATACAGTGCATAGAAATACTGTTTAGTAGGCTGAAATGTAACATGCTATGTTTCTAAGTATATACTATGATACTCAAAATTAACAAATAATAAACACTCATATCACTGTAAATTAAATCTAAATTACATGAGATTCACAGTTTGAATGTATCTACTACTAAAATTAACGTTTTAATAATATTACGGAGATGAATCTTTATAATGTTTCTACAAGGCAAATACAAAACAATGCTGAAGTACGTGATAAGGGGAACAGAACAGAACATAGCGAAGAACAGTTCTACTCAAAGCTGTCCAAACTGCAGATGAACTGGTCCAAACATATTTATAAAATCATGTACTTTTTTACGGAAAATTAACAAACAAATGTGAGCAAATGGCAAACAGAGTAACTACACTGGCTGCCTCCACACTAATAAAAAACACCAGGAAAACAAAGTATGCAATCAGTTAATTGCTTTCTTAACATGACTTACCTCAGCTTCTGCACAGCAACTTTAAAAGTAGGCAAAAAAAAGGAACTGAAAGAACAATCACCTGAACAATTCGTGACTCCAGCTGCTCTACAGAAGCCTGCTCTTTGGACTGAACTGTGGCACTCATCATCTGCTTTTTCATCACGCCGTACTTGTGCAGCGCTCTCTGGTGCTCATGAAGCACACCCTTTTCATGACGCTCGCATAGATCCTAGAGTAAAACAGGTTGCAGCTTTTACTGATTGACTCAAAGTGGCAGGGTGATGCACCTCAGAACAGCATTATATAACAACAGAGTATGTTAAGAATCAAAAGCGGCCATTTTATCAATTTGAAAAGTATTTCACCAAATAAAAATTCTGTTCTTAAAAAAAAGATTAACTAGGTTCAAAGTTCGGTTTACACAGCCCTATATAACATCTTGCTGCATAAAAGGAAAATGAGACCATGTGAAATAACTGCCAAGCCTTTTTAACCTTTAATGTGACATTTGTCATCTACAATACAACTGAAAAATAATAATAGTATAGTATGAAGCTGTCCTTATACATCTGACATTTGCATCTTTCAGCTAAAGCCAAATTTGAGTGGTTACAAAAGCTTGAAATAATCTCACTGTACAAATGTATTAGTCAGGAGAGGTGTGCAAAACATTTTACTACATACAGTACTACACACAAACCATTGCACAGTGGAGGCAGTAAATCAATAATGTGAGAAAATGTGGAACAATTCAGATATTCCAGAAACTGTATGTCTCTCTAAAATTGATCAAGACTAGACTAAAACTGGTCAGGAAGGCTTCAGCAATGCCCAAGAAGCTGCAGGTATTTCCAACAACTTCTGTTTGTGTTCTTTGAGTAAAAATCCCCTGTATTCTCCATGTGTCTGAACTGAGTAGTAGGGTTGTAAGACAGAAGTGTTTATTCCAGAGAAAACATCTTAGCTTTTCTAAAATCTTCCAAACTTTGTGAGAGAATGCATCATGGTCTAATGAAACTAACTTATAACTTTTGAGAAGCAATTCCAAATGGTTTTGCACAAAAAGAGCACCAGTAAAGCATGGTGGTGGGAGATTGACGCAGTAGTGTAACTCAAACCAAATACCAGTCAGTCTTTACCGTATAACCAAATAATAATCTTGGTGACACAGCTACTTCACACGTAAATGTCTGTAATGTTTTCAACATGCAAATGTTTATTACTGTAGAATGATTGATATGTAGGACCTATTTTGAAGACCATTTGTTTTTATTTTTGCAGTAATGATTACATTTTTATGATCATTTATGATCTTGCTTGCTTACTCTGTACGACTGCAGCAAATCTAGGAAGAAGTTCAGTTTCTCCACAACATCATCCTCTTCCCGTCTGTCCTGGAGACATAAACAGAGTAACATTTATCACCCAGCGTTGGTTTGGGGAAACCACAGCAGGCATCTACTTAAGGCTGTACCTGCTGAGTGGCTTTGTCGGATAAAACGGCAAACTTCACCGACAGGCTTTTCAACGACCGACGCAGGGTTCCCCAGCTGCTGTGTGAGGAGGCCAAGGAAGGAAGAGCCGACGCATCTGAGCCCAGAGCACTGACGAGAACATTAAAATAAAAATAATACAATATAGCAGGGGCCAACTACCCAGGATTTGAATCCCGTAAATCCTACAAGAGGACTAACTGAAGATCCTTAATAATAAAATACCTAAGCTCTCGACCAAACTGAAGCAGATCAGTTGCATTCTCCTTAGAGCGCTCAGCCATTTTTTCTGCTCTGTCCCGCAGCCTCTGGAAGCTGTTGTGGATATTTTTAATCAGCTCTCTGCTAGTTGAGAACTGAGCCTGAATGTCTGCTGGGAGATATTCCTGCAAAACAGGTCCAACAAATTTCCTCTGTTATGTTTACAGTTTTTAAACGAAAGTAACTGCACAAGACAAGGTGCGCCTGGAATTATCATATCCACAACGAACCTTCACTTGGGTTGCAATCCTGTTGGTCATGAACTCGTCACCCGATTTCTTGCAAGTGTCACGCAGCCTGGTCTGGACATCCTGTTTGTGAAGCAGGGTGATGAGAAGGAAAGTGGAAAAGGACAAAGAGTGAATCAAACAGGATGTGTTTTTTTCCCATGTGTTGTACAGATAGTGCTTATTGTGCAAGAAAATACTTAAAAACATACAGAGCCACTGAAGGTGAGGAAGGTCTTGACCAGCTCATCCTCGGAGAAGACAGGGTGGCGGGCCACTAAGTTTATAAATCTGCCCAGAGCTCGTCTTCTCCCTTCAATGAACTCATGCTCAGACACAGACGTCAGGACTGTGGATAAAATAAAAACAAATGTATATTTAGAGATTTACTTTAAAATGAAAGAAGGGTGTATAGGCAGCTGAACAGTTTAACTCAAGAGACAAATGCTCATAATCCCATAAGGCCGAGCTAGCATGCAGATATTACCTCGGCATGTCTTCAGACCTGAGAACATATACTGGCACAAATGTTAGAAAATAGTCTGTTACAACCAAAAGTCACAATATTAGGCTGTTCAACGGTGACTAAAGCTACAAGACATCAGGAAGTGAAAGAAGCTAATTTGATGCATCACTAGTCTCTATGTCTCAGTCAGGCAAAAGCTTCTGAGAACTGCACATTTTGTTTGCAGGTTTATAAACAAATCTCTTCTAAGACTGCAAAAAATCCTTACAAATCTCTGTCTATTAAAAACATTAAGACGACATTTAAACCAGGAATTTCTACATATTATCTTAAAACAAATCAAGACATAAAGAAGTTATGAAATTGTGATACAAAATCCGAATCTAATGAATGAATAAAGAAAATACAGACAGATGTAACAGTGCAGTTCACACAGTAACCCACCTCCCTTTAGCATCCTTTTGGGTGGCAGTGCTGGAACCACTCTGTAGGCAAATTTCTGAAGTAAAGTTCATGGAAGATGTCGAAATCACTGTACCGCCTATAAACTGATATTTTATAACGCTGAAAAGTAAAAACAAATTTGAAAATAATCAAACAGAATTACAAAATGGGTAAAAATACCTTTGATGGAGTCTTTTTTAATATGAATCGTGCAAACTACTTGATAAAAGGTGGAGTATTTCCTTTTACTGAAACAATATAACTTTCATAATTTTTTTTGAACGTGCACATGTTGCAAATTTTTCTTTTAGGATCCTTGCCTGGCTGGTGACTTGGTACTCCACATGCTTGAGGAACAGGCCCTTCTTCTCCGGTATCAGCTCCACCTGGACTGTGTCTTTGGCCAGAAGCTTTTCCAGCGTCTCTGAAATGGTCAGAACATCATTCTGAGCCGGCTGCATCCTCAGAGCGTTCAGCTCCCTTGGTTCTCCAAGCTGGGGTTTTGGTAACTCTGTAAACCACACAGTTCAGCAAGATTTGTTTTGCGTGACTGAATCAATACTCCAGGAGTGACAGGAATTTCAAAACAGTTTGGAATGCAAGCCGATTTTTTTGAAACCCGATTTGTTTTTGTTTCCTTCTGTTTGTCTCCAACTAGAATAGTACTTTTGACAGTAATCCATGTGACCTTTTATAGTTCCTCCCAGGACATTCCAAGACAGCCATGAATAAAATTTAATGTACTGAGACAAACTCAGAAAGCGAGTTCTGGGGCAGAAGAGGAAGTGGCACGAAGCAAGTTGCAATACTGGCCACACCTGAAATAACAAAACTGGATTCAACAGTAAAGCTCATACTGGTTACTGTAAACAAAACCATTAAATATCCCTCCATCATCATCATCCCACAAAGAGAGAGGGAGGATGTGACACTTAAAATACAGTGAATTGCAAAAATATCCATACCCACTGACATTCTCCACATTTAGTCTGTCATGCATTTATATTCAACCCTCTTTAACCTAATGCTCGTGAATAAATTCCAGCGAGACCAGCTGTCTTCAGCTACCTAATTGGTAAATAGAGTACATCTGTGTGTAATTCAACCTCTGTAGAGCTGTTCTATGAGGGCCTCAGGGGTTTGTTAGAGAACATTAGTGAACAAACCTTATCATGCAGAACACACCAGACAGGTCAGAGAGAAACGTATCCATCTGAAAAAGGATCAGAGTATAGCATATCTACAAATTTACCAAGACATTGTTGTCCACCTAAACGCCCAGGCAAGGAGAGCACTTATCAGAGAAGCAGCCAAGAGGCCCATGGTAACTCCATAGCTCTAACCTTTATACAAAAGTAGCAAAAAGAATGCCATTGTTGAAAAACAGCCTAAATTTATCCAGTTTGCAGTTTGCAGTCCCACAGTGGAAGAAAGAGCTCAAAGTCAAATGAGCCCCAAAATGTAACTTCTTGGTCTACATGCAAAATGTTATGTGTGGATGAAACGAATACTGCATATCACCCTGATAATTCCATCCCACAGTCAAACATAGTGGTGGCAGCATCATGCTGCGGTGTTATTTTTCTTGAGCAAAGGCAAGGAATCTGTTCATAGCTGATTGGGAGACAGATGCTGGCTAAATACATGGAAATTCTGGAGGAAAACCTGTTAGAAAGAGAAAGACTTGAGACTGGGACAGATACTCAGCTTCCTGCAGGATAACAGCCCTAAACATACAGTCAGACAGTGCTACAAGAGAACGGTTTCAATAAAAGCATAGCATTTGAGTGGCCAAATTACAGCCAGACCTTAATCCAACTTAAAATATATGACAAGACTTGAAAAATTATGTTTACAGATTCTCTTCACAAAGAGGAATGGACAAATATTTCTGTGTATGTAATTCGGTTCTATAAAGTACTGACTCAGCAACGCTGCATAACCCACTTTCAGATTTGTAAATTTTTCCTACCACATTACAATAATATTTTGTTGTTTAATCATATAAAGTATGTTGAGGTTTGTGGAGGTTCAGAACACTAGTTGCCATTTTATCCGGGAAAAAAGAAGTGATGGAGTTGAAAATGTGGATATCTTACAAAAACATTATGGTAAAATATCCCCAAAAGCATACAACTTGGTAACTGCAGTGAGGAAACTGTTGGGTTTATTTCAAGGTTAAAGTGGCAAAGAAAACTTCCATGTAAGCTAATAAAAGAGTGAGATTTGCACTTTGTACATGAACAGATGAGGCCTTTCTAAGGTTGTCTTTGGACGCCAAGCTACTCATTAAGCAGAAACCTTTACTACTCTGCTGTCACTGCAACTGTCACTTACCCTGTATGTAGTTCTCCAAGAGTTTAGGGCTTGGTTGTTTCCCTTGCTGGGCAACAGCAATCAAAGCCAGTCCTTTATAGAGGGACAGCTTGGTAAGGAATCCATCTGTGGAGTCAACATGCTGAGCAATCTGAGAAAAACAAAAGGTGGATGGAGAGAATATGACACACAAGGTCAACAATTTTTCCGTCTGAGATCCAACTTTAACTGTGATTTGCATTCCTGTGTACAAAAGCCCTCACAAGGCACAAAGCGAACAATATGCTATCAAAGGTCAGAAAAGGGGGAATGATGCCTTCAGTAGATTCATGCGTACTACATCCCTATTAAATATCTTATATTTGATTTCTAGCTACACTTAATTTTTAGTGTTTTGCATTGACCGCATCTTGTGGAACCCCTCACCTGGCTGCGAGCCGTCTTAGAGAGACCGGCCCTTTGCAGGAGCCGCTCAAAAACTTCAACCTGCACTCTCTCATCTGTCCTGCATCGGATGGCCTCATACACTTCTCTGTAATAGGCAGGAACTGAACCTAAAAGGGGAACAACAGCCACATACCATCACATATGCCTCAATATGAGTTACATCTTATCAACTGTAAAACACCAAGAGCTTACTTTAGACAATGAGTGATATCAATGTCATTTTTTTTTCAAAATGACATGTGACTTTGTGTCATATCTGTTCTGCAAAGAAACCTTAAATTATTGTAAGTTTAAATGACAGAGGGGATAAATAGTGAGAATGGGCATCCTTAACAGATATTTTTAATAATGAACAAGAGAGATATCTATTATGATATTATAAATAACTCCTGTAAGGCACACCTTAGAAGATTTTAGGAGGAAGAGGAGAAAACAGCAAGACTTTAAACAACTTTTCTTGGTCTTTTTGGTAGATCAAGGGTAAAGAAAGGAGCAACAGTAGTTTGGGGAAGAAAACTCTGATTAAATGTAAAGAGGAGCTTTCAAGATGCAACAACTTGTTTCCGATCGGTCACTCAAAACGTCTTAGAGATGAGTTCATATCGCGACCTCGGCGGGTAGAAAAGTCATCGCATTTTAACGCGAGTTTTGCAAATAGCTACACCGAGGAAACATTAAATAAAGCCACAAACAAAATCCTTGGCTCAAGTGAGATTAAAAAGGTTTTCGCACTGTACCTTCATTGATCTCTCCTGCCATCGCTCGGACTGTCATGTGAGCACAAGAGCACCTCCATGTGATTTCCTGCAGACTAGGAAAAACAAATAATTTGCGTCTTAAAGTTGTAGTGAACCCTTGTTGAGGTCCAAGTCCTGTTGAAGTGGACCCAGTTGCCACCAACACGCACTGCCAGCTGGCGATGCAACGTAAGCTATTTCACTGCGGGGATTTTTTTTAAGTGTTTGGGGGGCGTGAATATGCCAGTCTATGTTTCTTTGTGTTAAACTTTAGCACGCTGCAATATGCAGTTTATATTCTACCAACAATATCAAGCAAGCGTGGCTTTATTTGTAACTTTTTATCATCTGGTCTCACCACCGCAGGTTTATTGTCTGTTCCTCATTCTTTAAAATTATGTCCACATAAAAAATGCTGCCTTCACGTACACATCGTAGACGTCAGCTCTTGTTTTTATTAGTTCTTACAAGCTATATGAGATGATAGCTTTTTAGACAGGGTTCGGATGCAAACCATGTCGTTATGTGGACTTTACCAAGATGAATAATTGCTGAAAAAGGAATGTAGGGCAGTTTTCCGAATGCAAACATCAAACGCATCCATCTGAACATTTAATTCCAGTTTATCACAAATTAAACTTCCTGACCTATCTAACCAAATTGTTTGCCATGCACAAAGTGAGAAAAAACAAATGCAACATTGTTTCTTTCTGTGATTTGGAGAAAAATCATCACGTTTTACTAAAAATGTTGGGGTTTTTCATTTACAGCAAGCAAATTCTTAAAATAAACCCATTTAAATTTATTCAAAGTCATTTTATTAGAACTCATTAGCATTCATGGAATACCAAAAGAACATTGCAGCTGAAGAGACAAGGTAGTTAAATTTATTTCTGATATGTTTGTTAGAGTTTGCTCATATTATCAGTAAAAATTTGGTTAATGTTCGATTCAATTCAATTCAGTTTTATTTATATAGCGCCAATTCACAACACATGATGTCTCAAGGCACTTCACAACAGTCAGGTACATACATTCCAATTAATCCTAACAATTGAACAGTGCAGTCGGAGTTAGCTTTTTATTCAAATTGGATAAAACGTTTTTCTATCTAAGGAAACCCAGCAGATTGCATCCAGTCAGTGACTAGCAGCATTCACTCCTCCTGGATGAGCATGTAGAGACAGTGGACAGTCACTGGCGTTGACTTTGCAGCAATCCCTCATACTGAGCATGCATGTAGCGACAGTGGAGAGGAAAAACTCCCTTTTAACAGGAAGAAACCTCCAGCAGAACCAGGCTCAGTGTGAGCGGCCATCTGCCACGACCGACTGGGGTTTGAGAGAACAGAGCAGAGACACAAAAAGAACACAGAAGCACTGATCCAGGAGTACTTTCTATGGGAAGGAAAAGTAAATGTTAATGGATGTAGCTCCTTTAGTCGTTTCACCTAGAAAGAAAGAACAGATAAACTCTGAGCCAGTTTTCAAGGTTAGAGTCTGAAAGAGAGGACATAGAGTTAGTTACAGTTAAGCTCAGTCAGTAGCTATGTCTAGGAGAGAGAAAGGGTTAAACACTAAAAGACAGGGCCATGTGGATCATCGGTAGAGGGTGAGCATTTGTTGTTGCCAGCAGAAGCTCGGATGATTCCCCTCTCCAGAAAGGTGTCACAGGTAGACACAGAGCCAGGCCAGGTGTAGCTTCTAGGAAGAGAATAGAGAGAACAAAGTTAAAAGCTGAAATAACAGCAAATAATGCAAAATTGGAGAGTAGTGTGAGAATGTAGCGCAGAGGGTGAAAGTGGTCATTATGTCCTCCAGCAGCCTAAGCCTATAGCAGCATAACTACACAGATAGTTTCAGTTCAGATTATTTAGTTAAACGGCGCTTATTTACAACAATGTCGTCTCAAGGAACCCCACAAAGGGTCCCACTGATGGTCATTGTTATACTAAAAACCACAAGGATTGGGATACCTCTCTCTGTCAGACTGATTATAACCATTGGAAAAGAGAAGGGGTCATACAGGTAGCAGAAACGGAGGGTGTGTTTGCACCTCAACCATAACTGAGCCGGTTTAGGCTAAACCTGACTCCCCCTTACTCCATCCAACAGGGAGGGAAGAAGGCTCCCTCCCTGATAAACTAAGCCACTCTAACTATAAGCTTTATCAAAAAGGAAAGTTTTAAGCCTAGCCTTAAAAATAGACAGGGATGTTATCCTTTGCTGTAATAATTCAATTCAATCCAGTTATTTATATAGCTCCAACTCACAATAAATGTTCTCTCAAGGCACATTAGAACTAAAGCTGGTCCAATTCAGATCCAGTTATAACATCAAATCAACTCATTACATATATAAGCCCAACTGAATGCATCAAGTCAATGACTCTGTTGCAACCCCTGCTCTTGAGCAACCACGTGGCAAAAGCGGAAAGGAACGTCCAGCAGAACCAGGTTCAGTATGAGCAGCAATCTGTGGAGGCAGACTTGGGGCTGAAAGGACTGTGCAGACCTAGAGCACTGGGCCAGGAGTACTTTCTATATGAAAAACAAACTGAGTACACAGAGTTAGTAGCAGCACCAGCTTTGTTTGTGGTTTCATCTAAGTGATAAACACAGCTAAACAGAGAAGTACTTAGCCAGTGGTCTCAAGTGGTCGCAGCAGTAGGTTATATGTGACTTTATCCAAAAAGGAGACAATATTCAACACAGATTGACAGGTTCAAGTGTATCATATATAGAGAGAAGGTGAAGTTATTGGCAGCAATAGCTCAGCTGATGGCTTCATATGGGAAAGTCACAGAGCTAACAGAAACATCTGGACAAGTGTAAAGAGTAAAAACCAAAAGTGAACATAAAAGTAGTTTCAGCAATAAAACAAAAATAATGGTTAAATAGTGAGTAGTAGGAGAAAGTCGCTGAAAGAGGAAAAGTGGTCAATTTGTCCTGCAGTTGCCTATGCATATAGCGGCACTGCAACAGAGATAGCATAAGGAAAATCTAAGCTATACTAACTATGAGCTTTTTATTAAAAAAGAAAGTTTTAAACCTAAAAGATAGGGCTTGGTAGATAGGACTGGTAAACCTGCTGTCTGAGAGCACAATGCTTTATCTGGGAACATATGAAACAATCAGATCACTCAGATGGAGCTTGATTATTCATTATGTTCCAAATTTAGCAGAGATCAAATGAAGAGAAGCTAAAATTGGAACAATATGATGTCTCCTTTTAATTCTCATCAGACCTCGAATAAGATGAAAATGTTTTATTCATTTTTATTGGGTTTCCTGTTAATAAATAGTACAAGAATCTATGTTTAAAGTAACAAATGCATGAAGTAGTTTTTCTGCAGCACTGTGGGACAGGATACATCTAAATCTGGCAACACTGCATTGGTGTAGAAGGATGTCAGAAACCAGTTTAATGTTGAATTTACCCACCATTTTCTGGTGAAAGAAACACTAGGGTTCTTTAAATTAGTACTGAAAGTCAGAATAATGCAATACAGTGTAAATGGACTGTATGGAGTTTAAAACCAGAAATGTAAAAGTCACCCAGGCGTATATACCTTTAAGAGATGCTCGTAGTGTAAAAACAGATTGGATTTGTCAGATTTCAAAATCTTCAAAAACAACATGTTCTTTAGGCATAATGGTTCAACTATTGCTTTCTATTTCCATGGGTGATAAAACTGATTTATTTCTATACAAGATGCCATTGTGAGTCCATGTCTGTAAGGACTGAAATTTGATTCATAAATTAACATCTACGTCAAAAGTGATTGACTGTAAAAGTTATCTAAGTTAAAGAGAATTTTCTACAAATAGAAAAATTACACTTTAAAAATTTTAAATTAATTTAATATTTTTAATGCGGGTTTCTACCATTTGAATTGCCTGAATAACCAAACAATTTGACAGTTCGTCTTCACCACTATTTGTAGCGACCACTATATTTTGAATCTCAAATTTTTTGAATTTCAACCCCCTAAGTAGCAAACAAGTAAGTTATGACATTTCCGACACTCGATGAACCTCAGATTGCTTCGACGCCAGCGCGCCTGTAGGTGTCGCTGTAGGATCCTTTTTCTCACTGATGAGTGTTTTTGTTGAGTTCTGGCCCGGGCTGGGTTGATTCGCCAGCTGGGGACTGTCGTGAGCAGTCGCAGCGTCGGCTCCAGTTTCCTGCGCTCAATTCCTAGCTGGATGAAGTCAATCTGAGTGACTAGGGAGAGATATTCTGCGTTGGAGTAAGTCCGAAAAAGATTAATTAACAGACCGGAGAACCCAAAAAAATCTGGATGAAAATAAGCGCAGACCAGAATGCCAGCGGGATAAAATACACTTCTTCTTCTCTTCCGTCTATCGGTGAAAAAAACTAACTAGCAGCTAAAAGCTAGCTAACCTACGTTGCTGTCTTAAGTAGCTTTGAATAGTCGAATGCTTTTGTTTCTAAGAAGCACAATTTTAATGGGCTTCATCTCTTTGGAGTTTACTACTACATTACAACTGGGTCCGCGTTAACACTTCAATGTTAGCAACGGTTAAGCAGGTAGGCTGAGGAGGTTGGTAGTTGGTTAGTTACTAGTTCAAACTAGCTCTTCGTGTTGGTGCTTGTTCAGCTGTCTTGAAATCACTCCATTGAGGTGATTAGTTGGGCTTTTTTTTTTTTTTTCCAACAGTAAAAACGAGCTGTCGTCAACACTTTCATACTGTACATCTACCGTTTTTGAGCTTCGCTTTCATCTTGGACCCAAACTGAATGAAGTGCTTTATTTTTCTAGTTTACAGCTGAAAGCTTCTTCTTTTTTACTTTTGCTTTTGACTGAATCGCTTAGACTTTTCGTCGCCATGGCAGCTGTAGCCAGCTACTCACCACCTTGGTGGGTGAACCTGCTGCACAGACTTCCCCACTTCAACTTAAAGTTTCAGCAAACAAGCAGTGATTTCCAACCAGAAGACTGGACATATCAGCAGGTAATATCTTCACACACACACATAAGGTTATGATATCATCTAATTGTGAACAGCATGATGAGGGCTTTTTCTGTGTACAATTCAATAATTGAGTTTCCAATCTGGATTTAAAGATTACTGGTTTATTGTGACAGGTTTACACCTGTTTGCTCTGTTTACCATGTGATCCATGTCACCATCTGTGTGAACCTGTGCTATCCAGGCCTTGGCCTTTTCCAGAAACAAGCCAGGTGGCTTGGTGTGGAGTCAAAACAAACCTGAGAATACAGAAGAAATCATGTACTTTATAATATATTTTACTTACAATATCATAGCTTGTACCCTGCACATAGATATTTATAAATCTGAAATAGGTCTGTAAATAAAAAGAAGAAACGAACAAAGAAAAGGAGTAACCTGCCTGATTAAGGCATTTTTAACCAGTGGCAAAGGTCAAAGAGTCTACACAGCTTGTTAATCAGCTAAGGCTGGGGGAGCTGAATTTGTTCACAAGTTTAGTACAAATGATGCTTGGTTTTAAAAATCGGTTTCTCAAAGGCATGTAACAGAAGTTATTTCTCAAATTCCTTCGAAACAGCTGGTTCAGCAGTTTTTTTTATTATTATTTCCAGTAGGTTCTGTAGTTTCTGTTTGTCTAATTATAGTCATAATTATCATGCCTTTTTCTATTTTTACTTAAAAGGTTCTGGATTGGTAACCAGCTCAGCAGGGATTGGCATCAGCCAGAAGATATTTTGATACTTATATGGGATTTAAATGGGAAACTTTAACCAGTACCAGTTTATATAGGTGTTTAGGGGTGTAAGGGATTTTTTTTGTTTGTTTCTTTTTTGTAATATCCACCTTTTGGGTGGGTAGAGGTTTGTTTTTATTTTTATAAAGAACAGAAAAGTTCTCTAAAACATTTTAAGCAGAAAACATAATTAAGAACCTGGTCCTGAATGAGAGTCAGGCATGATCCCAGGAAGTATTTTAAGTTATGTCTGTACTGCAGTTAAATGGGAGGACATGATTCAAAAAATGAAGAAGTGATTCATGCTTCCTGAGAAGCAGGATGATATGTCCCAGACATGCGTTGGCGGTTTAATGGAGATGTACTTGATCCTGTACAGGTTGGAAAAGTTCATCTCAAGGCGTGAAACGGTTTATTTTCTTATTTCGTCCTCTTTCAATTCATGTGGGCGTCTAATGTTTGCTGCCAGCTCTGTTTATTCCTTCAAGATTTAGAGAAAACGGACAAAACGATTCAGTTCTTTCAGTGTTATGCAAGACTGGCTCTCCTGAATCTTATTGGATCCACAATAGATGGGTTTGCTGTGTGGTATGTACAAACAGGAAAGGGATCGGAATAGTATCGCTGTTTTTGTGGAGCATTCTGTGTATTTAAATGCACAGGTAATTTAACAAGTAGGATATGTCAATTTTTTCCCATCACAAATTTATAATGTCAAATGTCATGGAAAGGATGCTAACACAGGCTCATCCTACAAGCAGCTATTGTTAACCTTCTATGATGACATCCTGCTAATTATTGGTAATGCAGCTCTTCCCCGACAGGCTTAAAAAGAGGTTTCAACTTGTCCAGATGGCCGAGCTGTCGTTGTTGCTTACTATGCAAACACTTCTTAATGATGCAACCTTGAGTGACTGCTGTGTTGCAGTGTGCCAGAGATGACCCAAAATTACAACTGCATTTGTTCAGTCGTTTTCTACTCCTCGCTGAGCCTTGCAGAGCTGCAAGAGCCAAGAAATCATCCAACTGCGTGTGATCAGCCAGTCTGTCACAAGCGTGTGACACAGTAGATAAAAGGAGCAGTGTCACCGCTCTTTGAAGGTTAGCTCTTCTTGTCTCTAAAGAGTAGAATAAGTTCACGTGTTGAAATTAGCGGTCATTAGAGTAATGTGTAATTTACAGTGAGTCATTGAAGGGATAAAAATGGAGCAAGCAGAAGAATCCAAAGGTTTTGGAAATCTGCCTCAGACATGTATCCTCAGGAGTCTGCAGTGAACACAGAAACCTTCTGCCTGACCTACATACTGTATGAAGTGTTGCTGTTGGCTGAGAGGTTTAACTATTACTGTACAATACTCCGCTGTAAGCTTGGAAATACTGTCAGCACTCTCCTGAGTATCATATTTGTTGTTCAAGAAGATGTTTTTTTTCTTTTGTTTTTATTTTACACTACTTTGTAATGTAATTCTTTTTAAATTTCCCCCCCTGCATTTCACACAGCTGCTTTATTCAGGACATCATGTCTTTCTTTAACATTGTGCATATGTGATTAAGTTTTATCACTATTATTCTAGCAATAAGTGTGCTTGTTGGTTTAAAAGAAATAGGACAGCCTATGAGAACCTGTCAATATTTAGACATTAAGGATATTTGATATCAGTATAAGAGTACTGAGAAATTTAAGTAATTCATATGAATATAAACAGAAGAAAATACAATTTAGCACTTTGTAATGTAAAAAATTGTTTCACTAAGGAATGAGTAGGAACTCCCTGACTTGTAATCCCACTTTAAATAAATAAAATCAGACAAAGGCATGTCACATCAGGTCCATATGGTTCAAACATTGTTTCTCAGCATGTTGAAGCAAGCCTACCCAACTGAAAGTTTGTAAAGTCAGAGTGAACACTGTAGTGAGATCAACCCTGCTGTCTGTGGACTTTAGTAAAAACATTGCAGCAGCCTATGAGTCTGATAAGGGGTTTAAAAAGGTCTCAGAGGAATTTGAAATCAGCTATTTGCACTGGAAGGAAAATGGTACACAAGTGGAGAAAATTCAGTACAACTGCCCAGGGCTATCCTTCCGAGGAAGCTCATCCTTAAGGAATACTGCAAGATGCTTAAAAAGTCTCCAAAAACCCTTAAATGTCACCACAAGACCTACAGCGTGCTCATGCTCTGTTGAAATGATGGAGAATGCCCCTAAAATTAGAGAAACACTACACAAATTTAACTTTCATGGGATGTTTGCATAGAGGGACACCTTTAAACTCTAATAAAAACATGAAGGTCAGACTAATGTTTGGCAGAGAGAACAGAGACATAGACCAGGACCTCTGAAAATATTTTCATTTGGACAGATAA
Organism: Girardinichthys multiradiatus; assembly: GCF_021462225.1. NCBI lineage: Eukaryota > Metazoa > Chordata > Actinopteri > Cyprinodontiformes > Goodeidae > Girardinichthys > Girardinichthys multiradiatus. The sequence goes on from NC_061818.1 coordinate 30,599,821, forward strand.
GAATAAAATTTAATTATTTGGACCCCAGAATGGAGGACATATTGGGCTTAAACCAAATATAACATTCCAGGAAATAACCTCATGTCAACTATGAAACATTGAAATGTTGTAGTTTAGGCTCGGCCTGCTGCAGCAGGACCCGCCCAGCTCACAATCATTTCAACCGGCATAAATTCTCCTGTGTTTCGGAGGGCGTCTGAGGAAAATATGAGGCCATATCTAAATAAATAATCTTGGAGAACAACTGGACCCTGCTAAATGACAGTGACCTATAACATACCGGTAAGTCCACAACGGACTGGCCTGGAAAGTCCTGGAACGCTCAAGTCCAAATCTTAATCCCAGTGAGAAACCACACGGTGACTTGAAACGGGTTGTTTCATGCAAGAAACTTCAAACATCTCACTGCTGAATTCTGCGTTGAGATTTCCTAGATGTCAGAGAGTAGAAGTTGCCTTCAAGAAGCATCTTGCTGAAGTTATTTCAGCCAATTTCTTCCTCAGTTAGATAATTGTGAATATTTCTTACCAAACAACAAATTAAAAAGTTTTACCATGACTGTAAATGTTTATATTAAAGCATAGGAGACAGTTCCATTATTGCCTTTGTCATTGACACAAAGACAAGTTCTCATAACTTTGCTCCTCTTTCCTTCAGTCCATCTTGTTGCTGGGCGGTTTAGCGCTTGCCTGTCTGGTTCTGGACCTCCTGTTTCTACTCTTCTACTCCATCTGGCTCTGCTGCCGACGGAGCAAAACCACTGAGCAGCCCAACGCCGACTGCTGCTGCACGGCCTGGTGCGTCATCATCGCAACACTCGTGTGCAGGTGAGTGTAAACACATGACCGCGCTGGCAACGGTTAAGTCCATGAATTCAAGTTGCCAAGCATAATTAGCTTCTCATTTCGCCCACGTTCATGATTCACTGTGCTACATTTCACTTTGATGTGACCACTTGCTCGCGTGTTATAGCCCCATGGTCGCAGCTAGCGCCCAGCATGCAGTCGGATTTAATCATGAAAGAATCCATCTTGCTTTGCTGATTAATACCTAAATTATTTGAACAGTCGGTGTTTTCTCTCATTCAAACTGTAGCTGCTTGAGTTGTATTGTTGTAAGGATATGGATATGATGGTGAGAAGTACACTTACTTTATATATTTGCCTCTGCATTCAGTGTTTGCTTCACTTTCTGTGCTTTAGTGATATTTTTGTTATTAGGTAGAGAGGTGTGAGAATTTCCCATCTGGTCTTGTTTTCTGTCCTTGAACACAGCGTTGGTTTCCTGTTTTCCTCCTCCTGTTGGGGAGCCTCCAGAGAGCCATCATAGTTGATTCAGAGTAGCACAAAGAGCCCAGGGACTTGATGAGTACAAGAACTGCATCACAATCGCTGTCTCTGTGCGCTTGTACCCACGCACAAATGTTTTAGCCAAAATAGGAAGGAAACAAAAAAAAAGTTTAGTTTCAATGCTTTGTTTAACTTGTATTTCTTTTTTTATTTTTTATTTTTTATTTAGTCTGTAAAGTGGTCTGTGTAACTGCAAAAAGCACGGAACTGTGCGATTATCTGTTGTTATTTTAAATGTATTCCTAAATATTTTCCAAATGTAAAGGTGTTTCTGTGGGTTCATGACAGCAGGATATTTACCCGGTTTTAGTTGGGCTTTTTTTACTCTCCAAAGTGTGAGAGGAAGAGATTAGCAGCCATACAGGAAGAAGGAAAACTCCCAGATCCACTCCGGCCTGTCGGTTTATCCATGTTTGTCCAAGTTTGGAGGAATTTTCTTGTCATCAATGCGTTTGGTGAGATCAACTCGTAGGTTGTTCGGCATTTAATACAGAGTCGTGCTGAAAGGAGAAACGACGATACTCCTAACTTACAGGCATTTTATTGTTTCTTATAGAAATAATTAGTATTTATATACAGTGCTTTGTAAAAGTAATCATATCACTTAAGGTTTTCTGCAGTGTGTTAAAAGGTAACATTTGTTTTATTAGGATTTTATGTGGTAGACCATTTGTTCCAAAACCTTTCCACCTACAAATTCACACCATAATGAGACTTGTGACCCCACCTATCGGTGGAGTATACAAGCATGTTGTATGTATGCTGTTTTCCTCTATTTGAAAGTGGTGTTTACAATGCATTTTAACATTTATGGCATAAATGTCTCTTAATTGTTATCGTATTTTGAAATTAGTTTGATTTATAGAGGATCTCATAAACCACCGCTTGTTGATCAGCGACCCGGGTATTGAGAAACCACTGTGTGAGAAGTATTGCATAATTGTGAAGTGAGGGAAAATGATGCATATTCATAAAAAGTTTTAGAAATAAAAATCTGAAGTGTCCCATCTATTTTTATTCAACCTCCTTTACTTTGATACTACTTGATTTCAGAAGCAACCTAAGTAGTCGCCAGCGACCCACTGTGTGTGATGCACTACTGTTGGTCTATCACATAACATTCATAAGAAATATATTGGCCTTTGTTGTTATAACATGACAAAATATAAAAAACTTCAAGAAGTATGAATATGTCTGAAAGACTATGTATAATAATGTTACTCTAAATTAAGCCACAACGAATAAATGTAAACTGAGCACATCCTTTTCTGAAATTGTTGCCCGTGTAGCTGCCTGAGCTGTTTGAGGCCTGTTGCAGCCAATGAGAGCTGATCTACTGGCTGACTGCAGCCTTTGTCAGGCGTAGCATAGGGTTTTGGGCCATTGCTGGTCCATTCCTCTCTGTTTCCATGGTTCTCTAAAGGGTCTTTCTGCCGAGGCTGAAAGGAGCCTGTTGACGGGGGTCTGAACCGACAGGGTTAAAACAGAGTTCACACGCCTCTCACCCTGCCTGGCTGTCCCCCGCACTTGGTTTCTTCTCTCTCCTCTCTGTCTTTTTTTGCCAAGCCCTCCTCCTCACTAGCCTGTCTCCCCTCCTTTTTTGTCTCCCCTCAGTGCTGGCATTGCTGTCGGTTTCTATGGGAATGGCGAGACTTGTGATGGAGTGAATCGACTGACGTATTCCCTCCGCCACGCTAACCGCACAATCACTGGGGTTCAAAAGCTGGTAAGACCAAGAGCGCAGTCATATGAACGTGTCTAATAGTTCAACATTCTTCTGCTGCGAGCATCCCGGGTTTAAATACAACTTTGCCATTCTTTCCTCTGAACACTGTCATGTCCTCATATGTCCATGTGTTTGCGCTAGGTATATGATAGTACGTCGTCGTTGAACCAGACAGTTGACAACAATCTGCAACAGCTTGAGGGTCAGTATGCTCAGCATGCAGACTACCTCTCCATCATCCAAAAGCTGCAGGGACAACTGGATGAGCTGGTCAGACAGATGGTTGAGATTCCTTTCTGGGACAACAACCTCATTTCCCTGGAAGATTTGTCCACCAGCATCGAGCTATATGACTGGTATAGGTAAGACTGTAATAGTGTACTCCAAAGAGCAGTAGAAAACAGAAAAATATATTTGTCGTATCTTTTTAATATCCAACTTTATGTGCAGACACACTAAAACTGTAATGCCCCGCCCTGTGGAAACTTGATTTGCCTTTTATCTCTATTTCCTGTATTATTGAGAGCCTTGGTGAAATGATGCTGAGTGGCTGTACTCTCTTAAATTGATTTTTGTAGATGTTGATTGGAAATCTACAGAAGGAACCAATGTAAAGCGCAGATCAAGAGAAGGTATTTCAGCACAGCATTAGCTTGCAGTGAACTTAGAAGTTTTCTAAAAAATAAAAATGGTAATTTAGCCAGACTACTTACATGATGCCAAAAGTGTGCAAGTGACTCCAGAGATTGTTTTAATGAAGTAAAAAGTGTTTATAAAATACTATTTACACTGTTTGGGTTGTTTATGTAAGAGTAGACACTCGACTGCTCATTCAAGAGAATATTCAGTCCCTTTTTATATGTAGTCATCGACAGTTGCCTCTTTCTTCACCAACAATTTGTGTGTGGTTTATTTAAATATACCTATAAGCCTAAAACAAGGCAATCAAATCCTTTCTCATTATCGGGGCAATGTTTTTACTCTCAGTGCACTTTAATGTATCTACACAACTAGAAATCAGAGCAGCAAGTACTACAGCTACTAAAACCCTGAAGATTTAACAACAAAAAATTGTACTACTAAACTGCATTTTTGAGGCTGGACTATTGTTTATTAAAATTGTCAGTTTAAGAGGCTTGTTTACTGTTTTTGACTGAACCGAGTTGCAGTATGACTGAATGCAAGTTATACTAGCTGTCTTGCACACAGCGTATCTATCTTATTTCAGTGTTTTTATGGTTGGTGGTACATCATTAACGCTAGATCAATCCCAAGGATTGTTAATGTCATTTGATTTGTTTTTCTGTGTTTGATTTTCATTATCATTTTAATGTTTTTCTTCATGTACAGCGCTTTGAGTGCCTTGTTGCTGAAAAGCGACATATATAAATAAACTTGACTTGACTAGATGATCAGGTTAGAAACTGTCTGTGCCTCTGAAGAAACTCAAATTTTGCCTAACTTTTCTTGTATTGAGTGCCTTTCTGTTCAAATGTTACTTATTGATTCCAAATTCAATTGGAACTGATTATTACTCATTACTCCTACAATATCGTTTAACGTGAGTATGAATGCCAGCTTAAGTGTTTCACAGTGCACTATAAAGCCAGATATTATTGTGTGGTGGTACTCTTATTTCTGTTTTTACACTGAGATACATTATTGAGATGTAGGTGATGCAGCTTCTGTCTTAATTAACAGTAGAAACACAAGGAATTCATTATGTACATATTTTTTGTTGACTGGAATAACTAGATTTGAAAACCACAAATCACTTTTTGTTGATAATTGCCGACGCGGTTTGAAGCGCGTCTCAGAGGGAGAATGATGACGTTATCTCCACAGGTGGCTGGGCTACATCACACTGCTGCTCTTTGACATCCTCATCTGCCTCCTTGTTCTGTTCGGCCTCATTCGCAACTCAAAGGGAATACTTATAGCGTAAGTCTCCTCATTTCATCATTATTTTCCCACATTATTGATCTATTTTTTTAACAAAGAGCAACAAGTTTACAGGATGGAATAAAACCTCAGTTGCAGCAGGAATTGTATGACTCCTTCTAGTAAGTCATAAAGTCAAAGATTAACTTAGCATGGCAGTCGTTCAGATAAATTAGTTTAACATTCTAGATAAATTGATACTTACAGGGAATCTTACTGTTCATTCCTCACATCATGTCCAAATTTAAACATCCTATATATTTTCACCAGTTGGCAGTGAGCTTAGCAAACATGTCTACCTATTTGTTTTTCAATATTATCCTCAAATTTTGCCGTCTGCAATTACTTGCAATTACTATCTTCTCTGGGCTATTTTCTGCATCATTATTAAAGTCTAGCAGTCAACATTCTAGGTCCAAACTTTTTTGCAACATACTTAAAGTGCTAATGTCAAGGTTAGGACACATTTTAGAATTATCTTTGTTTAGTTGCAGCTTAGCCCAGAATCTGTTCGCTTTGACCATGAAATTAAATCACCTTTATTATGTTAAGCCTCTCTTTTGGTAAGTAGAGTTCATGGTCTAACGCTGCTGGTGAGATGTGCTCCTGACCTCATGTTTCCCACAGGGTGTGCTTGTTCGGTGTAGTGGCTCTTCTAATCAGCTGGGTCTCCTTGGGATTGGAACTGGCTGTCTCTGTGGTAAGTGTCTGCAAGACATGATCTTCTTTACCTGGTGGGACTGCTCTATTCAATGCTTTTTGTTATCTGATATAAGTTTTTTGTTTTTTTCTGTTAAGAGTCCTAATAAAACTTGAGGTGAAACACTCAAATTATGGACTCATAAATTCTGTAACCCTTTAAACATTTGGACATAATACTTTGAAACTCAGAATAAATACATGTTTAATAATGACATATTTGTATGGGTTTAGTTGGAATAAACACCTGTGTTCATGTTTTTTGGGTCACGTTGCCTTTTCTAGAAATCCTGAAGACTAATAACAGTGGTTAGGACCTGTAGCTCAAGCGTAACAGCCACTATTAGGACTGTAGCCGTACTGTTGAAGGGGGAGCTGGTGGTTTGCTTTCTTCATTGAGAATATAAAGTACTAAAATGCAGAATAGGGCAGCATAACTCCAGATGTTTTCTTCATTTACTTAATTTTAATAGACATCTGGTTTTAATGTTGATAAAGGACAGTCTGCTTACGTGTGAAGGATTTCCTCCTCTGCAGATGACTCTGTTTATAGTCTTTGGCTCCTGTGCATGAATAATTTCTTTCAGCTTAGATTGAGGCTGCTTTTTCCTTTTTTACCGTAATTACTTAAATGTGTGTTCACGGTCTTTAATGTAATTTGGGCTGATCTTTGACTAATTTCAACTCAATCGTCTTGTTTTCAGAGCTCAAGTGACTTTTGCTTAGCTCCTGATACATATGTTACCTCAGTGGTGGATCAGTATGCGGTCATCAATAAAGGTATGACTTCTTCTATTATATTTTCAGACACACACAAGATGCAGTTATATCCTAAAACTAGCGATACAATCTAATGTTAGATGGGGATTAGTCTCATCCTCTCGTTTCAATGCTCTGATTATTTTGTGGCAGTAAGACAGCATGCCTTTTTATTTATTTATTTATTTATTTTTTGCCCACAAAAAAAGCCCCTAGAAATTGCTGCCACATCTGGTCAGAAAGGTGATGGGCTGCCATTTGAATTAGTACAAAAGCCTTTCTAACACATCTCATTGCAGTAATTTCCCTAACCCGTTCCATGACAGGCAGCATGTCACAGGAAAGCAAGAAGAGCCTTGGGTTTTCTTCTGTTTGTGTATGAGGGAGATAAGAGCAGGAGAGCAGAGGATCAAAGACAGCATATTTCCCTTGGAGATGAAACTGTTGCTTTAAAATAAAACTTCCACTTAGAAGTCTGTTTAATGTCCCTTCCCAACGTCAGCTCAGCTAAATGAGCTTTTTCCTGAAAATGATTGCTGCTGCATGCAAGCAAACAGAAATTAGAACGTGGACCTGTAATCACTGAGCTGTTGAAGTAATATGAGCAATAAGAGCTGATTTGCTATTGATTATTTACTGATCTGTGTTATATTAAGGCTTTTACATTTTTCCTGTATAAAGTCTGATGCAGCTAATGAAGCAGGGTTGATTTAATGCTGGGATAAAGAAATCTTTTTTTAGATTATAATTTTTACATAATTCTTTTAGTATATTTGCATTTCGCAATGTTTTCAATTAATTCAACAGAACAAAACGGTAAGGGACATAGTTCTGAGTATTTTCTCTACATAACTCTTTAATTCTCAGTATATTTTTGATTTTCCTTTCTGCAGCTGTTGCCTTTCTCAGATTTCATCAGGAACTCTTCTTGATAGCACAAGTGTTTTCCTTTGCTATTAGATTTATTGCTTCCTGCTGTTTCTACAATTATTTTAACATTTATTTCATCAACTATTTTACTTCTTGTGCTCTTGCCCTGTCTGTACCTCAGCTGTATTATAGAGAATCTAAGTTCTGTAATCTGGGGTAAAGAACCCATATTATTTTTACTCTTTCTCCCTTCCTGAAGATGATCTGTGAAAGATGTTAAATTATGTTTAATTTTAAACTTGAATAACCCTCAGTACCTAAATCTGACTGCACTTCGTTAAGTGTTTACTCAGACATTTTGGAAGTTAATGTTTTGATCGTCATTTCCTTGGTTAGTACTTCTGATTGCCAGAATCTTTTAAAGTTTTATGAAGTTAAAAAACTTGCGGATCAACTAAACAGCAACTTCAGTGAATCTATCAGTGCTGTTCAGCCTGGTCACGTCTGATAGGTGGACACAACTTGTCTTAAGATCGTACCTGTCCATCTGTAAATGTGTCCATCCATCCAACCATTTGTGTAACAGTACACAGTGCAGAACGCACTTTGGGTTTAAAGTCGCAGTTGGTTATTTCTTTTAAGACAAACCACCAAAAATGTGGAATTTTGTGCAACGTTTTCGGTTAAAATTCTGATTAGAGGTTTATTTTAATTTCTTTAATTGAAAAAACCATTAGATAACAATAACACCACTTGAAAACGGTTGTTGTTGTTGCTGAGGAATATTTTAGAAAGACCGTGCTTCGATAACAAGAAAGTGTTTAAGTTACAGACATAAGTCTAGGAGTGTCACTTAAATTTGCCATAGAATCGCTGCTGGTGGGAAAATCCCTCCCAATAGATGGACTCATCTCTACACAGCGCCAGTGTGTGACCACAGGTCTGCAGGTATTAAGACTCCTATGGCATTTACCGGTGGTTGAATGCAACAGACAGCTAGGCCCTTTTCATATTGCCAATGTTTATATTTGGTGCGGTTTCATTTGATGTGAGTATCTACGGTCAGTTTAAAACGAGTTACCTTGTTGCTGGAAAACATTTATAATAAAGCATATGATCCCTCCTTGCCTGAAGTAAATAGTTGTATGAGCTATTCTTTTGCATTAGCTGGTGATTTATTTAGAAGTCTGATTATTTACACTGGATTGGTCTGTGGTCCATTGCTAATGTATTAGTGTATTACAAAACTGCTTGTTTTATCATTTATAGTACCGTTTAAAATGTAGTTAAAGCATTTTTTTTGTTTTTGTTTGTTCAGTCTAAGTTATCATCAAGCTGTATTATTTGCTTCAGCACTAACTACATTTAACCTTGTCCCAGCCCCTTGGTGAAGTGTCCAAAGCATCACCCACTGAGATCGGAAAATCCGTTCCTCCTAATATTCATGCTTGTCAGCTGGCCTTACAGACTTGCGTGCGTTTTATTTCCTGCGTTCCACTGGTGCTTAGTTGTGTTGAGAGAGAGAGAGAGAACGCAAATCCACTGACTCAGCAGTGAGTTTGAATGTCACTAACACCGTGTGTCAGTTCGGTGGCGGTGGCGTTTGTCACAGCTTGGATCTGTACACATGGTTGTGTTGCAGTACTGAGTCATATGTGAAGGAGTTCTCACCAACGGAAGTGGGTGGTGATAGCAAGTGAAAGTCCAAACCTCTAATAATTACGATCCTCGTTGGTTCACTTTGTACTCAAGCAGAATCCAGGTTTAGTCTTGTAACAGAGCAATAACAACACTGATGATGTAACAGGCACTGGTGGTGCTTTTGCAAGGCTGTGTGCAGTCGGAGGAATTATACCTGCACCTCTCCCTGGGTTTGTGCAGTGTATTAGTTTCAATGCTTTCAAAGAATTCATTAAAAGTTTTGTAAGTTTCGTGTATCTTTTGGAAGACTTCTTAGCGTTTAGGTTGCCTCATCCATACTCGTACTTTGCAAGCTGCAACAAGTCAGAAGGAATTACAGAAACATGACTAGATAGAAGATAATGGAATCTCTGCGCTTCAACAAAACTGTAAAGACCGAAAACAGAACTTAGTGTAGGTATAAGCAAGATGCTTTCTCAGAACAAATAAATACTATCTGAACCCTGATTTTTCTGCTTTTTTGTCATTTTTTTACATTTCAATGTCTGTCACGTGGCATTTCTTTATTCAGGCATGAAGTTCTTAATACCCTCTTTGTTGCAGCATTTTGCTGCTGTAGAAACCGATTAAACTCAGTCAGTGCTGCAACTCCACCCTTACATGGAATCTTTCTGTGAAGTGCTTTCAATTAGCTTTAGGAGTTTCCACAGTGTTGTGGTGATACTTCAGTAGTGACTGGTCAGTCTTGTCAGATATTTACCAAGAGAAGTGCCTCACCTTTTCAACCAACGTATGGTTTTTAGTAAAATAAATATAACTTCTTGTCAAAGACCCGTCAGTTGACAGTTATTGGATTGAACAATAATTCAGAAAGGAATAAAACGATAATCATTGTATTGTGTCAGTTACATTAAGATAAATGTGTGTTTTATGAATCTGTTTTTGCTTTCTGTCCCTGTTCCTCCTTGCTGACTCTCAGAGATCCTGCAGTACTACCTTAGTTGCAGTTTGGAGCAAATCAACCCCTTTCAGCAGGTTTGTTGCACTTGCATTTTACAAGTATGAACTTCTTTTTCTAAAATATTTACTTCATGTGTTTACAACTGAGATGTAAGAGATGACAGCATAACATGCTCTCTTTGATGGCCCCAAAGCAAGCATTTTGTTTTTCCTTTGCAGCTGTAAAAAAATGTTCTCTTCCTCAGGGAGTTGAACTGATGCATCAGTATCAGCATGTGCCCATGCTAATAGCATTGAGTTTGTGCAAAGTGCATTCATTAAACATTTGTTTTTTAGCACACAAGTAAAGTCTGTGTAAAGATCTTTAGCAAACCGTGGTTAATTTGTTCTTGTTTTCTTGAGTAATAGTTTGTCAGATCCAAAAGAAAAACGGTTGTAGTACCTCCAAATTACAAACATGATTAAAATGAACATTTTTAATGGTACCCTCCCTGATCTAAAGACACAATTTCTATTTAGCTGAGTGTTCTGACTTTTCTTGTTTTTTTAATGACCTTTTTCCTTCCTATTGTTATATTTGTTTTCTTTGTCACTGTTGTTGTGGCTCCACTCGTCTTGCAGCAATGATTATGTGATTTTTATTTTAAATCTTTTTCTTAATTTGTTTTTAAGGGCATTATTATATAATGTTCACTTATTTGAGATTCATATTTGGTATTGAGCATTCTACTTTTCTGTCTTGATGTATTCAGTTTCCTTTAAGGAACAGAAGGCCATTAGTGATAAGATATTCCAATTTTTTGGCTACAAGCTCCTTTTGGCATTTACCTTTATTACGTTTCAGATGTAGCGTAAGATATCAGAATAAAAAAATCTGTTAAAAACAGACGTTAACATGTACTGTGTAAAAAGTTACATAACCTTTTTTGGCCTCAGTATATGACATTGAAAAATAATGAACTGTTCCTCTTTTAGGTCACCAAAGTTAGTTCTTACATAAATCATTTTTTATTTTTTTTTTTTTTTTTTTGCTAAATGCCAGAATAATGAGTAAGAGAGTTTTAGCAGTTTCTCCTTATTGAGAGGTTTACATACAATAAGATGCCATTAAAGATCTTGGGAAATTCTAGACGATGGCGTTACTTAACAACTTTGACTTAACTGCATATATATTCATAACTGTGGATATACTTTTCTTCATTGCATGACACCATGGGATAATGAAAAGATTTTGTCATGCTGACATAATTAAAAAAAGAAGCTTAAAGCTTGCAAGCCTGAAAGCCCCATCTCACCTGTGAAGTACAGGAGTGGCAGCATCATGTTGTGGGAATGTTTTTCTGCAGAAATAACTGGTGCAAATCAAAATATCCAATTGCGTCGTGAGGAAAGAACATTTTGTGGAAATACTGAAATATCTTTAGATATCAGCCAGGAAGTTAAATCCTCGGCACACACGGGTTGTCCAAATGGATAATAACACCGCCATGCTAGTTATGATGTGGGTTAAGGGCAACCGAGTAAATTTTTTGCAGAGGGCATCACAAAAAGCTGATCTTTCTCACATGGAGAATTTGTTTTTGTGTGAACAAAGGTAGCCTACAAACCAGACTCATTTGGACCAATTCTGTCAGTCGGAATTGGCCAAAATTCCAATAAATTACCATGAGAAGTCATACAGTTAAAAGGGAATTCTACTAAATACAAAGGAAATTTTTGCAAAAGTCTGAATCTCAAGAAAGAAAAAAATGTAATAAAATCTCTCTTGATTCTATAATTTACTAAGTACGAATATTTTTGGTTTTTCCTACTGACCTAAAACAGAAAAGATTTAGTCTAATTTCAGTGAGTTCAAAAGTTTTGTCTTTGTATACAGTATATGTAAACTGTCACCTGTATGATCTCAACGTTTTGTTTTATACAAAGCACAGTTCATCTGTTTAAGATTGATATTTCAAGAAAAAACTATAGATCTGCGTTTTTTTAAACAGGAATATGGTTAACAGTCTTTTTATAAAGCCTGGAGAAATAGTCTTAGAAATGAGTAAAAAAAATGACAAGAAGTCTGGCTTCTTTTTGAAGAAAAATCTAAAACAAGGAAGGTTAGCTTCCATGTTTCTGTAGGTTATCTCTCTTGCTGTCAGACGTGTTGCCCTAAATGGCCTACCTACCTTTTTTACTTTCAGGCCACATCAATAAGTCAAAACCTTTGAGTGCTCCGGATGTCATGGGCATCTATTGTTGGTATCCATGTGTGTTCATAAAATGTCTCCTAATATCCTGCTGAAGGTTTTTTGTGATTATTTTAAGAATTTTAAAACTTTCAACTCCTCTGGGTTGTTTCTCATTGTATTAATGCTTTCCTTTCCAGAGGCTTTCTGGGAGCCATAAGGCCTTAGTAGAAATGCAGGATGATGTGTCTGAGCTGCTGCGCTCTGCCACCAGAGAATATAAACAGACAAAGGTAAGGTATGAGAGACTGAAACTGTTTGTGGTGACAGAATATCTTAGTGAATGGGACCTGACTGACCTGCAGAACGGGGAGCTACATCTGTCGAACAAAGATTAGCTGACAGACCACCTGGGACCTGCATTATTCATTTAGCTGCATTAGGCTTTCACTGCCCCTTGTCCACACAACATTGGTATTGTCCATCACTGGTTTTTACACGGTGTTGATGGAGGCATAAATGAGAGCAGACATTGGGAACAGAGGGAGGCATGTTTTCCTCACATACACGCACAGAGAAATTTGCTGAGGTTGTTCAAACTTTTTTATCAGGCAAGCAGATTCATTTTGAGCTAAAGATAAGGCTAAAATGTTGACTAGAGGAAAAATTGAGAAATGATCATAAATTAAAATCTGCTTTTCAGCTCTTGTTGTCTATTTATGAACGGCCGATCCCTGATAAATGTGCTTTGAATGGATAATCGAGAAGTGAATCACTCCCATTTTTTTTCTTTGGACTTTAAGCGAGCAGGAACAGAAAAACGTTCCCGAAGTTTCGTATCTTGTCATGTTGGCTCCGAATGTTTCTTCTTTTGTTAGTCTTACAGCTGTACAATTGTGGTGTTTTCTTCACTTATTCCCAGGGAAGTTTGGAAGAGATTCAGGGGATTCTGAACACCACAGAGATCAGCCTTCATCAGCTCACTGCACTGGTGGACTGTCGCAGCCTGCACATGGTGAGCAGAGGAGACTACAAACGGAGACACTGTCTCGCTGTAGCGCTGCTCAGACCTGGAAACTGATTCGTTCAGGCAGATTTTACAGCAGCTAACTTGTATAAAGCATCCCATCTTTGATGGCTGTGGAACTTGCAGAGTTGTCACTCTAGGTAAAATTTGGTGTCCTATATGTAAGTACTTGTCCCTTTGATGCTGTATTATGAATTTGGCAGTCCTTTTTTAATAGGGGCTTGCTCTCCAGTGGATTCATAATTCCAAAGGTGCACACAAAAGTGCAGTTAAAAACTTTTAATAACTTTACCAGTCTATTCATGTATTGCTTTAGAAATTTGAACGTAGGCTGAATTTGTCTTGCAGGACTACGTCCAGGGAATGACGGGACTGTGCTATGATGGGCTGGAAGGCCTCATCTACCTCTTGCTTTTCTCCTTCGTGACGGCTCTTATGTTCAGCTCGATTGTCTGCAGCGTGCCTCACACCTGGCGAGGCAAGCGGTAAGACAGCCACTACATTCGTGGAAAGCACAACCTCCACAGATGTAGTCGTGTAAAAGCTTTCATGCCAACTTTATATTCAGAATGGTATAAGGACTGATAAATAATTCACAAGGAAAACTTATTAATCATTTATGGTAAATTAAAAAAAAAACTGGCTTTTTAGTCATGGTTTTTTTTTTTACTTTACACCTAAATGATCTGGGAACAAAAATCCAAAAGTCCAGTAGACTCCAACTGCTTTAGCAGATAGACTTCCCTACCTAATTGTGCCATGTTGGCCAAAATCTAATACAATCCCTAACTGATCTAGTATCGTTTTCTGCAGCAGAAGTGTAACATCACTGTGATTTCTTTCTCCCATTAGCAGCAGGATAATGAGTGCAGAGTTGCTACTTGGAAAGAAGTTGAAGCCTGCCCACATAATGAACTGATCTCTCCTTATCATAGGGGGGAGCATGTTTATCAGTTTTATCTCAGCTGGTGCTTCCTGTCACAAAGCAAAAGCTTCGTCTGTCTGCTGTTTTCAGTGTTCCCCGCTACGCTTGTTCAGCAGTACAGTCGTAATGAAGTATGCCAGCTAATTATTTTACTCCATCTGAAATCTGAACAAAGAGAGCAACATTTATTTTATAGCTATTGAGTTATAATTATGCTGTTTGGAATCCCTTGCCAACATGCATGTGTGATGAAATCCATAGGAACATATGCTAAATGTTACTATATGATGTCATAAATGAGGTATGATGGAACTGGAGCTGTGGGTCGCCATGAACTTTAGAGGAAGACATGCAGCAGTTTCTTATTTTGCTAGAAGTTTGGGTGATTCATTATTTGAATCCACCTTTCTGTCTGCAGAAGAGATCATCTTCCATTTTTCATGCAAAATGTTTGCTTAACAAAGCACTTTTATTTTAGCTGAAATGGAATAAATTGCACTAGTCTATTTTTCAACACTATCCAGTTACAAGGAGGTTAGTACAATGCTGTTTCTTATTTATTTGAAATAACAGTTTTTGTTTTTCCATCCTAAAATGATTAAAGACACATCATAGGAAAAAATAAAAAACATGACTGAGTGGCAAGTTTATGCTGTATTGTCATCAGAGGCAGATGAGGGGCGCCCCCTGGTGGTCGTTCTAAAATTCTGTTTTTGCAGGAGCAACGAAGATGGTGAAGATGACTCTCTGAGCCCCGGCGGAAGGCAGAACCATGACAGCCTGTACCGTGTCCACATGCCCAGCCTCTACAGCTGTGGCAGCAGCTATGGGAGTGAGACATCCATTCCTGCCACAGCCCACACTGTCAGCAACGCACCTGTCACAGAGTACATGTAAGATACCACTATTAGAAAAATATGTTTATTCAACAAGAGGACACTATAAGTGAAAGCAGAAGAGGTAGAAAATGTATTTGCATGTTGTGTTCTTAACTCTGCACAGTAAGGGAGATTTTTTTTACTTCTTGTTTTCAAAAAGTTTATTTGACCCCAGAGAGAAGCTTAGTTCCCCCAAAGTTAGCAGATGCAGCTGTTTCTCTCCAGCTGTGATGGTTGTGAAACGCAAAGCGTTCTGAGGCTCCATCCTAATGAAACTGGGGGAGGGGATACATCTGTTTCTAGTTCTGTGTAAACCTTGGTGGCAGCAAAGGTCTTATTGCGTGCACTTTATAAATTCATATCAGCAAGTATACTGTGGTTTTTAAAGGTCTACACAACTGAAGTTCTGTGATGTAAAAACAAATTAGACTTTATTGAATTATTTTGTGTCTTTTCCCACATATAACTTCACATATATCCTGAACAAGAGAAGAAAAAACATTTATTAGTGGGGAAACAAGCAGCAGTAACCTTTTTGAGTAAATATGAACGCTGTCAAACTAATACTATGTTGATCTTATTGTACAAAGGTATCAGTCAGGCGAAGAGTACTAAAAAAACATTTCACAACATTATATATACACCATGAAACGGTGAAGTCAGTCACCTAAAATTAGTTAAAATGTGCTGAAACTGAGACTTCTCTTCAAAACTGATGAAAATGCAAGACTGAAACTGGTGATGGCAGGGCTGAAGGAGCAGCAGGGATTCCCAACAAGTCCCAGTGGTTTTCTGCAAGCAACAAAAATCTCCTGTATGCTCTGTACCACTGATCTAAAAATTAGTTCAGTGGTTTTCTCCCAAAGAAGACATCGAAGCCTGTCTAAAATCTCCTAAACCGTTGCAGAATGTGTCATGGTCAGATGGAGCCTAGTTGGAACTTTCTAAAATATACAGGTCCTTCTCAAAAAATTAGCATATTGTGATAAAGTTCATTATTTTCTATAATGTCATGATGAAAATTTAACATTCATATATTTTAGATTCATTGCACACTAACTGAAATATTTCAGGTCTTTTATTGTCTTAATACGGCTGATTTTGGCATACAGCTCATGAAAACCCCAAATTCCTATCTCACAAAATTAGCATATCATTAAAAGGGTCTCTAAACGAGCTATGAACCTAATCATCTGAATCAACGAGTTAACTCTAAACACCTGCAAAAGATTCCTGAGGCCTTTAAAACTCCCAGCCTGGTTCATCACTCAAAACCCCAAACATGGGTAAGACTGCCGACCTGACTGCTGTCCAGAAGGCCACTATTGACACCCTCAAGCAAGAGGGTAAGACACAGAAAGAAATTTCTGAACGAATAGGCTGTTCCCAGAGTGCTGTATCAAGGCACCTCAGTGGGAAGTCTGTGGGAAGGAAAAGGTGTGGCAGAAAACGTTGCACAACGAGAAGAGGTGACCGGACCCTGAGGAAGATTGTGGAGAAGGGCCGATTCCAGACCTTGGGGGACCTGCAGAAGTAGTGAACTGACTCTGGAGTAGAAACATCCAGAGCCACCGTGCACAGGCGTGTGCAGGAAATGGGCTACAGGTGCCGCATTCCCCAGACCTGGGCTACAGAGAAGCAGCACTGGACTGTTGCTCAGTGGTTCAAAGTACTTTTTTCAGATGAAAGCAAATTCTGCATGTCATTCGGAAATCAAGGTGCCAGAGTCTGGAGGAAGACTGGGGAGAAGGAAATGCCAAAATGCCAGAAGTCCAGTGTCAAGTACCCACAGTCAGTGATGGTCTGGGGTGCCGTGTCAGCTGCTGGTGTTGGTCCACTGTGTTTTATCAAGGGCAGGGTCAATGCAGCTAGCTATCAGGAGATTTTGGAGCACTTCATGCTTCCATCTGCTGAAAAGCTTTATGGAGATGAAGATTTCATTTTTCAGCACGACCTGGCACCTGCTCACAGTGCCAAAACCACTGGTAAATGGTTTACTGACCATGGTATCACTGTGCTCAATTGGCCTGCCAACTCTCCTGACCTGAACCCCATAGAGAATCTGTGGGATATTGTGAAGAGAACGTTGAGAGACTCAAGACCCAACACTCTGGATGAGCTAAAGGCCGCTATCGAAGCATCCTGGGCCTCCATAAGACCTCAGCAGTGCCACAGGCTGATTGCCTCCATGCCACGCCGCATTGAAGCAGTCATTTCTGCAAAAGGATTCCCGACCAAGTATTGAGTGCATAACTGTACATGATTATTTGAAGGTTGATGTTTTTTGTATTAAAACACTTTTCTTTTATTGGTCGGATGAAATATGCTAATTTTGTGAGATAGGAATTTTGGGTTTTCATGAGCTGTATGCCAAAATCATCTGTATTAAGACAATAAAAGACCTGAAATATTTCAGTTAGTGTGCAATGAATCTAAAATATGTGAATGTTAAATTTTAATCATTACATTATAGAAAATAATGAACTTTATCACAATATGCTAATTTTTTGAGAAGGACCTGTATGTTGGGCACAAAACCAGCACTGAGCACCACCAACAGAAAACAATACCCCCAGTAAAAGATGGCGGGGGCAGCATCATGCTCTGGGGTTACCTATCTTCAGATGAAACTGAAATAATTATTCCCAATAGCACTCTGTTTTGGCTCAAATCCTTCAACTATCTGCTAGAAAAATGAAGAAAGATTTAAATTTTCAGAACCACAGTGAGCTAAAGCATGCATCCAAATCATCAAAAGGTTGCTTATTGAGAGGAACATTCAAGTTTTGTAATAACCTAACTAACGTCCTCACACACCGATGGATTTGGAGAACCTTTATAATGTGGAATAGGCAAATATTACCAAGTCAAGATATGGGATGCTGAGACAACAAAGTACTTTCTGAGTGCGTGCACCTACACAAGTGGATTATTGCACCTCTTTTTATTTTCTACCTGCGGTATCTCCATCAACACTATTGATCACCCTTCCCTTTGGGGTTTTATTAACACCAGTGTACAGTAAAAGTATCAAAAAGAGCATGTAACTTTGACCAAACAGTATGAATTTACATTCAAAGGCAATCTGTTTTTTATTTCCTGATCCAAGGTTTCTGTACAACAGCAGCGATAAGTGAAAAAAGTTTTGAACCGACATATCATGGTCTCATTTCTACATTACTAAAACCCAGCATTTTAACAGCGTTGTTTATATATACTGCTGTATGTGAGAGGTTTTCATGTATTTGATGTCTCTGTGTGTTGTATTATACAGGGCTCAGAACTCCAACTTCCAGAACTCGCGCTGTGAAAACACGCCACTGATTGGACGCGAATCTCCTCCTCCCACTGTAAGTTTTCCTTTTTTGTCTAATTATTTAAAAATGTCAGAGCTTACACAACGTAAAGCTACCAGCAGACTGTTACATATCATTCTTTTACAATATCTTGATAAATAACAGCAACTGTGTACTACACGTAAAGCAGGTGTGGTGTGCATTTTACCCATCCATCCCTTTGGAATCACTAACATCAGTCAATCATACGTGCCATGCTGTTTCTCTGATTGAGCTTCATCAATCAGACAAACATCTGAGGCCTGATGATTCATTCCTGTGTTCAGGATTGTTTCAGCTCCTTCCAAGTAAAGAGTTTTTAAAGCCTTAGAGTTGATATTAACAGCCGACTTCAGTTATTTCGCCCTGACTCGCCCCGGTCCGATCCTCCACTAGAAATCCTGCTCTCCCTCGCGTCCGTGTGTCTGCTTGGACCTCAACACTGCTTTGTGCATCTTCTCTGTACTCTCTTCTTGTCGTCTTTTCTCTGCGAACCCATACAGTTGTATTTGACTGCCGCGGACAGTAACAGCGGTCACTGCTGGCAGTTAAAGCCCTCGGAGAGTTCAAGATCGTTTTGGTAACTTCATCTGCTTTACTAACAGGTACACAACATCCCCACCTCCCCTCACCTGCTGGCCTGTTCCTCTGTATCACCTCCCAAAGTCCTGGCTTTGCTGACCCCCTTTTAGGCTCCCAGTGGGCGGGGTTGTAGAGATCCTCCCCCCATGTTCTGCACCCTCTCTGCCCTAGTGTCCCACCTAATGTCTAACCTGATGTTTGTATGCTGTCGCCCTGGGCTGCATGTTAACCTACCTCCTCAACCAGCAGGAACATGTGTGGCTGTAACTTTTTCCGGACTCAGTGTGGCATATGAATCAGTGGTTCATATGCATCAAATTATAAATGCCTTCAACTATTTTTGTATATCTTTCGTTTTTGCATTAGTCGGTGAACTACTTTGTCGAGGGCCAAAAATGCCATAATTCATAATAAATAAGCCATTTAAATAAGTATTTATATATGTGGTCAATTAAAAAAAATGAAAAAGCGTACATTTAAAAAAAAAAAGTTACATTTCAGTAATTCCTGAAATACATAATTTAATAATTTAATGTTGTAATTATTACTTAAATTCTAAATTCCTTAAGTAAAAATCATAAAGAATTTCAGTATTTAATTATTTTACATCTTTTAAGGTTCCATCACTACGGTTCGTTAAATATACCCTAATATTTCATTGTGCAGACCAGTCACACTGTTTTCACTGCTGACCGACTTTAATGGGTAAGGCAAATTGTCTTGTACTAAAATAATTATAGTTGCTTTTTAAATAGAGTTAAATCCTCATTTTAATGCATGTTTTCCACATTTCCGTATTTATGTTATATCTCTGGAATATATAAATAATTACAGATATATACACATGGACCAAATTGTTGATACCCCACTGTTAATGAATGAAAAACCCACAATGGTCACTGAAATAACTTGAAACTGACAAAACTTAATAATAAATTGAGCATTTACTGAATATCAACCAATGAAAATCAGACATTGCTTTTGAATTGTGGTTCAACTGAATAATAAGAAATAAAAAAAACCTCATGAAACAGGCCTGGACAAATGATTGTACCCCTAGAAAATATTGAAAATAAATTGATCATAGGCGCTATAGGTGTCTTCAAAGTTGTAATGAGTCAGTCTGCCTATTTAAAGGGTGACAAGTAGTCACTGGGCTGTTTGGTGACATGAACGTGGACCACAGGAAGCAAAGGAGAGTTGTCTCAGGAGGTTAGAAAGAAAATTATAGACAAGCATGTTGAAGGTAAAGGCTATGAGACCATCTCAAAGCAGCTTGATGTTCCTGTGACTACAGCTGCACATATTATTCAGAAGTTAAGGTCCACGGGGCACTAGTTGACCTCCCTGGATGTGGGTGCGGGAAGAAAATTGATGACAAATTTGAAGTGAAAGGTACAAATGGTAACCAAAGAGTCCAGAACAACCTCCAAACAAATTAAAGTTGAACTCCAAGGTCAATGTACATCAGTGTCAAATCGCACCATCCGTCGTTATTTGAGCTAAAGTGGACTTCATCGGAGAAGACCAAGGAGGATACCACTGTTAAAGGAAATCATAAAAATGATATTGACAAACCAAAAAGCTTCTGGAGAATGTCCTTTGGACAGATGAGGCAAAACTGGAGATTTTGACAAGGCACATCAGCTCTTTGTTCACAGAAATGAAGCATATGAAGAAAAGAACACTGTCCCTACTCTGAAACATGGAGGAGGCTCTGTTATGTTCTGGGCTGCTTTGCTGCATCTGGCACAGGGTCTCTTGAATCTGTGCAGGTATAATGAAATCTCAAGACTATCAAGGCATTCTGGGGAGAAATGTGCTGCCTAGTGTCAGAAAGTCTGGTCTCAGTTGCAGAGCATGGATCTTCCAACAGGTTACTGACCCAAAACGCAAAGCTAAAAACACCCAAGAAAGGCTAAGAGCAAAGCCATGGACTATTCTGAAGTGACCTTCATATAAATCCTTCGGAACATCTGTGGAAGGAGCTGAAACACACCGTCTGGAGAAGGAAAACCTGAGACAACTGGAGCAGTTTGTTCATGTTGTGCAACAAAGTATTAAGTTACAGGTACCATCATTTTGGGCCCGGCCTGTTTCATTGGTTTGTTTTTTAAAATGATTCTGTTGAACTACAATTCAGATGCATGTATGATTTTCATTGGTTGATTTTTGTTCATTTTTATTATTATTTCTGTCAGTTTCAAGTTATTTCAGTGACTATTGTGGTTTTTTGTTGATTAAGAGCGGGGTTACCAACAATTTTGTCCGTGTGTGTGTGTTTGCGTGTGTCTATGTATTCATTAAGTTATTGTATGTATTTCCAATTATGTTTAGATCACTAAAAATATAAATATTTATTTACCAACTTTTTTTTATTTTATCTAATTGTGGCACTTTTGGTCCTTGTATTATTGAGACTATATTTATGTCAAAGCTTTGTAAAGTAAGAAAAAGATCAAAATTTAAATATATAACTTTAATGACATAAAAGCAGATTTTCGTTTTAATCCTGCACGAGTGAAAGCATAAGAGGACCTGTGTGGGTTTTAATGTGCAACTTGCAGTAGCCAACTGATCTAACTAGGACTAACTTTGTTGTTTGGAGATTAAAGTCATCATTTTATATGAAATCAAAAATAAATATGATGATAATGTTTCATTCAGGAAATGTAAAAAGCTGCCAAGTGACGTGCAGTTTGTTGGCAGACTGCTCAGTGTGACAGGAGCAGGTGCCAGAAACATTTGAACAAAATTAGCAGCGCCACATAACATTTTCTTCAAGCTAAACGTTGACAAACTTAGAATGAGCTGCAGACAGAGTGAGTGGAGGGAACTCATTTAGCGTTCTGCATTTGGTACAGACAGAAAAACCTCCACATATGTGTTCTAGAAAGTTCCTTTTCCTCTTGTTTTGTCACCCCTCTCATTTCTCACCCTCGCTGAATGGCGCCCAGGTGACATTTTCAAAATAAAAATCTTTATTGAGTGCATTGGAATGCAGCCAGGAATTTTACTCTAGGTTTCAGTAAAAAAAAAAAAAAGAGGATTTTGCTGCTGTGGTCTTCATCTTGAAACAAAACCCAGAGTCCAGCATGTCCAAGATCTTGACAAGACCAGCATTTTGTAATATTATACGTGATGGAAAACAAACAATGGAGCTGCTGTTTTAAAAAGCTCAAGCATCCGTTTAAGCTTCAGTGCTTCATAAACCTTTATCCATTTACCTTTTGTATTCAACAGAGTATAGTCTGTCCTGGTTTTGACATTTTCTAGGGAGAACAATTAATAAAAAATAATGATAAATGTTTCCCTGAAAACAAGTTCTGGTGTTTTTAAGTTGTTCAGATGACTCTGAAAGGTGATCACAGAACAAAATACACTTTAACCTTATTGCATCCAAGATGGCCGTCTCCACAGGAGTGAAATGCAGCCCTGTCATGCTCGTTTTCCTCCCATCCAAACATGCATGGATCCATTCCAACTGTATATAAATGTCTGGTTCTGTTGGTCTGAACACACAACAGGAAGAAGGGCAGTTTAAACTACAGCAGAGTTATATTATACGGTTCTGCTGTGCTTTTTGTCTCCTGTGAATTTGATGTCCATGTAGACTGTAGCACTTGTCTGAAAGATAATCTCTGCAGGATTTTCTCCCATCTCCTTGTACTGTTTTGTTTATCCTGTTTATCTTTTCACAGTTTTTAATGTTTAAGGAATGGATGTATTTTTTTCACTTATCAGAACTTTAAAACGTTTTTTTCAGTCTATAAAGGTGGTGTCTTTGATTGCTGTTCAATAAGAATGAGAAAATCCTACATTGGATTCGCTTGTTTTATGTGACCAGACTGATTTTTTATTTTTTACCCTGTTTATTAGTTGCTGTTCATTTTTAAATCTGTAGAGGGAGAAATTATTACCTATTTTTCTTTGGTTCTCTTTACAGTACACCTCCAGCATGCGAGCAAAGTACCTGGCCAACAGTCGACCTGATCCCAACAACCCTCCAGCTCATTAAACCTCTCCAATCTCCACCAATCTGCATCGCTGCACATCTCTGAAGCTTCTCCTCTATCCAGTCTCTCCTCAAGTGATCGGTTCCATTTCTTCTGCTTCTTGCTTATTTTTCTTGTCTCACTTTATTTGAACCAAATGTGCTTTTTCTTGCTTGGCTTAAGCAGAACCAGAGGACATGCATCAGGTGGCCAACTGTGTGTCCGACGTACAGATGCCACTAATCCAACTTCCACACTCCTTTGTTTAGCACTGCGTGGATCATTAAGGATGCTGGGACTGAACTCCTGAGCTGATGCAATACACTTGAAAGATTTTAAACAAGAATTCATGATGACATGGGTGACATCAAACATGGACTCTTCTATTGAAGCTGGTTAAGTACTGTAACATATTCTGTCTTTACTCTGGAGCAAATGCCTACATCTGTAGATAGGATCTTTAAAGCTACCTATTTCATTGATTATTAACTTTAGCTTGTTAGGACTCTGTTTCTGGAGCTTGAACCGTACTGTACTTGTGGCACATTCACCACACACTAACACACTTGGCTTATAGTGGCATTCTGTCTTAAACCTGTTGTCTGGGACCAGTGTTCCTGTGGTATTGCATGTCTGACCACAGTCTTATTTTTCTTAAGACACAATTATTTCACTTGTTTTGTTTTTATATTGCAATGAGCCCCACTTCTCTAGCAGTTGCTGTTCACTTGTGAAGATCTGGATCTGGCACATGTTTTTATTTGGTTGAATGAAACTGAGAAGCCAGAACTCATTTTTTTTCCCAGCAGATGACTAAAAAAAAGACGAGTGTGTGGTCTTTGGAGTCTTCTTAACGGCTTGTAATGCTTTTTGTGGTTCTTTTATTAAAAAAACTGCAAACTGTTCACACAGAAAGAAGCAGCAGTGATCACCCAGTGGGAGCTTTTGACTTGAAAAAATGGCTTTTTCTCAGGAGATTTTTCTGAAAAAATTTAATGCGTTTGCAATGCAGTGCCTCAAATGTGTTTTAGCATTTATATAACACTCAAAAGGGGTAGTGGCTGCTGTGAAAGGATTGTGAAAACCTCTACTTTCTGTGTAAAAGAAAAAGGAATTTCTCTTTTAGGAAAATAATCTGTTGCAACATGACGAACTTTCAAATGTGGAGTGAGATGTCTGTACTCCCACTGCCTCTGCTTGCTTCTTAAGATGTGATCGGTGTAGGAAGTGATGTTGAGACAGTGCCACGTTAAGCACAAACCTTTTAGTATCTGAGAAACGTTTTACATGTCTTTAATTCAACCAGCAGCTCCTTGATGGCTGTGAAACAAGAAAATGAGCCTGAGTTTAAAAACAAATGTATGCTTTCTTTAAATATTCACTGATGCAGTCTGTTTTTTTTTGTTTTTTTTTTTCATTTTTTGTAGTAGTAATATTGATTTTGTTCTAATACAGATGAAGATCATTAAAAACATTTCCAACTCTGAAAAAATTATTTTTCTTTTCTTTAAACAAAACCTGTGATTAATTTTTAAGGCATTTCTTTTATTTTACCTTAGAAACATGAATTCATGTAAATATTAATAGATTTATCTTTCTTTTGTGTAATAAAATCACTGTAGATCTGTTTTTTTATACATAATTTTGTAATATGTACGTGTAAAGGCTGTGGTCACGTTGAAGCTTGAATGCTGTGTTTTAAAATTAAAGGAAGTTTAACTGAAGTGGTCAGGGGTCATTAATGTGAGCAAATGTTGACACAGAACAAACACTAGGTAGCAGCAAAGCTTCACTGCTCAGATCCTAATGAAAACACACTTTTTTAACACCAATTACCTAAACGCATTTTCCATTTGGTTTCTTTTTTTTCACTTTAAACAAAAATAACTCAGAATTTCCAAAAATAACGGAAAAAGTTGAATCTGAAACATCTTCTGATTGTAATGATACAACTGCAGCCTCATGTTCTTTTTTTTTTCTGTGTTGCAACACTCATTTTACCAATACTTCAGGTCAAGTTTAGCTACCAACAGCAGCTGTAATCAGAAAATATTAATCATCAGACAAAAAAATAAAATCAAGGATTACCGTACTGAAGTTTGTCTAGTTTCCACAATGTTTTTTTTTTTTTTCTTTTATGAAAAATAAGGTCATAGCTACAGTCATGGAAAAAATAAACCAGATCTTCTTAATTTTGGGTTTAACAAATCAGGATGTAATAAATATAATCTACTTGTATTTAACAGGTATACTGAAGATTTCACCTTCTCTATACACACTAAACAAAACAGAAAGCAAAGGCTACATACATGGGTTAATAACCAGGCTACTAAGCTTACATACATTTTTCTGTTAAAGTTCATGATTTAAATGATTGTAGGTATTTGCAGTAATGTAGACAAGAAAGGCATGCTTGTGCGTGTGTCTGACCTCGCCTGGTCAACAGCAGACAGGAGATCAGTGTCAGCGCCGGGCCAACAGTCTAGTTTTTTCACTTTGGGACCAGCCAGCTGCTGTCCTCCAAAAACACATTTTCCAAGTTTGAGGGTTGACACAGAAAAAAGTTCTTAGCCTCGCTTTTGCTCAGCTAAAAGCAGCTTTGTCCCAGCTATTATACTTATTATACAAAGAAACTCTTAAAATATAAAACATTTAGGAATAGATTAGTGTCACCTCTGATATTTAAAGTATGAAACAGTGATCAATTAAAAAAGATTACAGCATCTTCTGATCGTCTGCTGTTTGTTCTGGAGCAACTGCAGATCAAACAAAGCATGACAGAGACAGAGACGTTTTTACAGCCTGGACAAAAACCCAGAGAACTGAAGATGCAAATCAAATTTCACACGGCCCCATTGTCGAGGAAATTGAATTACCCTGCTTGTTGCTGGACTGGAGGAATGCATTACTAATGCTTTGAGGTGAGGAGCTGAATGGAGAAGAGGAGGAAGAACAGGGGGAGGGACCCCCATACACACATGGACACTTCCTGAGCTGGACCGGGCTCTCTGCCAAGCTATCGGACCATGG
Source organism: Girardinichthys multiradiatus (assembly GCF_021462225.1). Classification (NCBI taxonomy): domain Eukaryota; kingdom Metazoa; phylum Chordata; class Actinopteri; order Cyprinodontiformes; family Goodeidae; genus Girardinichthys; species Girardinichthys multiradiatus. Next base: position 30,625,709 of record NC_061818.1, read on the forward strand.
CTCTCCTCTTCTCAGTGTTGAGCAGCTGCAAGGCAGCAAAGCAGAAACACAAGTCAGATACCCCTCCAGAAGGCAATTCAGCACTTCCATTTAAAAAAAAAGGTTCTGCTTTTATCAGACCCAAACACAACACAGACCTGTGATAGACCTCATGTCTAGAAGCAATTATTCTGCCAAACAACAAAGTTGTGAGGATGTATCACAGTACAAACTGTTTAAATGTGTGGGTTTTCCAAGTTTTAAGGAAAAACTGAATATGTCCACATTGTTGATTTTGTCTTCCAAAGGGTTCCATAAATATTTAGTAGCCTCTGACTTTCCGAGTGAATGTATTTTCAGTTTGTGTCAAAACATAAAGTAAAACACAAGTTTTGCTCATATTGTTCTCATTTTCCTCTCATACATCAATTTACTGTCATCACAATAAAGATAAAGCAGCAGACTACAAACACACCTCTTTATTTCTTCTTCAGATAGAGAATAACAACCCGCCGTCTGGGGCCTACAACAATGGAAAAAGCACCCGACACAACATTATTTCAATCTGAAAAGACTCACAAGGAAAAGGGATGGCAATCAGAAACGTTTTAATGATGTGAAATGACATGGATATTTTTCTTTGGCGCGCAGACCTGGGAGGAAGACATGAATGCTGAGAATGACATGAGCTAAGGTGAACGTTTGAAAGGTTTAGATTTAGAGATGTCTTCCCCCCGATCCGACGCTGGTGGTGGGTTGGCGGCCAGGGAGCGAGGAAACCAGGAGTAGATGTGAAGGAAGATGCTGGAGGTGGGGTGGAGGAGGGATGAACACAGCTGACAAGCAAGGATGAACACAGCTGAAGGTCCTTTAAAAGCGAGGCGTCGGAAGGTGATTGGATGGAGAATCAGGCAGACAGGAGGCTGATTGGAGGCCGGGAGACGCACAGAAGAATCATTGGAAGATGGAGGCGGTGAAGGTGAGTCTTTCATTCTGAATTTTCGTCTAAACTCCATTACACCATACACACTCCTCATCAAGTTTATGACAGTCCTCATGAATAAATGAATGAATAAGTGAATGAATGAATGGAATAACAGTTTTGTGGTTTGGCAGCTAACAGAATCCAAACGAGTTGATGTGAGGGTTTTCACACCATGTGTGATATTGCAGTACACATCCCCATCAGCCTGGACAGATAGAGGACAAACGGAGAACAGGACCAGTTTCTTACTGTTAATACTGCAACAACAATCCTCTGTTGAAATACACAAAGGAAATCTTATTAGCACTGTGCAAACTTTTTAAACCACTCCTTATCCCATTTTATTGGATTCCAAGTAGTCCAAATTTGTTGTAAATCCATCTCTTCAAGCTTTCTTAAATTCTATCAGTGTTTTTCTTAGAACTTTATCTGCTTTTTCACACACTTTCTGTCTGCTTCTTGTACCTAATCAGGTGTTGTTTGTTTAAACATTGTTTTCAAGAGGTTAGACCTCTTGAAAACAGGAAATACGGAAAAAGCATCACACATTTTTAGCAAATAGCTTATTTGAACCATTTTTGTTGGAGCTGAAGTAATCATTATTTGCACATTTCTAGACATTTCAAGTCTGTTATTTATTCTCTACTTTCATCACTCTGTTACAGTATGTATTTTTACTTATTAATGCATTTTATTATTTGTATCTCCAATTTTCATTCATTGGAAAACTCTTAATTTCACTTTTGTTTTAAAGAAACATGTGTTTCATAACATTTTATGTCTTGTAGTTGATGTCTGGTATTTTTATAGATTTTTTTATAGATTTTTTGATAGCAATAAAAGATGCCATTTAAAATTGGTTTGTTGTTAAGAAGTCTATTGCCACAGTGTCCCTGAGTTGAAATCCTTTTATAGTTTTAAGTGATAATTGACTTAACAAACACAAACGTTCCTCTGATTACACTAAAAATTACTAAAAACGCAGCAAATGTCCAAAGAAAAATCTTTGAAGACCTCCATAAAAGCCAGTTCTCTGAGGAGTTTAATTTAGGTTTTGAGTCACACCAGCCCTTTCAATAATTTTTAATGGCCTTCTTTTACACTCTACTTGTTTTACAGTTTTAGTACTTTTTGACTTCTCCGTAGCCTTTCATAGAATAGACCATAAACACATCGGATGTAGGACTTCTTCTGTTTGCCTATAATTTATCTTCTGTAGCTCCTCTTTATTTAGGGGTTCCTCAGGGGCCTGTATTCGGTCAATGGCTGTTTATCATGTACATGTTGCTCCTTGGGTCAATCTTTAGTATAATTTACTTTACATTGTTTTCCCTTCAATCGGGCCTAATTAACAGCAGTAATCTCCTGACACCACAACTAAACTGTTTTAACAGAATTAAGACCTGGATGAAGTTAAACTTTCTAAATTTTAACAAACATAAGACACATCTAATTTGGGAAATCTAATTGACCCATTTGGTTAAACAGATTACTGATGTTATAAAATCGATGCTTTTCCAACTAAGAGTTATTGTGACAGAAAAGCCTTCCCTCCTTGCTTAAGATTTTCTAACGTATCGTCTGGACTATTTCAATGCTCTGTATAAACTGTCAAGTAGCTGTTACTCATCTTTCTAAACATATTACTCTGGGTCAGAAATCCCAACATAAGTTGCCCTTGATTTTTTTCTATTTATTGAAAAAAATTATTGCTTAATGTTAAAGTTTTAAAGGATCTGTGCCTACCTTATTTACACTTTTATAGGCGAAGATTTGTTTTGGTCCTTGCTTCAAACAAAGAAATTAGTTCAGTTGATTTAGTTAACTAATCTGCCAAATATAGTTGCTTTTCCTAAATGTCCTGTTTTTGGAATTTGGGTGAAGCACAAACTAAAACACTGTAAATCTTCTGGCTGAGCTTTCAAGACAAGCAGTTCTGCATTCTTAGGTCCTGAACTCAAGTGCTGCTTATGAAGTCAAGTCGCTCTTCTGCGGAGATATGTGATACCCGGATTATGGTAAACTCCTACTTGGTGGGCCTTTGTAGCACATGCTGAGCAGGATTAAGGCCTCTGCCAGTTGTTGTAAGGTCAGTCCAGCGGGGCTTGTGCCGCCAGCTCTAATCCTGCAGACAATGCAGACTGTTAATTGGAGACTGACTGATATAGCCAGGGAGAGTCATGAAGACAATGTGCATCTGGCCAGTGTCTCTGTAATCCCCATGCACACTGTCCCTTTGAAGAATCCATCCATATGTATACTTCACCACATCCACTCCTCTGCCTCCCCCACAAATGGGGCTTTCCATTTTGCTTTCAGTTAGAGGCGCTCTTCTGTTGTGAGTTGAACAAATACAAGGCTTTATAGAGATGTGAAATTTCACATTTCCCGCTCAGCGCTCTGATAGGAAGTGTAAAAAAGCACACAGAGGTGTTTGTATTGTGAGCTGTTCAAAACACACAGTGTTTCCAGACTAGCTGTTCCAATTAACTACAGAACATAGAGAGAGCTGTAAAAACTATGAATATATTTTATTTTATATAAACTCAGCATAGTTTAGAAAGCTACTATAGCAGTCCAAAAAGATGTCATGTCACTGAAAGCGATTAGCAATGCTGATATTCTGTTGTTTTATGTCTATTAGATGTCTTTATTTCATAGTTACATCTCTGTAGTAATTTCTGAACCATTCCTTATTGTTTTTCACACCTTTGTGGTTGTATCTGAGCTTTATGAGTCATTTTAAATCTGGATTGGTATTTCCATGGTGATATTTCACTTTTTTGTGTTTTAATGTACTTGAGAAATCAGGGTACCCTTGTAAATTCAATAAGAAATAACTGCATATGTTGCCTGAAAACATGTTTTTATATTCAGTCATGAATTAAATAAAACCGCAGGATGATGGAACAGAGCTGCAAGGGGGTTTTATTGTATTACTGGAACAGATTTCGGCCACCACCTCCTGAGTATAAACCTACATTTTTCTGGTTTCTGATTGCATTAAAGTGTTTGATGTGAGCATCTCTCAATTCAATTCAATTCGATTCAGTTTTATTTATATAGCGCCAATTCACAACACATGTCGTCTCAAGGCACTTCACAAAGGGTTTGAATGGTATAGGGTTGTTGGGGAGGTTAGATTAAACTACTGAGTGTTAGAGTTTGGCCATTTTAGAATGGGGTTTGTGTAGGGGTACTAAGTAAAATAATAAACTGATAAAGTTTGTCCATCTAGAGCCCACTGGTGGCCATTGTTATACTAAAAACCACAAGGATTGGGGGTACCTCTCTCTGTCAGACTGATTATAACCATTGGAAAAGAGAAGGGGTCATACAGGTAGCAGAAATGGAGGGTGTGTTTGCACCTCAACCATAACTGAGCCGGTTTAGGCTAAACCTGACTCCCCCTTACTCCATCCAACAGGGAGGGAGGAAGGCAGAGGTAAAAATAATTGGAGAGTGTTGCAATGTGTGAAAGGTGGGTAACTTTAAAATGGGCTAAGTCAATTCAATCGAGTCATATAGATTTTAAGGCAGGTACATACATTCAAATTAATCGTAACCATTGAACAGTACTGTCAGATTCAGGTATTTATTCAAATTGGATAAAAAGTTTTTCTGTCTAAGGAAACCCAGCAGATTGCATCCAGTCAGTGACTTGCAGCATTCCCTCCTCCCGGATGAGCATGTAGAGACAGTGGACAGTCACTGGCGTTGACTTTGCAGCAATCCCTCATACTGAGCATGCATGTAGCGACAGCGGAGAGGAAAAACTCCCTTTTAACAGGAAGAAACCTCCAGCAGAACCAGGCTCAGTGTGAGCGGCCATCTGCCACGACCCACTGGGGGTTTGAGAGAACAGAGCAGAGACACAAAAAGAACAAAGAAGCACTGATCCAGGAGTAAAACCTAACTGCTCTCTGGCTGTCAGTTACAACACAAACGTCCCTCTTTTTGTGTTTAGTTTCTGCTCCATGTCGTCAGAGAAGATGCCTGTCTCACAAAGCATGAGCCAAACTGGGAGAGAAGCAAGTAACACAGGATAAGTGTTTTATAAACAGAGCTCTTCTGACATCTGGGATACAACATCCTATATCTGCAAATACAAAATCAGCCACAACATTCCACTCCCTCGCCCCCTCTCTCCTGTCCTGATTCACCTAACTCCCCTGGCAGGCAGGTGGTTGGACTGGTGGCAGCCATCTCCAGTTGGATATTTATGAGCTTCAAACCTCCTACCTGTCGCCACATCATGAAAATGCAAAACAGCATTCCAGCAGATGCTTCCACAGCTTTGAACCTGTCATTATTTGGTTACAATTTGCAATTGTAATAAGTAACAGATCTTTTTTCATTTAAAATTGTGAAAAGTTGATGGTTAGTTTTTGCCAGATTTTTGTAAATATATACAGATAGAGATATATAGAGATAGAGATATACAGTATAGAGATACAAATGTAAACATAGATTTAGATATATCTCTAGACTGTGGCTAAGCAATTCCAAAACATTAATTTCCTTCTCCTGAAGGTATTCTGGAGTTATTCAAAAATGAATTCATCTTCATCTTCTGCTTTCTAGCTTTTCTCCTGACTGATACCTTTGTACAATTGCATCATTTTCAGTCTTTGTGAGTTGTCTGCAGACTACAGCTTAAGCAAATGAAGACAAACAAGAAGCTTTCACAGGTCAAAAACCACAAATGTCTTCACAAAGTGAACAAAACAATCATTTTTACACAAAAAAATGTGACAACTGCGCTGGGGTGTTGTTCGTTTTTTATATCCACAGTATAATCATAAATCATTTTCTGTCAACTGTTCCTCTCTCTGACAAATTCTTGCCCTCTGTCCAAGCTGTGATGAGGAACATCGTGGCTGGCGCTCTGTGTGCAAACTGAAAATGATAGTAGCTTGTGCTTAAAAGCTCAGAGTCAGGCTGGATTATTCTGCAGCCTGCGTGGAAACAGCCTTAATTGCAATAACAAACACTGAGGGAAGATCAACTGTGAAAAACCACCAAAGGACAATAATCACATGTAACGGCTGTTGTGCATTCAAAGCTGCTCGCAGATGTTTGTGGGTTTGACAGATTACCAACATCAAGTGATCACAAACCGATCTAACTCATATTTTATTTCTTTAGTTTGTAAAAATTTAAGATTAATAAAACTATATAAAACTTTGTTTAGGATGGGAGATTATAAAGATTAGAGATAGATTAGACCAAGACATGCATGTTTGGCTGTTTATGTAAAAACTGTTCTCTTTTGTAAGCAAATATCACACTGTTTTTTATCTGATTATTGTTTTTATATTCAGAGACTTTCATACCTAAGCCACATGCTGTGTTTTCCCATGGTTTCTGTGCCAGAGGACAAATCTCTCTCTTCCTTTTGTTTGTAAAACACATTTGCCTCTGAAACAAACAGTAAAGGATGCCCCGGTTTTTAAGATTTGATACAGTGCTGATGGAAAACCTTTTGTTCCCATTTATACAAAACATTTTATGAGTCAACATGCAGAAAACAACTGTTTGAACATGAGCTTCAGACACTTGAAAGGCTTCAGTTTCTTTCCCACTGTACATCTCTGAAGGATAATGCTGTGATTATGGTTTGTGGTTGGGATGTTTGCTGCAAGTAATTTGTCTCCCATGCAATGCTTTGATGATGAATCTTTAGCTCTACATCAGCCAGCTAGTCCCATATCATGTGAAACACCTTATCATTCCTTTTTTTGTAGTATTACTTAAAAAATATCAGTGTTAAAGTCTTCTGTATTAAAATTCTATGTGCTTACTGTTAACAGCTCAGTAAAGCAGTGAGCAAAATCTCTCTGCAGTGTCAAATCTTCCCAAAACAAACAGTCTTTGCAGACAGCTAAGAATGTCTTTCCTGTTGTTTGGGCTATTGATGGATTTCTTCAGCAAAAGGCATCAAGCTTTGAATTGTGTCTGATTTGCACAGTTCTTATTCATGTCTAACGATGTTTAGGTTTATAGACTGTTGCTGTTCTGGCAAAGCCCCCGTCCCTAAGTTTCCTTGAGCAGTTATTTGTTTTTACAAGTTTATCTCTAATCATTTTTGTGGAATGCTGGATCATGATTATTGTTTATATAAATCTATCCCGAACGTTTAGGTGGGAAAACATATTAAGTGCTTTGAAAGGCAGATTTCCTCTTAAAGTTACAAGTTGCTCCAGATGCACATGCAATTTAAGTGGAAATTAATACAAAGGATTTTTAATAAGGTATCTAACTTGTTTTTTACTTTAATACGCAGTAAACCATTAGCATTTCTTTTTCTTTGACCTTAGATGGCAGCCAACATATAGCCCTACTTTAAAAATGGAAAATAAGCTCATGCAAGAAGACATTAGAGCGTGTACATTACCTATAACGAAACAAAACCACAAATGAATGAAGCGACTAGCTTTGTTGGTGGAGTCTTTTAGATTTACAGAAGGCATTTCATACAAGTAGACATCATGTTCTTTCATACAAATTTATTCACCTTAATTTCTTTTTGAACAAGCAATTCTGTGGAAGAAATTTAACCTAATAAACAGAACCCAATGCATTTATGTTGGTGTGATCTACTCTCTTTAGGTATCCCAGGGGGGATTTTATACCAGTGTTCATTAGCAAACTATTTGCATTATGTTTTCTAACAAATTGAACAATTTAGTTCAATTAATTTCTAGGGTGAGAAGCACTATTTATTTTAGTACAATTTTGTACCTTGTTTTTTTCCTCTGGGTTCTAAATTATTATTTATAAACTCATGTTAAAAAAGTGACCAAACTTTTAAATTTCATTTCAACAATTTTGAGGCTGCTCAGCTGCAACTTCGTTTTTGTTTTGTTTTTTTCCATACTGATTATTGTATCAAATCTTGGTCATTCGCAATCAGGTCAAGTCCTATAACTGAAATCTTGCTAAGAAAAGCTATGAAATCATTTAACATAGTGTATTTTACATTTCATTATTGTACATTTGGGAGGAAAATGGCTTCCTGAATAAAACACTGGACAGGAAAGTGGTACGGGCACAAAACAGGTTACTGTCTATATGTACAACACATAGCCACACATTGTTGTGTGAGAGATTTTAACTGTTAAAACAGTTTACACAAGTCTTTAAAATCTGTACCTTAATGGTTCATTTTTTTATATCTTAAGGAAGCGTTTTGTTTCATTCAGGTTTTGTTTAATCAATGTGGGCAGTCTTTGAAGTCAGTCTATCAATAGTAGTAAAGTCTGTCTTTGATAGAACACTGTCATTGCAGCGTTATGCCATAACCTTGCCTTAAGATTACACTTTACATTTAGAGGGTCTGCTTATACAGATTAATGTGCATGTTCCCTTTTTAGACAAAAAAAGGTAAAACACACTAGCCTGTTGTATATCTTAAAAACCCAGTAATCATTTAAAATTTCTCCAAACGGTTACTGATTTAGAGTCAACTTATTTTAATTAACGTTTTCCCACTAATTAACATGCCTGCTTTCTCCACCTTGACCACTAGATGTCAATAATTGTAACACACTGTTCCTTTAAGTTTCTTAAATGTCATAAGAAATATACAAATTTGGCAGAGACTAAAGTCCCACTCTAAAATCCATAACAAGTAGTAACAACTGCATAGCAAGCCTAGTAAAATAAAATAAAAATACAATATTTCATATCCTATTTTACAGCTTCCCCTTGTGTGTGAGATACCACTTCTGGCTTTGCATCATCTGCATCATTTAACTTTGTTTGACTGAAGCTAGCTAAAAATGTAATTCTATAAACTCTGAAAAAACTCAAATAAAAAGATGACAAATATGTGGAAGTTTCCCAGTGGTTTTGTGCTTTTATTTGACTTTTCGGGTCCCACCCAAGGGTCCCTTGGTGGTTAATACCAGGATCAGCTCATAATCCCTGAGAAGTCAGATGTGGGAATGAACTGTTAAAACCCTCCAGATACTGGAGAATAAACACCAGTCATGCGGTACAGTTCAAAGCAATAGCAAAAATATAAAACAAATCCTAAAACTGGTGTAAACCACAATGAGAAAATTACGTTCTACACAATCACTATTCTTTTAAACAAAAGTGCAGTATACAATACTGCCATAAAGATGAAACCCAATATGGGTGAGAGAGGACACAGAGAGATCAAAACACCTCCATGTGGAAATACTGACGCTGCTCTCACCTCACAGGCCTCAACAATAACCAGCTGGATTTATGTGTAAATAAGGACTAATCGTGTTGACAAAAACATATAAACCCTTAGTTCTTTTTGTGCAAGCCACAATAGACTGCAGCTTAGATTATACGAGCAGATGTTTGTATTTTTGGCTGTTTTAGCCAGTAATTCTCCACCGTGAGGGGTCTGTAGAGGTGAGATGCAAACGTCAGGTCATTTAAAACACAGCTGTGCAATTTTTAAACAACATAAAACATATTCAAAGCAGACTGTTACCCCCCACTCCCAAAACACAATCTCTTCCACTCATTGCTTTTCCCTGATTGTAACTAATGCAACGAGTGTTATTAAATACATAGGAATGAACAGGGAAATTAGATTCTTAGGGGGTTATTTTTGTTTAGCTTGGAATCAAATCTGAAGTATGTCATAAAAGAATGTAAACTCAGCCAGTTAATCTTAAAATGTGTCTTTTTTTTAAAATAAGAGGGGAAAAGTGCTTTGTTCTGACATACTTCAGATTAAGTCCCACAAAGAAAAATGCATTTGGAAATCTGCCAACTGCCAGCTCAGGTTGTGGGAAAAGTAACACTGTTCATGTAAATTACAGCAAAATCTTCATCTCAGAGCATTTATCCGGAGTCATCTGGAACTGAACGAATTTGGCAGACAAAAAATTTTCGCATTATGAAAATCTCAAAGCCAAGCATAAACCTGAGTGGCATTACAGTTTTTAACAGGAAAAAAAGAAAGCTGGCAAAAGGCTCGGATATATGAGAATACATTCTATGAGAATTGCTGATGCATTTACAAGCAACGTATACATCACAAAAGCACAACTGATTGCCTGCAAAGCTAAATAGCAAAAGCTACTTCCTTCTGACAGCTGAAATCCTCCACCCAAGCATTTTGGGATGAGTTCAGAGTCCAGAAAGGAAGAAAAGAGTCCAAAGATGGGCCGCACAGCAGCCTAGTAAAACCATTAAAGACCACGCACGGCTGCAGCGAGAACGCAGCAGCTACACGGTCTCATACGAAAAACACTGGTCCCCGTGAGCCTTTCAGATACCGAGGCACGACGGGGACGAGGATGAGAAAGGAGCGGTCACCCTAGAAGGCAACCTGAGAGGGACACCATGGAGTGTCTGGATGCAGGAGACAGTGCACAGACTTGAACCTGGAAAATGGAGATCAGAGAATGGGATGAGTGGAAATGTGTCAGAGATCTGCTTAAATATAAAGCAGAAAAATGTCCCCACCTTGATGGATCCTCCTCCACAGAAAAAGCCCCTTTCAAGCTGACAATATTGCTCTTGTTTTCAAACATCCCATAACTGAAAGTGATCTGGAAGCAGAAGGAGAAAGATTTAGGCAATTTATTCAATTTAACCTACTGATGTTCATTTGAAGAAAAGCAAAAATAGTCCTGTCAGGGTCTCACCTGCTTGTGAATCTCAGATTGGGACACCTGTTGCAGGTTTTCCAGGTGGGAGTGAAACAAGCTGCTTCGAGTCAGAGGGACTCCCAGAACCGATTCGATGATGTAGCCAATGGTGCAGTCGTCAGGTAGGCGGATCTTTTCTGCTGTGTTCATAAAATGACCACCACTGAGAAAAGAAAAACAGAGAGGTTAAAGGTCAAGACTAAATACACTTCATTTTTTTCATTTTGGCTTACTTCTAAAAATAAAATACCTTTACAATGTTCATTCACTCTACTGAGGTACAAATATGTGAATTTGAAACCAGACATTTACATACACTGTAAAAAACGACACACAACCTCTTTTTCCTCATTGTCCAACATTAACTCAGACTAAACCTTTAGTTTTTTAGAGCACTTAGGATTACCAGATATGAAGCTGTTTTGGTGCAAAATGAGCACATCAAACCCCAAAACAGTCCTTGTATATGTGTTGGCTGTACAGACATGGGCTGGAAGGCCACGCAAAGGAAAAATTAATTACTCCAAAAGCAACAAAAATGCAAGTGCAATCACAAATATGGTTTCAAGACTATTTTTTCAGAGACAAGTCTAAATAAAGTAGTATTCTAAAAAAACTAAAATTTGAAGAGTTGACCACAATAATCTTTGTTAAATTTGGAGGAAAAAGGAGGACGCTTTTAAGCCTGAGAACAGCATCTGCAGGAGAAACGTGGCATTATGGACGAAAGAACAGTATGTGGAAATATTAGAACATCATGTCAAGACACCAGCCAAGAAATAAAGCTTTGGCAAAAAACAGGTCTTCCAAATGGACAATGATCTTAACATACTACCAGATTAGTTACAAAGTGGCTTAAGAAACAAAGTCAGTGTTTCGCAGAGGTCAACACAAAGCTCAAATCTTAGTTCCATTGGAAATTTCAGACCAGAACTGAGAAAGTGTGTGTGTGAGCAAGCTTCCTGTTAAACCTGACCCAGTGACACCAGTTCTGTCAGGAGCAATGAGCCAAAGTTCCAACAAACTATTATATTAGATACCCAAACGTTTGACTCAAATCATACACTTTAAAAGGCAATTCTACCAAATACTACATGTAGACTTCTGAATTTGGAGACCGTAAAAAAATCTCCTCTCTCATTAGTCTGCCATTTTTGTGTAATCTTGGTAATCCTACCTAACCATAGTCTGATTTCATGTCAGACATAGAAGAAGATTGTGTCTTCTTATACACACTATGGAAACATCTGGTTTAACTGTAAATTTAATCCCACCTGGCCCATGGGCTCATCTTCAGTGCCAGACCCCGGCTCACACAGAACCCAGCTCCTCCCGTGGCAAACCAAAAATTGAGTGGTTTCTAGATGAAGACAAAACCAACAATTACTATATTGCAGTTACTTTGAAACAGCTATATTATATCCTTAAAAAATTATGCCTTAACTAACTATTTTGTTTTCACCCAGCCTCTCTGTGGCCTCTATTGGCCTGTCCAGACTGGGTTTACCAATGTACAGGTCCTGGGTGTGGGGGTACTGAGACAAATGCTTCACAAGAGTACGAACATTCACGTAGTTATCGTCGTCTACATGACAGAACCATCTATGAAGCAGGAAAAGCAAAGGAGAGATTAGATGCACTGAATTTCAGACTATTAATTTATCAACCAGTCTTCAGATGGAGAGGCTTACTTTTTTCCTGACTCAATAAACTTGTCGTATTCCACCGCCATCTTGCAGGACAAAGCTTGCCGGCTATGAGCTGCAGAGCAGTTGGTGTTGATTGCGTGAATTCCTGTAAGAAAAAAAAAAAAGAAACAGAAAAAGGGAGTGTTTTAATGTGAGATTGAACAATAAAAGGAGGCTATCTCCAAATCGAAAAAATCCAAGGAAGATTTTTTTATGACATTCATAAAATCCTTTCAGTATTTCGTGAAAGGTCCTTTCTAATCAAACAAAGCACTTCTCTGTTGTTAAAATTCCACATAAAACTCACCGATTTTCTTCTTTAGCTCATCGTCCTCCCCATCAGTGAAGATGTAGGTCTGTAAACAAAGAAAAGTCACAGATAAGATGTCTTGGCCTAAAATGAAATAAATAAATAAAAAAACCTTTAGCCGATTATTTGGAGCTGTAACATGATCAAATACAAAACAAAGTCCCACTTCCTTGCATCCAGCTGCTGTGATTAGCATCAATCAACGTGTCTTTTATGCAGTGGAAAACACACTGCGTTAAACAGCCCTTTGCTCCAATAAAGGCCTTTTGTGCTGCGTTTTACTCTCTCCATGGCAACCATGCAGCCGCCCTGAAGCATCCCAGACAACCAACAAAAGAGGAGGCAGACGGTCCGCTTCCCACACACACACCCCACATCACGTCCCCCTCGGACCAGCCGGCTTGCGCTGCAAGGCCCTGCACCAGAGCCTCGCCGTGTTTACTCTCCTGAAACAGTGGCATAAAAATGTTACAGGCAATACAACGTCTTTGTCCCTGAAGCAGTGTAACTGGCAGACTCGTAATGTCTGAGGAATTAAACCTCAAGACTACAGGCACTTGTTGAATGTAGCAATTAGTCATAAAAGGGGTGAGCAACAAAGGCCACTGATGACTCTTACACAGAGCAGGTGCAAGCTGCTCAATGTACATGATGAAAAGGCTCGAGGTTGCAGGCTTTCTAACCGCCAGGGGTATGTTTACTCTTCACCTCAGGTGAGGCAGCACCTGCCAAACATAACGCCACCTTATCAAGGCCACACGTCTAGACACGCCAGGTCGTGGTGCCTCACGATGAGGCGCTTTGTGCTATAGGGCACCATTTGTACATCTGCAGTTAGAGATCTTTACACAATAAAGGATGCAAACAGAGGCTACCACGGGAGTTTTTGGAGCAAAGTCTGAGCAGATGTTTTTTTTTTTTTTTATGCTAAAAGCAGAGACCCTGTATTTGCTTAAGGCAGGGTGGTGGTTTCAGTGGTGAAGAGATCACAGGCTGGCACTGTTTGCTTTAAAAGTTTGAATGATGAATAGACAGCCTAATCACTGAGGCAGCTGCCAGAGCTGCCAGGGCACTGATAGAAAAAGAGAAGGAGGGAGGGGATAGAAGGAAAGGGAGGATCACCACTGATTAATAAATCGAAAACCGTGTGTGGCCATTCACCCCCTGTTCCTCCTCATTCTGCCTCTCCTCCTCCCTCTCTGAGACCAATGCGCAGCCAGAGCCTCTTAAAGAGAACAATGCAGAGAGTTTTCATGCTGGGTAAATTCTGAGCATGTTTGCTTACATTTGCAAACAGCTGCTGGAGTTAAGTGAAGCAGAATGTATGTAGGGAAGAATTCTTGCTACTATTGTTACATTCCTGAAGCTTAAAGGAGTAATTGCTTTCACAGAAAATTAAAATAAATAAAAAACTTAGGAAAATAAATAAAAAATGTTTGTTTTGTAAAGTAGAGATAAGCAACAAAAGAGAAAATCAGAAAGAGGGAGGGGGGTATGGTGCAATCCATATCACAGGAAGGACTTGTGCGAACGACCCTGTCTGAGCTGAACGTGGTGCCTGGCTGGCTGCCTCCAGCTCCACAGGAAGGAAGGCCACCAGGCTCCCTTCTTTCCACCAACTCCCTCCACCCTGACTCCTTCCCCTCTCTGTACCGGAGCCTTTCAGCACTTTTTGTCAGGGACAATGAAGGGGCATGTTACAGACAATATTGCATCTGTGCCAAGGCTGACCACTTCTACTTTACAACCTCATACTGAAAAAATGTTATTAACTCAACTATGGGAATATTTAATCTAAAACTAAAAGTCTCTTATAGGGAGATTTTCAGCATCAGAAGCTCCAGTTCAGAAAAATGTAAGATCTAGGACTTCTTATCTATAGATGACATCTATTTATATATATTTAACAATGCTAAGAAAAAAAAGCCTTAATTAGAGAGCAGCTTCATTTGCAGATTTCTAAAAAAAAATTTCCCTTTGCACAGACAGCAGTATAGGGAAGTGAAAATGTCTACCAATATCTTTCAATTTTTTCCGTGTTACTTCTGCTTTCGTCCAAGTGATGCTCTTGTTCTTGCCTATATGGGTATAAAAAGTATCCAAACTTCACAGATGTTCATCAGCTGAGCGTGAGAATCAAACCTCTGCTGATAAGGACGTCCATATGCACACGGTGGGAACTCTGTGCATCATATGGCTGGCATTAAAGCCGTTCTTTGTTCCATGTCCCCCTGACCACCTGGCACCCTTCCTCCAGGAACTCCCTGTTGCATTGTGCTGCTCAGTCTACCCCCCCAATACCACCCCCCTCCCCCGTCCGTCTTTTTATCCCCCCAGCTGTCTGCCTATCAGTCCTGCTGTTACCTCTGGATGATGGAGTTCACTAATATCATCCATGACAGTAGCTGCAAGCCAATTAGCACATGTCGTAAAATGCTGAGGGTGTGTTAAAGTCTTTAGTGTTAAATGCTCAAACAGTTCCAACTAATGACTACTCTGAGCCTGGAATGACTGATGGGTTGCTATCGTTATAGATACTAATTGTAAAATGTTCTGAAAGTTGAGATGAACAACGGGACTGGTTTTAAAAAGTGAAGAGCTCCAAAACTATTCAAAAAGCATCTGACACATGAAGATGCTGGACAAAACCACATATTATTTGCTTTCTTCAAAGAAATAGGCCTCTCTTTGTGCACCAATGTGCAAATCTTCCTGCAGATGCACCCCTTTTGTCCCAGGCATCACCTCTAAGCAAAGCCCCCATTTTCCCATCCCTTCCAGTGTAGCTGACCCAGACTCTGCTCCCATGTTCCCATGGAGAAAGAGAGAGAGAGAGAGAGGAGACAAGGAGCTGGGAGATCCTCCCCCCTCCTTCAGTAAGATGCTTTGTTAGTCCTGGAAAGGGGGAACAGAGCTGGAGTCGGTGCTGTGAAGCATCCATTGCAGCAGGGGCACTCACAGGGACGCCGAAGAATAGGAGGGATAATAGGCAGTGGGAAGGGAGAGAGGAGGAGGTGGAAGGAAGAACAGGGGGTCCTGAAACAGCTCCCTCCGTCCTCAGGGACATCATTCAGAGGAGAATAAAAAGTGACAGAGCTGTAGAAATTTAGAACCGTTTACAGGAACTGTGAGGCTATTTAAGTGTGTCATCTGGTGACAAGAGGATCAAAGCAGCACCTAAAACATGTCAAGTTTTATTATTCAGTAATTCTTAATTGGAGCCTACAAATTATCACTTACACAGTTTGCTGTAACAAACTGATTAGTATGAAATGAAAAAAATAATCTGAATTTATTCACCTGTTGCATGTTTCTAGAGATCCACGTCTCCAGCAGTAGGTTCAGTCTGGATTGGTGGAACTTCTTGGTGGTCTTCACGGCGATGAAGATGTCAGTGGCGCTGATGTCCTCCGCCGGAGGAGGTTCTGAGGCGGCGGCAGAGGTCCGTGCGGGCTTCTCCGCCTCCCTCCGTCCCCGGGTCAGCTTGGTGAAATAGGTCGAGAATCCTTTCTTATCCTGGGCGAGCCGGGCGCTGTCCTCCGGCACCGAGCGCGCAGCTGCGTCCTCTCCGTCCGCCTCCTCCGTCACCTGAACGCGGTGATGCTGCACAGCGACCACCAGCAGCAGCAGGCAGAGGCATCCCGTGCAGGCTACACAGATCGCTGTCTTTTTCCCATTATTTTTCAGCATGGTTAAAACTTAAAAACAACTAAAAAAAACTATGAAGCGACGCAACGTGCAACTGATGCCAAGTCCATATGGTACTGTGCTCAACAAAACACAACCTGAAATACACAAGCCCTGTTAGAGGTCATAGCAACTGAATGGTTCAGTTGTAAAGTGGGGGTATTTATAATCTCCCGTAGTGGCCACGCCTCGTGGGAGGTCTGTGAATCTGACATGCCAGCATGTGATCGTTCATGGGGCGGGGTTTGGTGTCCGGATCAGCGGCTCAGTTTGGGTTTTCAAAGATGTCACCAGTAAACGTTTGACCCAAGAAAATCCTAAACTTTATCTAATCAAGGAGCAAGGTGTGTGCCACACCAGACTTTGAACAAACTGTATAAACCAAAATTACAAAATAAAGTTAGGAAAGTTACAGTATGTTAAAATTATGAACACTCAATTATTGTGGGGCTAAAACCATGTTCTAACATATAAAAGTAGTTGAATTTTGGTACATAGTTATCTGAAGACATGGACTTGTACCCGATTAGGTTCCTTAAAAATATCCTTTTATCAATCAGACCTAAATTTACAGCCTTGCTTCAGAGCCATAAAACCTATAAATATAAAAACTGTGAAACATAAATATTATCAGTCTTTTCTTTGTTCTTCTAGGTATGCAAGCCTCTGTAG
The DNA here is from genome assembly GCF_021462225.1 of Girardinichthys multiradiatus. Classification (NCBI taxonomy): domain Eukaryota; kingdom Metazoa; phylum Chordata; class Actinopteri; order Cyprinodontiformes; family Goodeidae; genus Girardinichthys; species Girardinichthys multiradiatus. Next base: position 30,642,674 of record NC_061818.1, read on the forward strand.
CCAAGCCCCTCTTAAAACCAGGAAGAGAGTATCATGTATGAATTATGACATTGATACACTGCATCAGATAGTCAATTTGTTTTGTAATTATAAAGGTTGGCCAGATAAAAATTGGGTTGAGTGTTTTGGATGTTTCTTTTCAGCCTAAAAAGAGAAAATAAAACAAAGTATACAGGTCCTTCTCAAAATATTAGCATATTGTGATAAAGTTCATTATTTTCCATAATGTCATGATGAAAATTTAACATTCATATATTTTAGATTCATTGCACACTAACTGAAATATTTCAGGTCTTTTATTGTCTTAATACGGATGATTTTGGCATACAGCTCATGAAAACCCAAAATTCCTATCTCACAAAATTAGCATATTTCATCCGACCAAAAAAAGAAAAGTGTTTTTAATACAATAAACATCAACCTTCAAATAATCATGTACAGTTATGCACTCAATACTTGGTCAGGAATCCTTTTGCATAAATGACTGCTTCAATGCGGCGTGGCATGGAGGCAATCAGCCTGTGGCACTGCTGAGGTCTTATGGAGGCCCAGGATGCTTCGATAGCGGCCTTTAGCTCATCCAGAGTGTTGGGTCTTGAGTCTCTCAACGTTCTCTTCATAATATCCCACAGATTCTCTATGGGGTTCAGGTCAGGAGAGTTGGCAGGCCAATTGAGCACAGTGATACCATGGTCAGTAAACCATTTACCAGTGGTTTTGGCACTGTGAGCAGGTGCCAGGTCGTGCTGAAAAAGGAAATCTTCATCTCCATAAAGCTTTTCAGCAGATGGAAGCATGAAGTGCTCCAAAATCTCCTGATAGCTAGCTGCATTGACCCTGCCCTTGATAAAACACAGTGGACCAACACCAGCAGCTGACACGGCACCCCAGACCATCACTGACTGTGGGTACTTGACACTGGACTTCTGGCATTTTGGCATTTCCTTCTCCCCAGTCTTCCTCCAGACTCTGGCACCTTAATTTCCGAATGACATGCAGAATTTGCTTTCATCCGAAAAAAGTACTTTGGACCACTGAGCAACAGTCCAGTGCTGATTCTCTGTAGCCCAGGTCAGGCACTTCTGCCGCTGTTTCTGGTTCAAAAGTGGCTTGACCTGGGGAATGCGGCACCTGTAGCCCATTTCCTGCACACGCCTGTGCATGGTGGCTCTGGATGTTTCTACTCCAGACTCAGTCCACTGCTTCCGCAGGTCCCCCAAGGTCTGGAATCGGCCCTTCTCCACAATCTTCCTCAGGGTCCGATCACCTCTTCTCGTTGTGCAGCGTTTTCTGCCACACTTTTTCCTTCCCACAGACTTCCCACTGAGGTGCCTTGATACAGCACTCTGGGAACAGCCTATTCGTTCAGAAATTTATTTCTGTGTCTTACCCTCTTGCTTGAGCGTGTCAATAGTAGCCTTCTGGACAGCAGTCAGGTCGGCAGTCTTACCCATGATTGGGGTTTTGAGTGATGAACCAGGCTGGGAGTTTTAAAGGCCTCGGGAATCTTTTGCAGGTGTTTAGAGTTAACTCGTTGATTCAGATGATTAGGTTCATAGCTCGTTTAGAGACCCTTTTAATGATATGCTAATTTTGTGAGATAGGAATTTTGGGTTTTCATGAGCTGTATGCCACAATCATCTGTATTAAGACAATAAAAGACCTGAAATATTTCAGTTAGTGTGCCATGAATCTAAAATATATTAATGTTAAATTTTCATCATGACATTATGGAAAATAATGAACTTTATCACAATATGCTAATATTTTGAGAAGGACCTGTATATGTTGATTGTCGGAAAAAAATGTATTGGTGTTTTTTCGCAACATAGAAAAAAGGATATAGAGAGGACTGCAGCCACAAAGATTGTCCATCCAAAAGATGTGGATGAGCTTCATGGAAGTAAAAAGGGGAAAAGGGCAGAGGTATGAGGACACAGCACAATTCAATTCATGCCACGACGAGGACAGATAGCTCAAGCAGAGAGTAAACAGCCAGAAAATGCTTTTATTAAACATTTTTTCACTTTTTATGTGCCCTCCATACAAACATCTACTGATGTCTGCAGATCATGTTAAATCAATTCCCAACTCTGATTGTATATCAGGTATTTTAACTTTCCTTCTATCCACCAAGTATGTACCATTAGCTTTAAGTCACTTTTTGAAGCCAAACAAGATGTTATTGCAAGAAAATTAACTGTTATTTACTTTACTGTGATGTAGTTAAATCCCCATGCATAAAACATGGACAAATTATGTGTAGAAAAATGAGACTTGCACACCCACTGCATTGAGTGCTGAGATAAGTTGACAATTCTGGTGAGCTGTTGGGAGCAACGTGTTGATGAGTGCCTGTCCACACTAGTTTAACAATTCTGATCAGAACCAAAGTGCAAATCCCAATAACTATTTGAATTCTGACAGAATTTTAGGATTTCAAATTATAGTTTTCATTACAAGCGGTTGTTTGCCACTGTAGTGAGCTGGAGCCAAACTGGCTCAAAAAAGAGCCCTTTTAAAGATCTCCCCAGGGTACCAGTTTGTTAGGTCTCCAGCTTACAGGTCTCAGAGAACATTTCAGCTGTTTTCCTCCTCCTCACAGGATTAATCACCATTTACATCTTCAGCCATCAAACTCAGATTTGAGCTGGGGACTTTGCTGGGGATGTTATGCTTTTTATCACATGCTGTTTAATTACAGACAAGAGAATATAACTGCCGTGAACTACAAGCCTGAACACAACTGAAAAGTATAAGTCCAATGATATGTAACCTGTAATAAAAATTCCTGAAGTTTGATTATTGTCTTTTTGTTTTTGCCATGCCAAGATTATTACCCATCTGGCCACCACTTACAAAACCTTCCTGAGGTTCCCCTGTTCCAAGGCAAAGCTGTTTGAACTCACCCAAATGTGAGCCGTGTGTTTACCAGACAAACAGGCTCCATTGTTCTTCTTTGATCTTGTAAGGAATCTTAACAGTTGGCCGCTCTTGAACACTTGTTATTCAAATTTTGGCTCTCACCAGTGAGTGCCGTCTGGTTCTGGGATGCCGACCAAACAACATGAGCTCCATTCAGAGGGACACGCAGCTGCAGATGCCTCAATAAAACCCCGACTCTCAGCAACCACCAGGCACCACCAAACCTGCTGTTCAAACACAGATCTTTAGGGACCTTCTTATTAATTCAAATAATTTTCCTAAGGTAAATTTTACCTTAGGAAAATTGTTGTTTTTAGAAAACCAACAATGTCCAAAGTTGTCATTACAATTCTCAAGGAGCAATCAAAGAAAAGCTCCAAATTCCAAGATCTGTCATGATCAGAAAATTGTCTTTCCAATTTAGCTTTATTGCCACAGCAGGTGTTCCCTCATTTTAATTCTGTGACCTGTAGGAAATAAATTGCCTTCCTGTTCTGTTTCTCCTGACATAATAGTGAAGAAATTTGCATCTAAACAAGAATAGGAGCCAGCGACAGTGGGTTGTCTCTGTGGATTTCATTAATATTCAATCAAATACCTGTTTTTGTTGTACATGCAGGGTGTTCATCCTTGTTTCTAGACCTCTGGATTCACAGTTGCAAACTCAGATATTAACATGTAGCTCTGCTTGCACATTTGATCTTCAGAGCCCTCTTCCAGGTGAACACAAACTCACAAATATTTTATAAATATGTCAAATTTTCTTTATTAATTTATTGGAAATCCGAGGTTGGATTTTTGAGTCATTGTGGTTTGTTTCACTGCATGCTGCAAAACATTCACGGTGGAGTGTGACCAATGTGACCCAAATATTAAATGACTGAAGAGAGATTTTTGTACTCTTTTGATTTTCTGATACCATAATACCCAAAAACGCATAGATCTTCACCAGCCTTAGCTCGATTCCTAAAAGATCCAGCATGTTGAGAAAAAACCTGGAAGAAATTAGCTGAGAGCCACAGCTTCATAATGTTTTCATTTATCCTACATTTTGATGTGTTTAACATTCCTTAGGATGTATCTCTGAATGTCTCTTCTTTTAAATAGTTTTTCTACCAGCAAATACTTCAAAAGACTTGCTAAAGATGATATATATTGCTTTTATTCCTAATTCTTGATTCTTCTGTGCACCAAGCATAGAAAAGTACAAGTATCTCCTTTTTGCAGCTGCTTGTGATGAACTCCAGCTTTCAAGACTGTTCCAGCACAAAAGTTGACATACAAAACCCTAAAAAAACAGGAATTTTGTGAAATTTAATCTCTTAATCACTCCCTCTCTTTACTATTTAGAAATAATATGCAAGTTTTTAATCAGGTGTAATACAAAGTAATTTTACAAGACATGATAAAAATGTAATGTGTTTGTAGTTAATACTAAAAATAAAAAAAAAGCTATCAACCAATGAAGAGGTGTCAAAAATAAACACTTTTTATACCCCCTTCTGCCAGTAGTATAGAGGTTATTCTTCTTCTAAACATTTTGCATTTTAAATCATCTATAGATCTAGGTCCTCTTCAGAACTGCTCTCTTTAGTTTTTCTATAGGATTTAAGATTAAGTCAGTCAGTCAGTCATTTTCTACCGCTTATTCCATAGTGGGTCGCGGGGGAGCTGGTGCCTATCTCCAGCAGTCTATGGGCGAGAGGCAGGGTACACCCTGGACAGGTCGCCAGTCCATCGCAGGATTTAAGATTCAATGACGACCTATTTTCTGTGTTCTGGCAGAAGACAAAATATTTTTATTTAACATGTCATGGCATTTTAGTTTAGAGTTTAAAGGCCCTACACTCTAACAACCTTTTCAGGGGTTTGTGGAAGAAACCCACAGCTTCACAGATCTTCCACTTAACCATGGAAATGCAGTACTTTCCTAGAAATATATCTTCTGTTTAATGCCAGACTCATCCGAAGTGATTGTCAATCTGACTCTCATCTGGCCAAAGCTTACAGTTCCTGTAGCACCTTTCCACATGTTTACATTTGTGATGGTAGGAATAATAATACCATGTTCTTGCATTACTCCCCAACTACTGGCTAGCATGTAGATAACATCTAATGTTATGGAGACTTGGTAATGCCTAGATGCTGCAGTTCTCTTTGCTGCAGTCCTCTAACAGCGAGCTTTGGAGATCTTTACCTCCTTCACTATCCTCCTCACAGGGGTAAGATAAACTTGGGTCCTCATTAAGCCTTGTTTTCCACAGTTCTAATCATTTAAAACTTTAAAATTATTGCTCTTAATGTAGATTTGGGCAAGCAGCTGTTTCTTCCTATTTTAAAGAGCAACAGAAACTGCCCTTTGTGTCACATAATTTTTTATGCACTAGGGGAAGAAAAATCGCTGGAATATAAATTAAAAGGTTGTGTGATGTGTAAATAAAAATATTTCAGCTATATTTATTTTGTGGAAATTGTTACTTTTTTTATAAGTGTGACACCTTTGATTTTGTTAAAAGCAATAATTCTTAATGTGGCATGATTTTCCCCTCCCTGGATAAATTTGCTCAAATTAAATGTTGGATTTTTGGGTTCATTGAGATAGGGGTGGCTATTTTAATGAGATCAGAAACATTGCTAATCACTATGAAGGACTGAACACCTCTGTGTGAACATGTGAGTTCAGGGGAAAACTACACTGATGATTCTCAGAGGACCAGTGATGAGCTTTAAGATCCTGTCTCCACTTCTGTTTACTTTCTCATCATAGATACGGTATCACTGATGGGATTAAAGGTCACAACAGTCCTGAGTGCCAGGCGGAGCGGGCTTCATTCTCAGAACTCGGCTTTATTTTACCCTCCTCATTTAACATTAGAGGGATCTCTCAAAAGGCCGGCGTTGAGTGCTCTTCAGCTTCTCTTTAGATGAGTAAACATGGAGGATTTGTACCGATCAGCAGAGAGTGTCTCCATTAGGCTAAAGAGAGCTCCTCCGTGCAAACAAAATAAAACACTGAGTGTGACACTATTTTTAAATAGGATAAAAACAATATTGAATGTTTAGCATTTCTTGCCTTACAAAATTACTTTTCACATAAAATTATTTTTTAAAAACCACCTCACACTTAGATTTTGAATCTTTTTGTGTGGTGTGATGTAAAGCAAAGATCTTTAGAAAATATGTACATTTTGATACTGGATACCAGTTCAAGAATGCACTGGCACAAAACTGAAAGGTACATCTATTTTATTGACATCACTTTTTTAAAATCAGATCACAATTTGACACAAGACTGATCTTTCTCTCAAGACAACACAAACCTCCTCACTCTTTGAAGAAGCTCAAGTTGTTTTTTGAAATCAGATAGCCACCCTTCAGGTTCAGATGTCAACCGACCCAGGGGACCTCTAAAAGCAGTCGGTGACTGAGTTATTTCCATATCATAACCCCAGTTTTAAAGACACTATCCAGTGTTGTACTTTTTAACTTCCAAATGTAAAAACAATACATTGAGAATAAAAAAACTAAGCTGGAAATTGAAGTATGAACTTCCACAGCAGGATTTCACAAAATAGAATGTTTCTAAAATGGAGAAAAACATTGAGAATCCTGCTCTGTATTTACATGGGTCAGTGACATCACAAGAGACAGACTAATCAAGCTGAACAGTTGGCATTAACAAACATCACGACAGACAAATGAGTTTGAAAAAATGTAGACAGAGTCTGAAATACTTGCTCAGTGCAAGGGGTTTAAGGCAGAATGGGACCTCAATGGCCTCCAAGCAACAGTGAATATGACATTTAACAGACAAGCTGAAGAAAACAGTGATGATAACAATAATAATAATAATCCTCACAATGTAAAAAATTTTACCCGGTTGGTTTTCTCGCCTGAAGTAAGTAAGTTAGGTATTCTACTTCTATCATCTTAAATAGTTTTGTGAATTAAAGTATAGGAGCACTACATGCAGTCTGAACTCATTGTACTTCAGCTTACCCAAACAACTTCTCTTTATCAGTCAAGCAATGGGATTTTTTTTAAACATCCTCCCACAGTCATGGACTTGAATGATGTCACTGGTACAGACTGCGCTGCAGGTACCATCATGGTAGAGCTTACTGGTTGAGTTGGGCTTATCATAAGTCTGTTTCACTGATTATCATTTTAATAGGGTAGCATTGTTGTAAAACATCTTAACTAAATAAATGCATTACCCCGACTGTATGGTTTTTATATCAATTTAACATGAAATGATAATAATGGCGTCTGGCATTTCCAGTCCTGCCCCAGTCCTCTTCACAAACTACTTCAGTACTTCATTTATTGCAGTTCCTGAAACACTTGCAGTGTTCTCACATAAACCTTTTGCTGCAAATGTACAAAATACTGGTAAACTATTTAAATGAGGAATTTGGTTAAAATCATTAAAATAAAAAAACAACTATAAATGACACACTTAAAATAAAAATTGGTCTCCTCACACCTTATATGATGTAACTAGTGGTAAGCTCATCTGGAAGTTTCTGATTGAGAAGGTACTATGCTTTGATTAACTAACGCTTTACAACAAAAAGTTCATAGGCCGTAACTTTAAGAGCCAGAATGTGAAAGGTTTACATTTACTTGCGCCAACTTTGCGCCAACTTTGCAAAGCACTTGCCCTCATTGCAACATTCACCACCATGTGAAATCAGTAAACTTTTGACTGTTCCTGGATGTGTCTTATAAAGCATGTTTCTTGCATGGATAAACAATCTCTTAGCTTTGAGCACAGGGAGATTTTGCTGCGGAGGAGAAAGACAACTCTGCAGATCCAACAAAAACAGGAAGCTCATGCCTGGTGGCTGATGTTCCATTTCAAAGTTCCCCACGCTGAGGCTGTACTTGCTCCCTTTGCCCCCCCTTTATTGGCTTCATAACCAAGCAAAAAAAAGGTATTTGCATTGCAGTTCAGCTCTGCTCATCGACCCCTGCCGCTGCCCTATTTCCACTCTGTCACCCCAAATTTTTCCCAGGATTCTCTCTTTGTGCTTGCTCCTGTTGTTCTGGGAACATCTAAAATAATCAACAAATTGTGAGTTCAGCCTAGTCTGATCTTTCAAAGCCTAAAAGGCGTGCATCTAGTGGAACAGCCTTAAAATAGAACAGATGAAGAAGACGTGGCTCGGTTTCCTGTTTGTTGTCTCATCTGTGTCAGAGGGTGGTGGAACATGAAGAGGTGCAGAGACATGATCAGTGTTTGTATTGTGAGGAAAGAATGGGACTGTGGGATCTGAAACTATGGAGAATAAAGGGCAGTAGAATGTGTCAGACTCTCACGGGCTAACAGGCAGAGGCAAGAAAGACTCCAGTGGGAAGGTTCTGAGGTTTGACTCTGAAAGTGTTATATGGGTTACAAAGTTTGTAATTTACCTTTTCTTTCTCCAGAAGAAGATCAGGATAGCCCCAGACTGGTGGGTATGATAGTTATGTCCTCAAAGAACATGAATTTAGTAAATTTTATTAGACATATAGTCCATAAAAGCAGTTGATGCCAAGATGGTGCAGTGGTGCAGTTGGTAGCACTGGTCCTCGGTTCAACTCTCAGCCGGGGGTCTTTCTGCATGGAGTTTCTCGCCATACAAGCGTGGGTTTCTCTCCAAGTTCTCCGGCTTCCTCCCACAGAAAAACATGACTGTTAGGTTAATTGGTCTCTCTAAACTGTCACTTCTGATACTCCTATGCCCCATACAGAGGCAGTTAGTTGTCTCTTCAGTATTCCACATCTGTAGCTGTTTAGGATTTTAATAGATGTTTGCTCTGCACCCAGAAGTCTATTAGCAACTAATTACCTCATTTTCAACTTCCTATTCAAAAAGATTTTATACTTCAACTTGTTGTTTTTACAAGTTAGCTGAAGTTTTTTTTTTGTTTTTTTTTTCTGTAATGCAGAGTGACAAAGTTCAATCAGGGCTTATGATGTGCTCCACAGGCAGTGGGGGTAATATACAGCAACAGGAGACGCCTTGCACATTAAGAAGCCATGACAATAAAAAGCGGATTTGACTGCAGAGTAGTTAAATTATGTTACTGGTATGCGAAAACAGAAAAAAGCAAGAATCGCTGAACATTTTTAGGGTATTGGGTAAAATTCTAAACTTGTGATTTGCTTCTAATGCAGCAAGAATCCAATGGTTTCCAAAGTAGGAGTCAGGACTGTGGGTCGGGGGAAACCAAATATGGGGTCTCGAGATTACTTTAGAAATTAAGTTACATTAAAAAATCCTTCTTTGCAAAATGGAAAGAAATGTTGTAATAAACTGATTTTAAAACAATATATTAATATAGTATGTTCTGTTATTTTGTCCCTGTTTAATATGCCTATTAGTAATAATAGTCTAATAGTCTAAGTACTTCAGATGCCACCATTTGGGGTCTCAAATCTCTGATACTGTTTTGAGAAAGATAAAAAGATTGGCAGTCATACAATGTTATAACTTTTTTTCTCAAGCTCTTTACACCCACCAGGATCTCGTTTGCATTAGCACCTCTTCAATGTAGCAGGAGGTAATACATCTCACAGAACCAAACTACCCCTTATGGGTTTTGTTATTTCCTCTAATACAACTCATATTAGTGCTTCCACATTAGAGTAAACATCATTCTTATGTGCTTCCTTTAACAAGCCACAACGTATTCTGAAGTAAAAACAAAGCAAGCTGGACGGTGCCCCTCAGGGTTTTCCCACTAAACCGACATCAGAGCTGGTACTAGAGGAGGTTCTTAACTGGATCTATAAAATAAAACACAGCTCACTTTCTACAACCGAAGAATCAACTCGGTACTATGTGATTACATCACCAGAAACCTCCCATCCAGTAGCACCTGATGAAAGTATTTATTTTTGTCTGGCTCAAATAAAAGTTGGACCTGAGATATTACCAGTTTGTTAGTGCCAAGGAAAGTGCTTGTTGGAACCATTTAGCTGAACAAAAAACAAGCTCTTTAAACCATGGAAGACCATAGGCGTGGCAGTGGTGCATGGGTAAAACATGTGACCTATATTCAGAGGCTTCAGTCCTCGTCGCAGCCCATGGCGGGTGCGGGTTCGACTCCCAGCCCAGGTAACCTTTGCTGCATGTCTTCCCCCTCTCTCCACGCCTTTCCTGTCAGCTTACTGTTGAAAAAACTGAGAAAAATAAAGGCCACTAGTGATTAAAAAAATATGGAAGACCAATTAAAAGCTGAGTAAAAAGTCTAGGCTATGAACATGTATTTGGTTAGACTTATTGTTGCAATAGCTTTGTAGGTCTAGTTACTTCCTCGATACGCAAGAAAACCGTGATGTCATTTTCTGGTGCTTTTGCTTATGTGCACCCAAACTATTTACCTTTCTTCCCAAACTTTGGATAATACATTTAGACACCATCTTTTAGGGTTAAATGTGACATGATTCTCGTGTCTAACACAAACACTTCAAAAGTACTAAAACCAAGTCTAACTTAGCAGAAAGATTTAAAACGGTTCTAGTATATTGCCCTATTTTTTCTGAATCCATGATGAACTGTGCTTTGGCTGACACCAGTGGAGATTCTAGAAAACTTCCTGTCCCTTGCAAGGAATATTTTGCTCACTACATGCTTTAAAAACACACACTTTACCCGTTCTATAATGAAATTTAAATTGTGAACTATTTTTTATCCTAATTAGCATTTTCAATAAATCCCGGGAATTCAATTTGGTTGTGTTCTCTTACAGTTTTGTTATTTGTATAAACTCCTTAATTTACATGATCTGATCATTGCAGTTAATATCGCAGATGTGTTGGTGACAACAGCAGGAGGACTTTGTATTGGAGGACGAAGCTTAATGAGACTGAACATAGTGGCTGTCACATGGGATATACTCAACATGCCACCTGTCAGAAAATCCTACACTGTCATTGACTCCATAAACGGATTCATACAATCCCCTCACCCAAACCATCAATCCTGGTCCAGCTCCAGCCAGGGAATCAGAGCAGCGTCCATCTCACAGACCAGCATTTTACCTCCTGTTGTCAATCCAGCTGAGCTGATCCTCTCATATTAAATGGATTAGCAAAGGCATTGTTCACATGTCAAAAGCTCACTACATAGAATCGACATGAAGCAAGCTGACATTTTTATTACTTATTTACAACCAAAAATGTATTGTTAGTCTTTTTTTCCCAATTATGCATCCTCACTTTTAGAAAGTAGATTTTTAATGAATATCTCCCTTCCCCTGCATATGTCAGAAACGTGATGCTTATCTGCTGAAGTTCTGTATCATGCTTGTTTACATCTTGTCGCATTCATGGGAAAGTGTAGCACTGCTTACAAGCCTTTTGATTTTTCCCACGGGACACAACAGCTGCAGGTAGTTTTAAATCTAATCCCTCGTGGAGCTTGAAGAGATCATGTCATTAATATGGAGATATCAAAGGGTTTAGAGCTCATTTCAAAACAGATGTGTTGATATATTTGAAAAAGACAGAAACATGAAACATCCTCTCCCTGATTCACTCCATTTAATTACAACTTTACAGGATTTCCCACTTTTTTCTGCTCTCTAGCTTCGACTTCCCAAATGGACCAAACCCTTTGATGATAAATATTATAGACATTTTATGGAAATCTTAACGTAATTACATTTTTACCGTGTAGTGATTTTGTGTGTACTGAAATGAGCATTTTGCTAGAGGATGTTAGGTCAAAACCACAAAAATATTCCTGTTACACAGTCTGCAACCAGAATCTGGTTTACAGTGAAAACATATGCAACAAATTATAACTAATTAGCTAGCAGGTCAGCAAAGTGTTTCGGCCTGTAGAGATAATCCCCCAAAGGCCGAGTGTTTTAGAAGTAAAGATCAGAAGAGGTTTCATCAGTTTGAAAAACTGAGTGGTCCATTAACATGCAGCACAATTCTATTATTTATAAAAATTATTGACCCTACAAGCACTGATTGAAAAACTAGAGAGGGTTTTGATATTATCTCCCCACCTCCTCAATTCTTTATCCCTCACCATATTTCTTTATACTTCATCCCTCATCTCTACTTCTTAATCCATCACTCATCACTTCCTCCTTTATTTCTACCTAGGGCATCCATCATCCCCCATCCTATCCCATCACCACCTCCTTCATTCAGTCCTCACTTCCTTAATATTTCATCCCTCATCCCTTATGCCTGGATCACTCATCCCACATACTTCATTTATGATCCCTGCCTTCTTTACGCTTCTTCATCCTTACCCTCTGTCTTCCTCTTTCTTTATTTGTCTTGGAGCCCTGATGGCCTGAGACAGAATTCCCTCTCTGAGTCTCCAGCATTAATGTGGTGTGCTCTTTGCTAGTGATTCAGGCTTTGGTGCAACAGATGCCACCAATTTTTGCAAAACGTCATCACACGTGTTGCAGCATATGGGTCTATTGTAAAAGAGAGAATGTGCTAAGCTCGGCCACCTTCAGTAAAGATTTGTTACCCTCTCAAAACATTTATGTCATTAGGAAACAAAAAGTAGGTCAAAGAAAGGAATCTACCACAGAATTGTTCAGTTGAATACTTATTAGAAAAAGTTAATTTCAGCACTTCTTTATAATATCACATTCAACTGCAAAACACTGAGAGACAATATAAATTCTAATTACAGACACAAAGACTTTTTGAGACTCTTCCAGCTATCAGATTGCTTTAAAGTAACTGTGTCAGAATGTTTCTGCTATCCTTGAAACACCTTCCTGAGAGTTTAAATGACTGAAGGAGTTAAATCCTACACAGAAACACATCTGCCTCCCTATATAACTGTCAAAACTGGTCAGACACTCCAAAGCTACAGCCACACCCACCTTCATTGGACAAAGCAGGGCCCAGTATCATTGAAGTCTTTGTAGCCCATTCACTGAGGCCGGATCGGGCCCAGATTGAGGCCGCACTTTCTCTCTGGCCCTTTTCCACAACCTTCAGGCACCTTGGAGGAAGCCATCCATGCAGAAGGGTGCTCCTTAATCAAAGGCTGAATGTAGAAGTTGTCCCGGAGGTTGGCTGCTGCAAGAGCGGCATTAGCAAAGCACATGCACCCCTTTCACAGGGTAACAATGCCGCCTATTGTGTCGAGCCACAAGTGTCTTTTCTGATTTAAAAAGGGGTCTCATGAGCAGATAAACAACGATGAAGGACCAACAGGGACAACGGTAAGGATTCTTTCCAGACTGTACACCACCAGAAAATTAACACTTCCTGCACTGCATTTCAGCAGTAAAAACGACCCTACAGAAACATACGTGTGCACTTACAAAAAAAGTCATCGTCTTCTGAGAAATTCTTTCCACAACTGCTTTCACAGGCTAAACCTATCTTTGTTTTTAACTGATGGTACAGTTTCTTACATATTTCAAAATAGGAGCTAAAGATTATAAATGGATGAGACCACGGATCTCTTTACCCTGATAAGAGCAGGGAACCTGATTAGTTTCACAGAATAAAAATATTTTTCACTTTGTTTTGTTTTAGTTGACAACTAGAAAACAATGCTGATCCAAAAAATTATGAGTCTCTCCAAGTTTGTTCCACCTCATTAGGCCTCATCAGTGGCTTATAAATAGCAGTGACCCATCTTTAAATAGGACATTGTGCCGTCCATTGTCTATCTATTACTGTTGTGTCTCTGAGCCAAAACCACTCTGGTAAACATCCTCTGCACAAATCCCCCAACACTCCCAACTAAACCCCCTACTCTCAGTACTTTGTACCAGTGCTGTTAAAAATGAGGCAGAAAATAGAAAAAAAAACTATTATTTTCTCAATGAAATACAATGCTAAAGATAGTACTATTTTTCAGCAAAAGAGCTATTCGAGCAATTGGACATGAAACATCATATCCAAATGTTTTTAAGACTGAAAACCCCAAACAAAACCAAATATACAGGATCTGCACTTATCAGATAAAACTATTTGTCCAAAACCAAAAAGGTTTCACTAACTATATTTGGCTTTCAGCATCAAAAGACATTTGTCTGCATATACTACCATGCAAAAATATTGATACCTTTTGAACAGAAAACCACTAACCTCAGTCATTTTTATTGTGATCTTATTTGCGAACTGAAAAGTGTGGCCAACATACATATTCATCTTTTTGTTCTTTTTTTAAACCACAAAAAAGTGCAAACCCTTCCTTTAAAGGTAACCAATTAGTAAAGAGAGTCACCTCAGCATAAATGGTCCTGTGAAGGCCACAGAGGTTTGTTAGAAAACATTAGAAAACAAAAAGCATCATGAAGACTAACGAAACACAGCAGACCGGTCAGGGAGAAAGTAGTGGAGACGTTGAAAGCAAGGACATATTTTAAAACAATATCCCAGGGTTGGACCATTTCACAGAGCTCTGTTGAATCCATCATTCAAAAGATAGAATGTGTCAGAGCTATTAAAACTACCAATACCTTACTAGAAAACATTTAGAGTCAAAACTCAGACTACTAAAACAGCCAAGAAGATCATGGTAACTCTGGAGGAGCTGCAATGATCCATAGCTCAGGGGAGATCTGGCTTCTACTAAATAGTGGCCAGATTGTTTTATGTGTTGAAAGAGGGGCAAAATAATTCCTATCTGCAGTTCTCTACGGGACATGTAGGGGACACAGCAAATGTGGAAGAAAGGGATTTGGTCCTTTATAAATGTTCTTTTTTAATTATAAACTATTTATCAAGATTTCTTTTGTGGATTTGTATGTGAA